>NC_136491.1:128642993-129177993 GCF_053919585.1 Euprymna scolopes
CAGATAGATATGAAAAGTCTTTATTAAGGTGTGTGCCTATGTCCATTCTATAGAGGCCAGTCGCGAACGCAGACCCCACCATTTTATTATACCATCCCTATTTAAGTTAAAACCTACTTATCAAAGTATTATTATGTACATCTATATCAAAAACACTTGTAAATGTTTTTTTTTTCATTTTTAAATTTTTCATTTTCATACTTTATGGACCAGGAGTGTACGCAGACACCACAATTTTAATAAATCATCATTATGCCAGATAAACATACCCATTCATGTGTCTCGATACATCTTCTATCATTATATGTGATCAGTTTTCTATAACTGTCAACCATATAGGAGCCTTTTCGTGACCAGACACACAGAGATGTTCAGCTTTATATTACAGATATATGAGGAAGGGGTTGTTATATTAGGTCTCTTATTAGCTTCATATATTCTAATATAAAGATTTTAAAAAGTGTTTTCGATTTATATACAACTCAGATATAAATGTGATAAGAACATACAAACGCTTACACATTTGCATGCACTCCCCTTTCTGCAAGTAGTTCGTGGGAGTGTCTGTCCGAAGAATGTGTTTACTATGTTCGCGTTAAAATTACTATTTTGTTTTATTTTGTAGCAATATTAGTTTATTATTCAATTCATGTACGGCTTCAGTGCCTCTTGGATTTTAACGTTTGTTGTAGTTAATACCAGCAGATCAGCAACGTTGTATTTCCGCGCTCTATTTTACTACAAAATATGCAAGACATATGATTACATGAATATCTTTTAGGTCATAAGTTTTCAAATTATATTAACCGTTCTCTGAGTTTACGTGACTTTTTTCTAGTACACTTGCACTTATTGCCAGCACTCTATGATATTGTATTGATATTCACTTTAACTCTGGAAACCTTTCCATATATTCATGTTTTTCGTTTTTAGTTTCGCGTTCATATTCTTGTCGGTTAGCTTATGTAACTCAATACTAACCTTGTCAGCTGCTTTTAATTATTTTTCAGTTTTATGACTGACCCCAATATCTTCGGAATTTACAAAATAACCTTACAAAAGCAATTAATGGTACTTACAAACTGTATTCAAATATACATGTACAGTATACGCTGGCTGCACAAAGTAACTTCGAAAGCAAAGTGTATTTGTGTATTTACGTTGTTCTAAACGAATGTATGGCACAAGGCTAAACCGTGAGCTTTTCAATGTCACACTCCGATTCAGGACAATCATAGTCGATAATTTTTTCATCACCACTACTCGCTCAAGGGGGCTAACGAACGAACACTATGCCACTCTTATACTAATGAAAGAGCTTAGACCGAACCAAACAATACCGCATCTAATTATGAAGAGACTGCCATAATATGTAATATACCTGGAAATTTTAAATAACAAATGTCGGCTACATTTAATCAGAACATTCGTATGGATTCACAGTTCCAAATTAGGGAGGAAAAAAGCAATACTTTGTTGTCAACACTGAAATCACTCTCGATTCAGGAAGAGAATGTGCCATAATAGAGAAATTGAGCAAATCCAGAAATTATAGTCGTAAAACTTCGAATAGAATATGGAATTTATTTGATTGAAATATCAAGCTAGAAAAGTTCTTTCTTAATATCGAATGTAATGATATAGCTGACGACGCTGGCTAAGTTGTTAAAGAAACAACTGGAATACTGAGCGTCCCAAATCCGAATCCAATTTATTTCTAAGAAACATATTCATAAACCACGCGTTTGATGGTATTCCACGTATTAAATGAAAGGCGAATATAATTATTGCATTATTATTTTCTACTTTTGAAATTCATGTATATTTTTAAAAAATATCTCGTTGAGCAAATCAAACAGAAATGGTATGTGTGTCCGCCATATTGATAAAAAATAATATCCAAATATAGAAAAAACTGAAACTGTTTCTTTATTCCATATACAAAAATAGAAAACATCAGAAAATAGGGAAAGAGTAGATATCGCTGTGGTATCCGTGGATTACAAATTAAATATCTTCAGTAAAAAATAATCGGTTGATGATTGAAGAGAGGGGACAGTGAGATGTCTTTAAACAGACAATCAATCATTTGAAATGATTAAGTGTCTTTGCGGCTGAGTTGTACGAGTAATCTAAGAATAGTTTCTTTTTAAAACACTTTGTGTCTCTCAGCATTCAGTAAAATTCTTACTATGTCTTGCTGCAAGAATACATGATGCTCTCTAAAATTAATATTATTTGAGGTTTTGCTTTTCTCTCTATCGCCTATATTTTTATTCAAAAGAAGAATTTCGAAAATACGAAAGTTAATAGAAAGCTTCATAAAAGAATAAACTGACAGCATAAATAATTCATACACACACAAATATATATATATATATATATATATATATATAGTATGTATATGATACAAACCTTGCTGGTTACTTATATGTATACATATTAGAGTGGAATCCATTTAAAGAGACCCGAATCAGGCCAGAAAAAAAGGGCAATACTGAAGACAATACAGTTGGTTCATTTTGTATATAAAAATATCTGGTTCTGACAACCATGGAAAAAGGGGACTGTTTAGTTCGTGAGGACAAGTAGTTAGGATCAGGGTTTAGCAAAAAATGGAAGAGGCGTTGAGCGGAAAAAGAACAACGGGAAATACCCTCCAATGTGGTCAAGATATCTAAGCGGGGGGGTATTACTCTACTTTGATTTTAGGACTTAAGAGTCTATATTTTGATCTACAGTGGTTCCAAGATCGTCTTGTTTATTATACTCATTTGGGGTCGTTTCTGAATTATAGATTTTCTATTTCCTATGTAATACATTTACCGGGATGAATTATTTATTTCCTGATTTTTAATAAAAAGACAATTAATGAAGCTTGATTTTGTTTTTAGTGTCGCTACTTTTTTGGGTCTGATGAAATGGGGTCTCTAAATTGAGATTCCACTGAACCATTCATGTACAATAATGTCTGTATTAAAAAATAAACATACTATACACAATCTCTGTATTTCATCAAGTATTCTTTAATAACCAGGGGGTGTCAATCGATCTATATCCAGAAAACCAAACTATACAACCATCATATATATATATATATATAATGATATGACGTTTATATTGTTTGGTTGGCTAATAATGAAAAATATTAAACTGCGATATATAATGGGTAGGCATATTTGTGTTTAAAATTATTTCTTATCCATTCATTCTGAATAATAAATAAGTTTTAAAGAAGAGTACAAAAGTTTTACATGAGAAGGGACGCTGAAAATAATGCTCAATACTCCAAATGTGGGAGTGGCTTCTTTCTTCGATAATCCTCTAGTAAAGCAACCGCTTGCTTGACGTAAATACCCCTGACAAACGTGACAAGCTGCAAAATTCTATCTTCACAGAGTAGAAATCTCCAGATGTAAGAAAGTCATCTACTCTAATAGTTTCTTCCCTAGCACTGCTTAACTTTGGAATCCCCTTCCTGCTTCCTGTTTCTCTGACCGTCTTACAGGCAAACGTTCAACTGTAATGTAAACAAATATTTTGCTCCTTTACTCTCTACATAAGACCCCTCTACATTATATTCCAGAAAGTAGCCTCATACATCAAAGTGCCTTATTTGTGGTGCAATGCAATAAAAACATACAAGTAATTTAATTATACATTTATATAAATATATATGCGTGTGTGTGGGTCTGTGTGGGTGTGTGGGTGTGCGTATATGTGTATGTGTGTATTCGTGCGAATGTGTGTGCGTGTATGTATGTAAATGGTTGTATAATTTTAGTTTCCTAGATGTAAATCCACTGACACTCCTGGGTTTATTAAAAGATGAAAACATTACTGGCTACATATGTTCATACAATTTCTACAGTACTTTCTTTTAAAGTAGTCTAAATATAATTTAAAAGACCCAAATATAAACAACGAGATTTTGGTATTTAAAAAATATATAATACCTAATAATGTCGTTATTCTGAAAATAGGCACTGCAGGCACATGTATGCACATATGTAGCCAATAATGTGTACATAATAAACATATTATATATGTGTATGTACAAAACTGTGTATGGAGGGTAGGGTGTGTGTGCTTGTGTGGGGGGGGGTGCGCGCGTAAGCAAATACATATTCCATCTGCACGCATAGTATGGTAGCGATAACAGAGTTATTTAGTTGTGGATTAACTACATACATTAGTAACTATATGCGGAGTTAATGATTGGACAGATTATATCATGGTAACAGAAAAGATGATATTCTTCCGGTTGTACATAAAAAGGTAACGTAATCATGTTAAGATGACATAATAAAAAGCAAACATATAGTATCCGCCCCCCCCTCATAGATAAATTAATTCTTCATGGGTATGTATCAGCACGAATTAAAATATACTACGCGACTGGGGGAAAAATTGCCCAGAGAGAATTGAAAAATGAATCTTGTAAAGCCTAGGAAGATGCTTTCATGATGAAGGAACGTATACTACACTGCTTTTACAGTTGTAATGACTGTTAAGACTGTATAATTGCAAAAACGTTTTTGTTACACTGAAATTAAAATATCTTTTAAAAATGGAAGGGTTATAATTTGGCATAATCCATCACAAAAGGAAATGTTTAGATATGTGTATGTTCTATTATCGAAAAAGAAATTGTATTACACTAACGGCCTTAAAAAGTGACGGTAAAGAATAATCACCGACTTATCAAGAAAGGCGGTTATTTCTGAAGAACCGGTTTTATAGAAAACAGAACCGATATTGCACTTGCAACCTTATTATACATTATTGTACAACAATAGATGTTACCAGTTTATTGAGGAATATTTAGTCATGAAAGTTAACGTTATTTTATCGTCATTTTCATTTGTATATCGAAGGGTAGTGAAGGTTCTCCGCATTCCAGCAACATATTATGCTTTACTATCGATGAGATAAATGTTTATACATAATAAATTATAAAAATACCTATTACGCCTAACAGAATATTTCTGTATCAGTACCAGTTGCGTAAATATATATGACCAGCAAATATACTTATATCAGTTTCTAAGTGCTTGCATATAATACTGTTATCTTCATACGCATATATATATATATATATATATATATATATATATATATATGTATATATATATGTAATACATATTTGTGTGTGTGTTATATGATGTGGGGAAAAACTATTTAGAGAGGAAAGTAGATTACCCAGTGATAGCGTAAGCTCCGAGGGGTTGCAAAGGATGCCCTATGCGACCTCCCTCCTACTTGGTTGAGTAACAAGTATTGTAGTACGCGAGCAGCGAGTAACGAAGTTGTTCCAACCGTTCACCAGTAAGTAATTAACACTACTGGTACTAGTCAGAGACACAATTCTTTTATAACAGAAGAATTGTGTCTCCCACTACTCCTCCAAGTTTATAAGAGACTCGTCCTCTCAACCACCCAGATTAGAATTCCGCCGTCGAGGCCGGCGCCACCACGTAAGCAATCTTTTTTATTTTTTTATTTTCTCACAATATATTTGTATATATATATATATATATATATATATATATATATATATATATATATATATATATATATATATGTACATATACATATATATTTGTTTGTGTTTATATATACTTATAGATATGTACATATATATATATATATATATATACATATATATGGGTGTGTGTGTGTGTGTGTGTGTGTGCACTGGTCTGCAAGACGGGTTAGCTACATATCAAAATATAAAAAAAAGTGTTGTCATGTAGGTTATTATGGTTTTGTCAGCAGCAAAACATATAGATGAAAAATAATTCGCATGAAATATTACTGATTTTATGTTTAATTTAACTCTTGTCAACAAATTACATACCTGTTTTTTTTTCGATCTAATTAGAATCAGTAAGATACATCTTTTAATCTTTAGTAAAAAAAAAATATTGGCGTATTCAGCTTAGTGTAAGCTCACCTCGGCATTAATGCTGTACAGTGGATAATATTGTTGAAAGTAATTTATTATTGAGTAATAATGAGCATCCTGAAAAAAATTGCATTGGCATTATTTCTATTTCATACAATAGTTTAATCTTTAGCTGCCATACCAACAAGTACTACACACTATAAAGCAAATATTCAAAATCTGCTTATAACGTTAATCCTTTTTTATTACAGTTAGAATACGTATCCAGCTTACAATGCTTAAACCTCATCAACCATCATTTTACCAAAGGCTTGGAAGTTTCATACACGGTCAAGTATCCCTATAACAATATACAGATGTCAACGTTTTCATTCTGTTACTTCATTCCTTGGAAATCATTTACTTTTAAAAATAAGTGGCTGAAAACAGCTGCCGGCTTTTCTAATCTTGGAGAACAAGAAATACACTTTGCACTTTATTTACAGCTGTTTGCAAGATCGTTTCCATGACAACAATACGTGTACTACGACGTTCCATTTTGCCGTTAATTTCCTCTTCTGGAAAAGCTATTGAACAAAACTGCAATAAACATTGATGATTTTTTTTTCATTCTATTTTATAATATATGCCGGAAATAACACACTTGCATGGAAAGATGTGTGTGTGTGTGTGTGTGTGTGTGTGTGTGTGTGTTATATCTGTTAAAGCAAGCGTTGTAAAAATACAGAATACTCCGCTTAATAATATCTTTCCTGTTTTTAAACGATTTCAAATTATAATGTTGTATTTAAATGAAACAAATTCGTATATTTAATATATCAGTTAAGTTTTTAGTTTCATCGTTGAATAATGATCAGGTCAAAATAATCAAGCGAACAAAACTACTAATGAACATAAAAAAAGAAATTTCACAAAATAGCGGCAAAAATAAGTTAAGTAACCAGAGGTCTTTCTAACACTGTTTCACGAGAAACTTTATCAATTTAAATCTCCTAACACGATACAAACACACAACACACACATAGATTTACACATATAATATTTAGAGATACATACGCATATATGTTATGATATACATATATCATCATCATCATCGGCGGTCACTCGTGTCCGAGTAAGACTGTCCTCCGTTGTGGCTTCTGTGGGTCCTCAGGTGAGCATAGAGCCCAATCCTAGACCCAATTTGTCTTGTGCAATTTGGGCAGATAAAGGTAGTGGTGGTGGGTGGGGTTGGGTGTGTCTGGTTAATAATCTGTCCTTTCTGTGCTTGCGTTTATCCTCAGCAGCTTGATTTAGGTCACTACTATAAAGCGCAGCACCTTTGTGGACAGCGCTCCTCCATGCCAACCTGCTCCCAGCCACGTCCTCCCATGTCTCAAGGTCCATGTGAAACCGCTTTAGATTTGCTTTGATGCTGTCCTTATACCTCATCTTTTGGCCACCCTGGGCACGCTTTCCCTCAACAAGCTGAGAGTAGAAAATCTGTTTTGGGAGGCGGAGATCCGGCATTCGGACAACATGACCAGTCCATCTGAGCTGGCGTTGAGCAATAGTAGCGGTGATAGTGGGAATGTCAGCCTCACTCAGGACGCTGGTGTTGGTGCGTCGGTCCTTCTAACTAATTCTGAGGATTTTTCGGAGGCATCTTTGGTGGTACGTCTCCAGGGTTTTTACGTGCCTCCTGTATGTGGTCCAGGTCTGAAAATGTTAAATTACACTTAAATTACAATTAATTTTACACTTAGACATTGTGTTCCTTTGTTCAAACAATACATTGTTATTTTTAAAAGTGATTGTTTAAAAATAAGATATTAAGATATGAACATCTATAATATAACGCTGAATTTCTGTGTGTGTGTGTATTTGGACACGAAAAGGTTCCTATATGGTTGACTATTTAAAAAAACTGATTAAATATAATGATAGAAGATGCATCGAGACAGGAATGGGTATGTTTGATCTGGTGGAACTGTGGTTCATTAAAATTGTGGGGTCTGCGTTTTTATTTTCATACTGTGCGGACCAGGCGCGAACGCAGACCCCACAATTTTAATGAACCACCGTTCTGTCAGATCAAACATACCCATTCCTGTGTCTCGATACATCTTCTTTCATTATATGTAATCAGCTTTTTAAAATACTTAATCATATAGGAGCCTATACATGACCAGACACACGTACCCACACAGAAATTCAGCTTTATATTATAGATATAAAGCTGAACGTCTGTGTGTGTGTGTGTGTGGTCACGAATAGGCTCCTATATGGTCGAATTTAATAGAAAACTGATCACATATAATGATAGAAGATGTATCGAGACACAGGAATGGGTACGTTTGATCTGGCATAATGATTATTCATTAAAATTGCGGGGTCTGCGAACGCGCCTGGTCCACAAAGTATGGAAATAAAAAATGTAAAAATTAAAAAAAAACGTTTCCAAATGTTTTTGATATAGATGGACATAATAATATTTGATAGGAATGTTTTAACTTAAATAGGGATGGTATAATAAAATTGTAGAGCCTTCGTTCTGCCTAGACTCCATAGAATAGTAATAGGCACAAACTTTAATAAAGACTTTTCATATCTATCTGCGTAAGCATACTTGGATAATTATGTTTCAGTTTGAAGAAATATGGTATAATAAAATTACGGGTGTTCGTTCGCTGACCTCCATAGAATGGAAATATG
Organism: Euprymna scolopes; assembly: GCF_053919585.1. Classification (NCBI taxonomy): domain Eukaryota; kingdom Metazoa; phylum Mollusca; class Cephalopoda; order Sepiida; family Sepiolidae; genus Euprymna; species Euprymna scolopes. Next base: position 128,651,596 of record NC_136491.1, read on the forward strand.
TCACAAAGTTTAACAAGGTTTTTTAATATAGATCCACAGAATATTGTGATAAGTGTTTCAGTGCGAACAGGTATGGTATAATAAATTATGGGGATTATCTATTTTATGTTTACTTTCATCACATTTTTGCTTTGGTTTTGATACACCCAAATTCGAAGTCTCATTACAACCCTTCCTTTTCATAACCTATCATACTTTCATAAATCAGAGTATTTTCTATAGTCTGTTTTGAACCCAGTCAATGACGGGTACTTTTCCTAGTATATATATATATATATATATATATATATATATATATATATATATATATATATATATATATATATATATTTATATATATATATATGTGTGTGTGTGTGTGTGTGTGTGTGTGTGTGTGTGTGTATCTGTATTAATTGCACTTTTTTCAATTCCAATATTTGTTCATTTATTTTTTTCTTTTCCCTTTCCTGTTTTTCCTTGCAGTATTTCATTAAATTACACTTCTTCCCAATATGGGTGCGTTAATTTCTTTCTTTTCTATTCCCTGTTTTTCCTCGAAGGATTTCATTCAATTTAACTGCTACTCTTGATTTTGTTTCTGTATTGTCAATGGTCCCTCTATCATTTCTTTCTTTGTCCCTTTTCATCTGGTTCATCAAATTTAATTTCTTCTCTTCCATGTTTTTTTTTCAGTGTCACTCGCTTCTCGCCATTTTGTTTTTGTATTGCCAATTGTTCTTCTCGGCACCTTCTCTAAAGTTCTAATTGTTTACATTGTTGGAATTTCACCATTTCAAAGCTTGCTTCTTTTTGCAAAATCATCCATTTTTTAAGGTTTAGAATTACTTAATATGACAAAATGAGTTTTTTTCAGAAACAACAACATTCGTTGAGTTACTTTTCCTATAGTACCAACTCTATAGAAAAAAAAAACTTTACAAAATTAGTACCTGCATATTTAACGAATATTTCCTTCGTATATTTATTTCCTCGTGCGGCAAATTTCCTGGGATAATAATTCGGCTTTTGCTTGTATAAAGAAAACAGTAGATTTCTTTTGCCATTTTCCAATATTCGTAACGTGTAGCTACTGGGTCTAATTCCTGTTGATCAGCGCCTTTTTTCAATTTTTTCCTTAAAAAGAAGTAGTTGTTTATGTGTGAAAGAGAGTTTATAGTATTTATTTAATATTGACTATTCTTTTCGATGTCTGTGCGAAGAAGAATATCACTTTCTCGTTAACAGTTTATTTGTCCCGTGCTTAGCGAAATCATTTTTCTCTTCTTCTTCGATGTGCAGTGACTAGTGAAAAGTTTGTTTATAATTTACTTGCTGCATTCACGTGGATGTTTTTCTTTTTCCAATACAAATACCGTTTAACCATTAGACGTATTATCGAGGCATGCTTTTTAAGGCTACAATTTTTTTCACCGTTGCTTAAATTTATACGGATTGAAAAATATTTGTTTTGTTTTTTTTGTAGTTACTTAAAACTTGATATCGTTGAATCAGCAGTAATAATTCGCAACGCAATTTAGTGCATGCGTTATGTTTCCACCTGTAGTTACGCTTTTAAGGATCTTGACGACGTCTTTGTAGAACCATTTATCGGCAAGAAATTGTTCTCCTTTTTCGAAGTGTTGCTTATCCCGTGTTTGTGTATTTCTAACCTCGAATGTTTTCCTGTTCTTCACCGATCTTTTGAAAAGAAATACTTAGAATTTACCACGAGTGTAGGAAAAATAGTTCGAATTTCCGCGTGTGTTCTTTTTTCTTGAATCTTTTTGGTCGTCAAATGTTTTCCAATGGCTTTTTTTTTAGAGTGACTCCATTCCCGAATATTCGTCATCCAGTTGTTGTAATCAATTGTAGATTAATCCGGGTAGTTATTGAATCATCCTCATCAGCCAGTTGTTGTATACCCGTGCTAGAGGTAACTCATGAAAGAAACCACAAGTATTGTAAAGTGTATAAATATAATTTTTTTCGCTTATTCTTAATTTTTAAGTAACCTTTGTTTTTTGTTAGAGAAAAATAATTAAAACTAATGGGCAGAGTTAGTCAGAGATACATGTAAACAAAATCCACTATCCACTGCTCTTTTTGTTTATAAAATTTAATCGGTGTTGCCCAGGATTTATTATAATAATTATACCATAGCATAAGTGTGTTTAATTGCCTGCGAAACATATTTTCTTTATAATTTATTTAATATCTTAAATTAAAAATGCTCAATTTTTACGACGTGACCCAGCGTCGTTTAACCCCTAGAACAAATGGTCAATGTCAAGTTTCTTTTCAACTCCAAAAAATTGAAAATTACAAGTTTTAATATTTTGCGATGGTGCTGAAAACGAATATCACATTAAAATTTGGGGCAGATAAGTAGTTTCATGATATGAAAAATTACTTTTTCAAAAAGTGGGGGATCACTTTCCTATATAAATTTAACGTAAAATGGGTACCCACTTTCTAACAACCTAATAATTTCTTTATATCATAAAACAAATTTAAATGGGAAATTCGTTTTCAGCACCACCGAAAATCGGCGCTGATCAGATATTCGTTTATGTTTTCATAATTTAAGACGCAAAAAATGCTGTCAGTAAGCTTACAGGAGCGGTTTACAAAAATATATATTTTTTTTTTAGGTGGGTATTCAATTATAGAATTTTTTTAGTTTTTACCAGGTGCTTCTGTACTTTAGTTAACCATATCCTAATGTAAATGGAATTTTTGTAAAATGTTAAACTGCAGAGGCACCTGTTAACAACTATACAAGTTCTATAATGAAAAATAATGAAAAACAAAAGTATATTTTTGTAAACTTACTAACAGCATAATAAGCGTCCTAAATTATGAGATGAAAAAGTGGACGCATCTCTTAGTGAAAAAAGAAACAGCGCCAATTTTCGGGAGTGCTAAAAACGAATATCTCAGTTAAATTTGTTTTATGATATGAAGAAATTACTAGATTCTATACTAGTTGGCAATCATTACGGCTTTGCCTTATTATGGCTACAAAAAATCCTCTGTGTTTCTCTCTTACTTTCCCTCTCTCGTGCTGTAACCAAATCTGCCGACCTGTTCCACAAATCCCAAAACATGATATATCTAGCATGTCTCCTTCTCCAACATCAGGGGTCTAGGTTCCAACCTTCCAGAGGTGTAACCCCAATTACAGGAGACGAAACCAGACATATTCTTCCTAAGCGAAACTGGCATAAGGCCGACTACGTCCCTTGACGAATTCATAATTAAAGGATACTCTAACTTAACATCTAAATCTGACCCCCGTGATCGCCATGGACATGTAATATGTGCCTACATTAAAGATGGTCTTCAGTGTGGTGCGGAAGGCCATGATATACCTTATATGTGTTTCTGGGTTACACTTGCTTACCCCATTGCATTTATATTTTCTCTCTATCGCCCGCACAACAGCGGATTTACTATCTTTAAGAGCATATCTGAAAAAAACGGACATTCTGTCTGCTCACCCTTCAGCTAACATCCACATTTATGGTGATTTCAATGTCCACAATGTGGAACAGCTTATCCACTTTAACAAGACAAATGATGAGGGGAGGTTCTGTCATGATTTTGTCATTGCCTATGACCTCACCCAGATTGGTAACGAACCCACCCGAGTTTTCGATACTTCCGGTCAGTATGCATGCCTTCTAGACCTCTTTCTCACAACTTCCCCTGAGCTCTGTTCAAGTTCCGTTCTATCTCCTCCGGGATCTTCTGACCACTCGGTTGTAACAGTTAAGATAAAAAATAAATGCAATAAGTCTTCAGACGTACCTCTCCACCGTACTGTATATCGATACTCTACGGTTGACTGGGATAGTTCCGTACACTTATATCTTATCTACCTCTGCATTCCATGTTTAAAAAGGATGTGTCCTCCATAATAACAGACCTGACCGAATGGCTAATTGTAGGCATAGACCGATTCATGCCATCCAAAAATTCCAACAAAAACCTAGCAGACAGCCATGGTTCTCCCTAGAATGTGCTGCTGCCATCACGCACAGAAATCACTTTTTCCATAGCTACCAACGTAATAGATGCACTGACTAAAACTGCCTTCAGGACTACCAGCAACCACTGCAAAAGAGTAATAAAAAATGCAAGCCCGTTAAATCCAAAGTAGCTGAGCAGCGGCTTGGCTCTCACCAGTTCTGGCAAATAGATAAAAGGATCCTGAACAGAAGCGTGCGTTCTACCCCAACCATCATCAATGGACCTGACGTCCTCTCGTCAGCATCAGATAAGGCCAAACTATTTCCCAAGAACTTTGCAGCTAATTCTACTCTATTCGGCGAAGGCAATCAACTCCAATTGTATTTTTTCCTATAACGGACAACACCCTCTGCAACATACAAATATCTGTGCATGAGGTCGCCAAGCTAACCATTAAGCTTGATTCCACTAAAGCAACTGGCCCTGAGGGCATTCAAATCATTGTGCTGAAAAAGCTTCAACAAGAACTGGCCCCCATACTTACAAAACTCTTTAAGCGTTGCCTTAATGAGAAGTGCTTCGGAACACCCTGGAAAAACTCATCAGTATGCCCTGTATTTAAGAATTCAGGTGATAAGTCATCTCCCTCTCAGTACAGACCAATAAGTCTCCTGCGTATCATGAGTAAGCTGCTGGAATCAATATTAAATAGAGAAATAGTCAACCACCTCAGCAGAAATAATCTTCTTAGTGACATGCAATATGGTTTCCGTTCTGCCAGATCTACAGCAGATGTACTGTTATATCTCATAGGATTAGCGAATCTCTTGACAAAGGCTTCCTCTCTAGGGCAATTACACTTGAAATATGAAATACCTTCGATAAGGTATGGCAGAAGGGCCTACTTCAAAAGATTTCCATCTAGTGTATAACTGGAAATGTTTTCTCGATCATTAAATCATTTCTATCCGATAGGTTCATAAGAGTAGTGGTTGATGGGTAGAAATCAGAGGCCCTCAATATTAATGCTGGAGTCCGTAAGGGATTCATCCTATGCCAAACTCTCTTCCTGATATACATTAATGATCTCCCAAAACACATACTTAAATCAGTCATTGACATCTATGCTGATGCCAATACCATCTATGACAACACATCAAATGCCGTAAATGACAAAGTTCCTTCTGATTCTCTCTCCACTGATATTGAGCGCGTGGTACAGTGGGGAATGAGGTGGCTGGTTACTTTTAATGCATCTAAACCAAGCTCCTATATTTACATCATCAACGCTCTGATTCCCATCTGGTATCGATTGAAATGGGTGGCTCTCGTCTAGGGGAAGCTACATGGTTTGATAAGCTTCTGGGCTTGGCCTTCACTCCTAACCTGAAATGGAACACGTACATCAAGTCAGTTGCAAAGATCGCTGGAAAAATGGTAGGATCCTATTACCGCTCCAGAAGATATCTAAACCCTGATGCAATTCTCTATCTATATAAAAGCCAAGTGCATCCAAGACTGCTGCTACATCTGGACAGGAGCTGCTAAAATCAGACTATTCTGCCTTGACAGACTGCAAAATAGGTTTTGTGGCCTAGTGGGTGATGCCCTTTTCTATTCCTTGCCACATCTTGTTCACAGAAGAGACGTTAGGAGCTTGTCTTTATTTTATTGTTACTACTAAAGCAGGTGCTCGTTTGAGCTCCGATTTCTGGCCCCCCTTCGGCAATCTTTCACGATAAACACCTGTCTGGCTGAAACTACTGTCAAAAATTGTCCCCACTCATCATCTGCCAAAAACAAAACGTAGATTCAATGAACAAAGCTTCTTTCTTAGAAGTGCACGCCTGTGGAACTCTGTTCCGGTTGCCTGTTTCCCGCCTGACTACAATCTGGATGTCGTCAAGTCAAATGGAAACAAATTCCTGATGAATCTCCCCCTTAAGTAAGACATTTTATCAAATATCTAATACTAACGTAATGTACATGCAATAACCCTTATTCCTGAGTTGCTTCCGGGCCTTTATAAGTGGTGACTACCTTGTAAAAAAAACTTGGTGACCAGAACATGGGTTCTCATTTTACGTTAAATTTATATAGGTGCTCCTCCACTTTTTGAAAAAGTAATTACTTCATATCATTAAAACTACTTTTCTGCCCCAAATTTAAACGAAATATTCGTTTTCAGCACCACGAAAACCATTAAAAGTCGTAATTTTAAAGTTTTGGAGAAGAAACTTGGCAATAACCCCAAAATTTAAGACTTTTTTGTGGCCTAATACGTTTAAGCAGTCTTTATAAATAATATGAAAGAAGAAATTTTGAAAAAAAATACTTTTTAGCGTGGGGGATACCTTTTCTATATAAATTAAACGTAAAATGAGCACCTATTTTTGACCACGAAGCGTTCAAGCAGACATGCCACCTCTAGCATTTTTTCAAGTTTGGCGATCGAGGGGGGACAAAACATGACAAATACAAAAACTTGAAGTGTTTTTGTGGTGGGGGCGCAGGAATTACATTTGAAACATAAAATAACGATAAATTTAATTTTTATGAAACCATTCTGTACTTTAACTTAACAATTTTATAAGCAGAACGAACCCCAGAATATGGCAAATTCAATTGTTTTTTTTGGGGGGGGATTACATTATATAAATATAAAATGTCATTTAATTGGTTTGGGAATTAATTTTTGGGAGATCTTTTTTTCTTTTCTTTGCGATCGCACGGGCATTCGCTGCTATTTTTATTGAAACAAAAGTTGTAATCATTTATTTTTAATTATCTTTTCTTTGCGGGGGGTATTTCCAGTGCTTAATATCCGGAGAATAGTCTCTTCTCTTTGTAGACCTTCTGCTGAAATATCTGGTTGAGATGGTATCACGTACTTCTATTTTGGGGCGATTACATTTACATGTTTTCATCCGTTCTTTTATTTTTTGTGGGGGTATCCACGTTGCCCATGATGCAAATGACTAGTATTCAGGTGTGTTTCAAACAGAACTTAATGTCAACCCAGGCAACGCTGGGTACTTATGCTAATATATATATATATATATATATATATATATACCCATACATACATGTATACATTGTATATATATATATGTATATATATATATATATATATATATATATATATTTGCAAATTTGTATATATATGTTAGTACGTACCCTATAGCCTTTGAAGCGGGTGAAAATATTTTCTATATAATTCATAGAACTTAATGTATGAGTCTGGGAGTGATCTTATTAAAGTTTTGGCTAAGAATACCCCAGGTTATTACCGATAATCGATAATCGAAACCGTTATTTAATGATTTACTTATCATTGCTAAAATTATTTTTCCATATCGTCGCTTAGCAACAATGATAGAAGAACGGACTGTGAAAATTTAACTGTAGATAAGTTGGAAGCATTTTCTTCTTTTCTTTCTTTTTTTTGCATGACGTTGCACGTAAATTTCTTAATATTTTTTGTCTGGAGAAAAGTTTATATAGAATTATTTAATAAAAGGAACACTAGCTTCTCTAGTCTGCAATGTAGAATAATATATATTTTAGACAAACTTACTGTACGGAAGCATGTGAAGAATCCTCCCGGGCGATTTCACGAATTTGGATAAAATAAAAGAAAAGAGTGTGAAATATTCGATGATCATCATTCAATCCCGGGAAACGTTCTAATATATATATATATATATATATATATATATATATATATATATATATATATATATATATATATATATATATATGGGGGGGGCGTGCGTGCGTGTGTGTGTGCGTATGCTACTCTTTTATCACCGCTAGGAAGATCAAAAAACATAGGGACCCTCATGTTAGTACTGTATTATATAGTCAACTTTATATATCACGCATGAACTTTATTATTTCTAGGTAACAAGAACGTGTCTGCTGTCGCAATAGAATTATGTTAATGACTATGGACTCGGGTTGACAAATGATTAATGAATTGAAAATGAAAACTCAACTATGAGGTAAATGCAAGCCGTGAAAATGACCGCCGTCTGTCGGCGAACGTCACGTCAGTTCCTGCCAAAATTGAATCCGAAAATGATGGAAGAGAAAAACTCGTTACAATGTATTCAAGAATTCAATAGAAAAGCTGAAGTGTTTACACAGCTTGAAATCCACATGCTGAGACACCCTAGAGAATAAACCCCTGGCGACTAAAAATCAAGTCAAAGTTTACTTTCACCAATAAAATGTCGGAAATAGCTTTTTACAATCGCCGTTACACGTTTAAATGGAACAATTTGGAATATATATTTTTGTTAATTCAATTTCTCTGGAATTTTCCCCGATACGCTTTCTCTAGAACGTTTTAAAGTCACATGGTTGATGTACTATTGCTCGTTTGGTGAGGAGTCCTGGACGTTTATACACACACACAGACGCACAAATACGCGCACACATATACACATATCTATATATATATAAATGTAAATGTTTGTTCGTTCTAAAATAATAAAAACCTATTTCTACGTTACCAATTTATTTGAAATTTTCAGACAGCCCATCTTTAGAGTCAAGGTATGTTTTTATCTTATTGAAAAAAATTTACCTCGCAAATTATTAAAATATTAAATACCATAAATATATCTTTTAACCTTTACTGCGAATCTGTTCTGTTGTAAAACTGAACTTCCGGTTCGATTCATTTCACAGCCACGAATTGACGAAAGATTTCATTTTCTGTTAACTAGATAAGTAAAAGAAAAAAAAAACTTACTCATGCAGAGAGTTATCCGTGCTGAAATAATAATGTTATTATTTAAAAAGTCATTTTTAACATGAAAAAGGGAGGGTGCTTTGTACCTATTCTGTACTTTAACCTTACAATTGAATAAAAACATATCATAAAACTTTAATTAAACGTGGAAAACGATTTAAAAAAAAATAGCGCGGATCACTCTCTGCATTAGCACACACACACAAAAAAATAATAATCCCATATTTGAAAGATTTAAATTCATTTATGTACTTACCAATTTTTTAAATTTTATTCATGCTAAGGCTTTTCACTCATGAAACATTACGTTTTAATTGTTTAGTTAATTTTAACGGCATTGTTTACATAAAAAAAGTTTCTTTTGACTTTTTCTAAACTGTTTCATTTTTAATACATGCCTCAACGTATTATAAACACCATAACCCCCCATATTAAACAAAAAACAAAAAAACGCCCTTCCTTAAATCTCGAAAGCCGTTCTTAACATGGGGAAGTTAGGGTGTTTATAATATGCTGGGGCGAGTCGTAAAACTTACGGAGTTGCTTGAAATTTATTTATTTGACAAAAAAAATTACATTTTGGTACTCCTTGGGCGTTGAGTTCCATGGCGACCAGTAGAAAAAAATAATAGTCGCTTCCTTAGTCTCCCACCTCACCTCGCACGTAACATATTTTATTTACTGACGTTGCCGTAACTAAACGATTATTTGTCACATTTACTAACATTTATTTATTTATTTACTTTGAAAAAGTTTTACTTTTTATGAATATTAAAAGAAAAATGGGTACTCATGCAGAGAGTGATCCATGCTGAAATAATAACGTTATTATTTAAAAAGCCATTCTTAACATGGGGAGGGGAGGGTGTTTTGTACCTATTCTGTACTTTAAACCTTGCAATTGTTTAAAAAAACACGATTTAAAAAATAGCGCGGGTCACTCTCTGCATTAGCACCGAAAAATGTTACTAAACATTTATTAATAATTTCTCACTTTTACAAACATTTCATTTTAAATTTCTTTTTAAATGACGACTTTTATCGACTTTTTTTTAAAATATTCCCCCCCAATGGTGTTTATTCCGAAATCTGTTGTAAACATGGAGAGGTTGGGGGTGTTTATTCTGAAAGCCGTTCTTAACATTTGTGGAGGTGGACCTAATGTAAAAAATAAATAAATAAATAAATAAATTAAAAAAAAATTAAATCATTTACTGATAACTTCTCACTTTTACAAATATTTTTTAATTTACATGCGCGGATGAACAAATTGTTGAATAGTGCGAAAACAAAACATTTAGGTCCACCGCCACAATTTTCTTTTTTAATGACGACTTTTATCGATAAATAATTTTACTTCTCCGCAACTTTTATTGATAAATAAATCTACTTCTCTGCCACGGGCACTGAGCCCCTACTTTTTTTTAATAGTATTTTCGGGTGGGTATGCTGACAACAAATATCAGTTAAATTTTGCAAATAGTCCCCCCCTCCAAAAGTGGTGTTTATTCCGGAAGCTGTTCTTAGGATGAGGAGGTTGGGGAGGGGCGTGATTATAAGGTGGACCTAATCTATAAAAAAAACAAGTTGTGTATGCGCACATAAGCAACTATTTTTTTTATTAACTTTTTTTTACTTTTTTATTTAAAAATTAGTAAATTTCAATGAATAGAATAATAAATCATTTATCATCAATATGTGTTTTTGGTTTTGTGTTGCATGACACTTTTTTGTTCGTTACAACAATAATGAACCAATTTAAATCATCCGGCATGCGTTTAAGGGTTACGGAATTATCAATAAATCGTTTAGTTACTAAGCCAACGCCAATAACGCCAACGCCAACGTAAATAAAAAAAATGTTACGTGCGCATGCATTAGCCTTGACTGGGGAGGGGGGCTAAGGGAGCGACCATTAAATAAGTATGCTGGTCGCCATGGAACTCAACGCCCAAGGAGTACCTAAAATGGACTTATGCACTTATGTTACCGTGCTATTTTTAAAATAGTATTTTCCTGTTAAATTCAAGTTTTACAATAGGTTTTTCTTTTATTAATTTGTTAAGTGAAAGTACAGATAACACGGTCGGTTTCTAATGCGAGGAAAATATAGCCCCCCCCCCAAAAAAAAAATCGGGGTACTCTGGATAATAACAAAACATTAAAATTGCCTCAGTCTCGAAAGATTTCTTCTCTACTGAACGAGGAAAAAAACGGTGAAGTGTAGTTCACCTTCTGTTTCTCTCCCCCTCTCTCAATATCTCTCTCTCTATCCATCTCTCCCTTTCCCTCTCTCAATCTATCTTTCTCTCTATATCACCCTCTCTATCTCTCTTTGAGCCCCTTTCTCTCTCTAACTCCCTCTATCTCTCTCCTTTCCTCTGTTTCATCCCTCTCTGTTTCTAACTCTCCCCCTCTCTCTGTTTATCTATCAATCCCTTTATCTCTCTATCTCCTTCTCTTTCTCTATTTTCCTCTCACTGTCTCTTTTCTATCAATATATCTTCCTCTCTATCCGTCCATCTCTAATCCCTCATCCTATTTTAGTCTCCTAAATTAATTACAGTAAATAAGGCATTGTCAAAACATGGATAAATTCTATTTTAGTCACCTAATTTACTGACTGTGAGAATAGAAGTTATTTGGAAATTACTGCTACCTTGAACAGCACCAGAAGTAACTGGTAAAACCTTTCTAATTAAATTGATTTTGGCAGCCATTTGGTAACAAAATGACATAGCCTTAGCCCTTGCTGCATGAGGAATACCTGCGAATTTGCTGCCAAGTAGAAGAATTATTTATTCTTCTTTAAAACATTCAAGTTTTCAAAAATCTCATGCTCGACATCTCCAAAACATCCAAGATGGAAAAAAATATTACAAAAATGCAAACTTATTGTTTAGGATTAATGCACAATGGTACGCAAAAAATCACTTGAGGCTCTTAGTCGATCATTGCAAGATTTGCGTGGCAATTTCAGACCATTTGGGAATGCAGTAATATTGCTTGCAGGAGATTTCAGACAAATGTTACCTGTTATTCTTCAATCAACACCAGCAGATGAAATAAATGCTTGCCTCAAATACTCTACTTTTTTGTTCCATGTGAAGACATTAAACTTAACTCAAAATATGCATATACAGTTGCAGACTGTTCGATCCGCACAAAATCTTTTGCATCACTTGTGGGAAATTGGGTACGAAAAAGTGCCAGCTTATCAGAGTTAAGGGCAAAATTCTTTGACTTTTAACTTCTGTAATTTCTGTAATTTTATTTCATCAAAAGAATAGTTAGTTTAAAAGGTTTTTGCAGATATTCAAATTATAAGAATTCCATTTGACTGAGTGAATGAGCTATTCTTGCAGGTCAATACAAAGATGCCCATGAACTTAACGCTATTATTCAATGTAAAATTCCAAGTGAGGTAGTCAAATACAAATCCATCGACACTGTTGTGAAAGCAGATAAAGTGGTTAATTATCCAACAGTTATATTTGCCAGGGATGCCACCGCATGTATTGCAAGTGAAATTTGGTGTAGTAATTATCATGTTGATAAATATAAACCAATCCAAGCTTTGCAATGGCGCATAGCTTGCAGTAAAAAAAAATTAACAAACAATATCATAGAAACAACAATTTTAACAGGACCTTTCACAGATGAGTATATCTTCATTCCATGCATTCCCATTATTCCACCGGATACATCATTACACTTTAGGAAATTGCACTTTCCAATTTTATTGTCATTTGCAATAACCATCAACAAAGCACAGGGAACAATCTTTACAATTGTGGGTCTTACAGTTACACACTGACTGTTTTTTCACATGGACAATTTATGTTACATATTCAAGAGTCACCAAACAGGAAAATCTGTATATCAGCTAAGAAAATGGAACAACAAAAACTGTGAACCCATGCAAAATGGAAATTTAAACCTATAAGAAACATGCTTTTTCTCATTTTGGAACTTTTTCCATTGCGCCAATTTGAGCCACAGCAACGCGTGGCAGGGTACAGCTAGTATATACATATATATATATATATATATATATATATATATATACACACACATATATATATACACACATACGCACACACATACGCACACACACATACACATATATACATATATATACACACATATATATATGTATATATATGTGTGTGTGTTTGCATGTGTCTGTGTGTGTGTGAGAGAGAGAGAGAAAGAGAGAGATACCTGGATTAATTAATTAGAAAATTATCATAATTTCTCTAACCAACATTTAATACGCATTATATCCATATTAATAAGTATGGTTTTCAACAAGACGTCACTAAACGAATGATTAGTAATCACGTGTTCTTTTCAAACACTGGACCGAAACCATTTCAAGAATTGAAGTGTAGTGATAAGTCATACACAAAGAAGTTCAGTTTTGCGCACGCTGTCTTAGATAATCTTTGACATATATCATATAAAACTGCTTATTATAAACTTTTGGAGTTATAATTAATCATAATGATAGAGTATATATGAAAAACATATTAGCGTAATTGCATGATTTTATTTTTATAAGTTTATATGACTAGTTTAATGATGTATCAATGTAGATAGCGGCATAATGACGCAGAATAATTTTTGTAATTAATTTTAACATTAGTATTTTTTACATCCCAATACAGGGCACTGGGATACTTTGATGTAGCGGTATACTATTACGTACTGAAGATGTAGGGAAACTATGTGATGAGTTGAGCAGTAATATATCTGTTCACATTACAATGGAACTTCTGCATGGCAGTATAGTTAGGGAAGCAAGAACCCACCGAGGGAAAATTCTAGAGTCTAGCAGTTATGGAAAATAAACTATTAGATTAGAACACTTTCTTACGTCCAGGGGTATCCACTGTGCATGGGTGGGACTATGCCGCGTGTCAGGTTTAACGGCGATATTTATGTCGAAGGAGTACAACAGCTTGTATTTACTCTGAACATCCACCATGCAAACACTGGTAGAACAGGCAGAGGGATGCAACATTTCGTCGATTGGAAAGGGGCTAAAGTAAGATGAGAGTCCAGTATCTATCAGGTTGGCGACAATCTTTTGAACTATTTCAAGGAACGGGAGAGAAATAGCAGATGCACCGGCCCATATACGACAACAATACTGTATATATAGGCGAATGGTGCCCTTGTAGAGGTAAAAGATACTTTCAGGCGTAAGTAACTTTTTTTTTTACATAGGCATCACCACATTATCAAGGCCCAGAGGCGACTCAAGGATAAGGGTTAAAGAGTGTACAGTAGAACTTGGACAATATAGTAATCATTAGTAATAAAAATTTGGTAAATTTGATAACTTATATGGAACGGCTCATCAAGAACTTATTTACTTTAGACTTGAACACAACCATATTGTAGTCAACCGGAAAGCAGGAAAACGGAAGACAATTCCACAGGCGTGCAGTTCTAAGAAAGAAGCTTTGTTCATGGAATCTACGTTTAGGTTTAGGCACAGATAAAGAGTGGGGAGAATTATTGATAGTGTTTACAGCTAGACGAGTGTTTCTTGTGAAAGTTTGGCGAGGGGGGACCATAGATTGAAGCTCAGTCGAACACTTTCCATGAAAATAACGATACATCAGAGACAAACTCGCAACATCTCTTCTGTGAGATAGAGGTTGCAAGGAGGAGAAAAGGACATCTCCTATGAGGCTACGAAGTCTATTTTGAACTCTATCAAGGCAGGACAAGTCCTTTCTAGCAGCTCCTGCCCAGATGTGGCAACAGTATTCCATCCTTGGACGTACCTGGCTCTTATATAGATAGAGAATAGCATCAGCAGTGAGATATTTACCGGATCGATAGAAAGATCCCACCATTTTTCCAGCGGCCTTGGCAACAGATTTGATGTACGTGTTCCATTTAAGATCAGGAGCCCACTTTCCTCGCAGCTGACGTGGTAATGCATTCTATGTATGCCTTCCAACTCATGTTCCCTGTAGACGTTAAGCCGAGGAGTTTGAAAAATGTACTTTAAAGTAATGTATTTTTAGCCATAGATATTGGTTGTGGAAAAGGTTTCTTGCAATTATTGAAGGAAAACCGCATAGTCCTGACAGCAGTGAATGTGACCATGTGCAACGATATATATATATAGTAAGTAAATTATAAAATATATATGGGCGATAAAGCTACACAGAATAATCCGCGTTCCATCCACACTAGGATTCTTTAGGCTTATGCAAGAATTTTGTCGTTGTCTCACGGTTTTATATATACGCACCTTATATTGAGTTTTTAGAAAGCCAGTCAGCTTTCTAGTATCAACCGCACCCTTCCTCATTAGCCAATCAGCAGGCACTTACAGGAAAAAGGTCCAATTGACCTCTGATTGACCCGTTCCGTTACGTAGATATCTAGGTTAAATGTTTTTTTTTGTTTTTATATGTTAGTTTATATATATATATATATATATATATATATATATATACACATATATATATATGTATGAGTGTGTGATAGTTTATGTATATGCATGTTTATTTATTTTATTTGTTTATTTTCTATTGTTATTGTTAGTTTTACAATTATTTTATATCTCTATCCTAGAGTAAATTTTATCCTGTTCGATATTTCTGTTCTACAGTTTAATAGATGTTGGAGTTCTTTAAAGTATAGGATCGCAAATTTTTCATGAATGCATAATCTACATGGATCGTCTAGGTATCTACATGTGCTTGCTTGTCTTAATATTTTTTATTCGACTACCGACGAAAGTTCGCTTTTCTTGTGTTTCCAGTATTTGTTTGCTAGGGTTGTTTTCATAGGGTGTTTTTTTTTATTTTTGAATGTACTTTTGTGGTCATGATATCGAACTTTGAAATCTAAGGAAGTAATACCTACGGAATATTTCTTGTTATACGGGCTTTCTTTTGCAAATATTGTGCCTGGTAAACTATGCTTTTAGTTAGACATTTATTTTGAAGTGGGCAATGTGTGCGGTATCTACAGTTGCATTTATTTTGTTCGTTATTAGTATTTTTATTTTTATTTCTAGTATGGTTGTTGTTGTCCAGAGTTGGTTTATTATTATTATTATTATTATTATTATTATTATTATTATTATTATTATTATTATTATTTCTACTCGCTACATATGTGTCTTTTGTGTTAGTTTTATTTTTGCCTTTGTTTAGACTTTTTTGTTGTTTATTTTTTTGTTGTTTTCATTACTTTTATTTAATATTTTGTTATTATGTTCTTTAGAGATGTATGCGTATATATATATGTGTGTTTAAAAAAGGTTTAATATATAATCTCATAGACTGAAAGTTGCATATCTTGTCTAAAATCATAAGCTATTATCTTTATCATTAATAATTAACTTACGTATTTCGAATTTTCAATCGTATTTGGATACTTCTTTGTAATTTGAAATCATAGTTGAAATATATATATATAAGCAACCCCTTGCAACCTCTCTCTCTCTCTCTCTATATATATATATATATATATATATATATATATATATATATATATATATATATATATGTCTGATCATGTCATATGCTACTGGTACCATGTAACCCAGTATTACCTGCCTAATGGTCGGGTCACCGGCGACTAAACTAATTCCTCCACCAGACTTGTTTGGTGAGGAGGGCGGCTAGTCTCCTCGGAAGATTAAAAACAAGACATTCCAAAGGGCGAGGGAACCCTTTTTCTGGATCAACGGCCAACTAAAACAATGTGGGGTTGTGTGTATGTATGTGTTGTGGCCTGGTAAACTATGCTTTTAGTTAGACATTTATTTTTAAATGACCAACAAATTAACCGTGAGGGATAAGCAGCGTATGTGTTTGTGTATAAGTATGTGTGTTGGGGTGGAGAGACCTCCCGTAAACCGTGGTGAAGCAACCTTTCTAGGAGAAGCACATCTCTGATTTAAAAAAAAACATAAAGCGGGATACCAGTACCTACATTAAGCTTGCCTGCAGTTTAACTTGTTGCTGGCTATCTTGCTCTTGCTTGTTGCTGGATTTCAACATTTTTAACCGAGTGAGAGGCTTAGATGTCATACAAAGCTAAGACTCTGTAACACCATCTATCTATAGATATTCCCTCAGGCATTTGTCTATTAAAATGGTCCTGTGGTGATGGAAGTTATTTGTGACCTCGTGTCTGCGGGAGTGGCACTCGTCTGACAAGACGTTGCAATCATCAGTTGTGTGTTTGGCTGGAAAGGGCTCCCGTAAGCCGTGGTGAAGGCAACCATTCTAGGAGAAGCAAATCTCTTATAAAAAAAAATCATAAAGCGGGAGACCAGTACCCGCATTAAGCTGGTCTGCAGTTTAACTTGTTGCTGGCTATCTTGCTCTTGCTTTTTGCTGGATCTCAACATTTTGAAAAAAGTGAGAACCTTAGCTGTCGTACAAAGGTAAGACTCTGTAACATCATCTATGTATAGATGCTCCCTCAGGCACTTTTCTATTAAAATGGTCCTGTGGTGATGGAAGTCATTTTTGGGCTCATGGATTTTAAGTGTCTGAGGGAGTGGCACTCGTCTGACAAGACGTTGAAATCATCATCATCATATATACGTATGCATATATAGATGTATATATATATATACGTATGCATATATATATATACATATATATATATATATATATATATCTGTATCTTCTACTATGACAGAAAATTTATTGTGTGTGAGTTCGTTGACTATAGACTCGAAAATGGCTACGCCAGTTTGTTTTAATTACACATGAAAGCTCTTCATGTATCTATTCATGTCCTTACTTATGTTCTCTATCGAAAATATGTAATCGAAAATATCTGATTAAAGATATAAAGTGCAATGTAGATTAATTAAACCATTTATATAAACCTTACATCACATGCATTTTGCAAGTTTGCTCATAGGAGAAGAAGAAATGCCCTGCAAATACCATGCAGGTGGATAATTATATAAGATTATAATGCATTCGAAATAAATGTTGCTTTTTAGAATAAAATAAAACCATTATACTTGCCGTTTGTACGTTTTACTTTAATTTAAGGGAGTATGTTAAAATGGTTTCATACAATCCATAGTTGCTTATTTGATAAAACAGAGGCCTGTTTGAAATGAGTTTAGAGAAAATTGAACCATGATAAGTATATATATATATATATATATATATATATATATATATATATATATATATATATATATATATATATACATATATATATATATATATATATATATTAGACATATACAAATATTTAATACATTTTGATAAACTAAACAATTACCTTTAAAATTATTTAGCGAAAAGTAACAGGGCTACCTGGCGTTGCCTGTGGACATCAAAAAGAAGACTACCACTAAAATGAATACTTATATTTCAAATTCTTGCGATGTTTCACCTTGAACAATTGCATTTATATTTGTTTGTTAACTTAACGTTTTGTTTCTTTCACTATATTACAGAAACTTATAACAGCAATAACACTTCATTATGTTTTTTTTTTTTATATCAATGTGTGTTTTGACTGAAATCCAGCATTGACGTGGCTACATTCCCGGTGGGGGTATGCATAAACGTTCATTGAACGCAGATTTAACATGTAAATCTTTTTTAACTGCGTAATGTTTAAATAAATAAATAAAACTTGACTCTAAGAGACTAAAGGGAATTTTAGATTTTATTTATTCGTTGTATTGTCATTTATACAAAAGTTTCTGGTAGTTTATTTACATTCATTTTGCTTATGTGTAAACAGGTGTGCATGGATGTTACATATTACTTTTGGGGTTAAGAGATGAGTGATGCAAAGAGCATGGTTTAAGAATCAATTATTGGTTTCTATAATCTGGTAATATCTGAATCAAAGCAGGATCTTTGGGACAAGTATTTAAAAGAAAAAACTAGAACACTTGAGACCTAGGAACGAAATTGACAACTTATGGATATAGTAAATGACGTCATTGGGATGGAACTCGGCATATAACGAAAGTCTAAATTATCACACTAATGTAAACTCACTCATATACGCATACTAAGTATTTCTTAAGATACCTTTTACGATTTGATAAAATTAGAAAAGTCAAAGTGTAAGTATTAACACATTAATTAGAGTATCAGAGAAAAGCCTTAGTATCTACAATGGGCGTTTGCAGTCATTTATGCTCACACGTTGTCCACGATAATATATAACCACCGATATATATATATATATATATATATATATATATATATATATATATATATATATATATATAAAGCTGAATGTGTGTGTGTGTCTGGTCACGAATAGGCTCCTATATGGTTAACTATTTTTAAAAATTGGTTAAATATAATGATAGAAAATGTATCGAGACACAGGAATGGGTATGTTTGATATGGCAGAACGGTGGTTCCATAAAATTGTGGGGTCTGCGTTTGCGCCTGGTCTACAAAGTATGAAAATAAAAAATGTAAAAATAAAAAAAAAACGTTTAAAAGTATTTTTGATATAGATGTACATAATAATACTTTGATATGTAGGTTTTAACTTAAATAGGGATAGTATAATAAAATTGTGGGGTCTGCGTTCGCGCCCGGCCTCCATAGATAGGAAATAGGCACAGACTTTAATAAAGACTTTTCTTATATATCTGCGTAAGTATACTTTGATAATTATGTTTCACAGGCAGACGGAAGTGAATTCCACTGGCGTGCACTTCTAAGAAAGAAGCTTGTTTATGGAATCTACGTTTTGGTTTTGGCACAATTGAAGACCAAGGAAAATGTTAGACAGTGGTTTCAGCTAGACGCGTGCTAATCGTGAAAGATTGGCGAGGGGTTGGAGTTCAGACGAGCACTTGCCATCGAAGTAAAGATAAAACAAAGACAGGCTCGCAACGTCTCTTTAGTGGGAGAGAGGTTGCAAGGAAGAGAAAACGGCATCCCCCACTGAACCACAAAGTCTATTTTGTACTCTGACAAGGCAGGATAGGCTGTTTTTAGCAGCTCGATCCCATATGTGGCAGAAGTACTCCATCCTTTGACGTACTTGGCTTTTATATAGATAGAGAATTGCATCAGCAGTGAAATATCTTCTGGAGCGGTAGAAGGAACCTACAATTTTTCCAGCGGCCTTGACAACATAGGAAAAGATGAATATCACAAATTTGTCAACGAGTGCATGTTTATTGAAATTGATTGATTAAGAGATATTGATAGAGATGTTCATTTAGTTGATGCTGGTCATGGAGAATTGAGATAACGACCAAGAGTGAGATGCCCGGAGAGGAGTTATCAAGCATAACAGCCAAATATATGGTAACATAGAAAATAGGTTAATCGATGGTGATGTTTTGCTGATTAACCAGAATTGTTCATGTTGTTTATAGTAAAAAAAAAATTAACGATCCTATGACTGTATGGTAATATCGAGATTTACATATTAATTGCTTTCAGCTTTTATCCTATGTAATTGAAGAGATTCCAAATTATCTTTATCAAAGTCGGACAACTCTCTTTACGAAATTCAGAAGATCAATATATTATGTGATCAGACATGAATAAATTAAAAGCATTTTCAACATTACTATGTGTAATCACGAGTTCCCACACAAGTCATCATCAGATTATTTACTTATAATAATCGATGGTCTTCCATGCAGATTTGTGACAGGTCTCTTTAGGTTTCTCGTACTCTTATCTTTTGCGATACCCTTTACAAATGCAATGTATATAATATATGTTTATCATTGATGTTTCTCTAGCCTTGATTAGAATGTGAGTGACAATAAGCCCCCCACAATGTCCCAGTACTCTTTACACTCATCCAGTAGGGGGTTGATTAATTACATCAACCTTCCATGGTCATTCACAATTATTTTATGTGCAATCTGTTTATAATAGTGCATTTTCTTCTTAAGTCTGATTCTCTGGTGTTCCAGTAGTTTTGAGTTCACGAGATATTCTTGTACAGTTGTTGCTTAGTTTTTATATTTTATATAATTAGTTTCCGCATTCCATTTGTGTCTTAAAAATTCAGTGGTTTTCAACATTATTATTATTATTATTATTATTATTATTATTATTATTATTATTATTATTATTATTATTATTCCCTAGGGTTCTCGCACAGGTCATCACCTGTCAATCTCTAGTAATTTAAAAGATAAAACAAGAATACAAAACAGAAAATGCTGCGTATTTATGAATTACAAGTAAGAAAAACTATTTGTTTGTTCGATTTTCAATATTAAACTTCGTTCATTATTTACATTAAACCTTCCAGTAAAAAAAGAGGAAATAAACACGATTCTATTTAGACAGAAACTCATATTTATTTTTTACTAGCGAGACCCGTTTATCGGCGCTGCCATAGTTTATATAAGAAGATGCTTAATAATTGAATTGCTGCTTATATTTTCACAAAAAATAGATTAGGAGTGATAGTTCGGTGCAGTAGAAATGCTAATGTTTTTTTTGTATTAGTTTCGTAAATTATTGAAATTCGTTTGCTTGTAACATAAAAAGTGGAATGTCAGAACTTTAACAAATAATATTATTTCTAATTTCGTCTCCAATAACTACTACTCCAACACGATGAAAAATCTGTCAGTTCTCGAGTTTTCCGTTAGAAGAGTAAAAAAGCATCCCTAATTTAAAAAAAGTGTAAATATTATAAATAGTAATTTACAATCTATGAGTTGTCTCTTAACTTCCATTTATAGTTCATCTCATACTTAGTTAACGAGAAATACGTCCGGGATAAATATACTTAGATGCATATGTTATTTGTCTTCTATTACATCTAACTTTCCCTTCTTTGAGTATTCCATCTAGTCTGAGGTAATTATGAATCAAGTGCAAATAAGTATACCAAACTGTTGGTTTTTAATCTTCTCTAATCTTTCATTGCTTGATAATTTCGACCAGAATAATTTTATCTCAGCGTTCGAATAAATGGAACACACAAAATTAACATTGTGTTCATATTATAAATATCTTAAAACAACCTCTCTACTGCACAGTTATTTGTAAGTTGCATACGTACATGCGTTTAACTAATGATTCAAATTTCGATAATAATTCATAATTATTCATTATTAGATGTATCTATATATAAAAGCGGCTTTCGTGAAAAATCTTAAATTCGCAAAGTTTAGATTACAAATTACGAAAAAAGCGCATTTAAATCTAAATGTGTATGTTTTAGAAATCAAATGTAAGCGACCAACTCTTGTCGTTTACTGTTAATTTGAAAAAATAAAGAATACAAGTTTATTAATTGTGTGTGAAGGAAATAGCAAAACATTCTCAGAAATATTTACGGCAATAAGTTTAGTGGAAAAGAACATAATCGTAAAAGTAAATAATAGATTTATCTATATATCTCTCTATATATTATTATAAAAAGGGCACTTCAAATATGAATTCGTTCTCTGTTGACCCAGAAACGGTTTGGACGATTTTTTAAACCACATGAGTGTACTTGCTGTGATTGCGAGTAGGACTTGTATTAAAATGTTTGAGATAAGTATGGAACATCAATAAGTGTAACAATTCGATTTTATGAAAAAACTCCGATTTTTATCAGTTAACACTTTTATATAACCAAACATCATACGTGCGCTAAAGAATGTTAATCACCGCGCAATCAGTTTGGTTCAGTATATGCAAGAAACTGTAAGACAGGGGCGCCTTCGAAATAAATATTTCTTTTAAGAGCACAATTGAAATATGACTCTTGACTTTTTGGACGTTAAATTTTTAATTCAAGTAATTATGTAAAAATAATATCATATAATCAAAATATGCTCTTTGATAAGACAGGTACGCGTTCACAATGAATGCTTCTGTTTTGAGCAAAGCTGAACCATAAGACTTTACTTTTGTTTTTTTACCTTGAAGTTAAGCCATGTTATCATTATGGTTTTATAAAATAAACAAACGCTATATACAGTACAAGTAGATAACAAGGTATTGTGGAGTTACTTAGTGCAGGGTGCATGTGAATCTGTCCGACTAGTACCTTACAGGGAGACCCCAAACTTGAACAGGCAATCAATCGAGTTCACTGAATAATAGGCGATTTCAATAAGGATACAATTATGGAAGCGTGAAGCATTTGTTGATCCTTATTTAATCCCGGACAACCAGCCTTCATGCTAATTTGTAATATAAATGGGTTCAATTCAAGTTTAGTTTCGTTTTTCTACGCATAAGTCAGTTGGAAAATTCACATCTGATTAATGTTTACCAGTTGTAAAATATAACTAGAAACTATAGAAACAAACTCGAATAAACCTAAAACCCCATCTTTCAATGTAGACCCCTACTACCATGTCTCCTTCTCCAACATCAGGGGTTTATGTTCCAACCTTCCAGAGGTGTAAACCCAATTATAGGGGAATACACCGGACATATTTTTCTAAGCGAAACTGTACTAGGGCCGACCACTTCCCCAGATGAGTTCATAATTAACGGATACTCTAACTTAACATCTAAATCTGACCACCAAAATGGCCATGGGCATGGAATATGTGCCTACATTAAAGATGGCTTCCCGTGTGGCAGGGATATCTCTAAAGAAGATCCTAATTTACCGTATATGTTCTTCCGGGTTGCACTTGCTTACACCACTGCATTTATATTTGCCCTCTATCGACCCCATAACAGCGGAGTTACTATCTTTAAGAGCATATCTGAGAAAATAGACTGCATCCTGTCTGCACATCCTTCGGCTAACATCCACATCTGTGGTGATTCAACGTCCATAACGACCAACTCAAATAAGAAGGACGATGAGGGGAGGTTCTGTCATGATTTTTCCATTGCTTTTGACCTCACTCAGATTGTTCGCGAGCCCACCCGTGTGCACGATACTACAGGTCAATATGCAAGCCTCCTTGACTTTTTCTCTGAGTTATGTTCATGTTCCGTTCTCTCTCCTCTAGGATCCTCCGACCACTCCGTCGTATCAGTTAATATAAAAAGGAAATGTAATAAGTCACCAGACGTACCCTTCCACCGTATTGTATACCGATACTCCATGGCTGACTGGGATAGTTTCCGTACATTTATATCTGATCTACCTCTGCATTCCATGTTTAAAAAGGATGTGCCCTCTATAGTATCAGACCTGACCGAATGGCGAATTGTAGGCATATACCGATTCATACCATCTAAAAAATTCCAACAGAAACCTACCAGCCAGCCATGGTTCTCCCCAGAATGTGCTGCTGTCATCGCGCACAGAAATCACTTTTTCCATAGTTACCAACGGAATAGATCCACTGATACTAAAGCTGCTTTGAGGAACGCCAGAAACCACTGTAAAAGAGTAATAAAAATGCAAGAGAACTATATGCCCAGTCTTTAAAATCTAAAGTAGCTGATCAGCGACTTGGTTCCCAGCAGATTTGGCAAATGAAAATTAGGATCCTGAACAGAAGGTGCATTCTATTCCAACCATTATCAATGGACCAGAGGTCATTCTCAGCTTCAGACAAGGCCAAACTATTTGCCAAGAACTTTGCAGCTAATTCTACCCTATGCGACCAAGGTCATCAACTCCCCATATTTCCTCCTATAACACAGAACACGCTAGGTAACATACAAATATCTGTGCATGAGGTTGCCAGGCTAATCAAGAATGTTGATTCCAGTAAAGTAACTGGCCCTGACGGCATTCCAGTTATAGTGCTGAAAAAAGCTTCAACCAGAACTCGCCCCCATACTTACAAAACTGTTTAAGCGTTGCCTTAAAGACAAGTTCTTTCCAACATGGTGGAAAACCTCATCAGTATGTCCTGTATGTAAGAATTCAGGTTAAAAGTCATCCCCCTCTCAGTACAGACCAATAAGTCTCCTGTGTGTCATAAGTAAGTTGTTGGAATCCATATTAAATAAAGAAGTAGTAAACCACCTCAACAGAACCAACCTTCTTAGTGACAATCATATGGTTTCCGTTCTGCCAGATCTACAGCAGATGTGCTAACGGTTATATCACATAGGATTAGTGAATCTCTTGACAAAAGCTTCCTTTCCAGGGCAATTGCTCTTGCCATATAGAAGGCCTTCGATAAGGTATGGCATAAGGGCCTACTTCACAAGATTTCCAGATACGGTATAACTGGAAATGTTTTCTCAATCATTAAATGCCTTCTCTCTGATAGGTTCATAATAGTAGTGGTTGATGGGCAGAAATCAAAGGCCCACAGTATTAATGCTGGAGTCCCTCAGGGGTCAATCCTGGGCCCAACTCTCTTCCTGATCTACATCAATGATCTCTCTAAACACATACTTAAATCATTCGTTAACATCTATGCTGATGACACGACCATCTATGGCAACAGATCACAGGCCCTAAATTACAAAGTTCTCTCTAATTCTCTCTCCTCTGATCTTGAGCACGTGGTACAATGGGGGAAGAGGTGGCTGGTCACTTTCAAATCATCCAAACCGACGCTTCTATCTTTACATCATCAACGCTCTGATACCCATCTGGCATCAATTGAAATGGATGGCTCTCGTCTAGGAGAAGCTCCATGTTTTGACAAGCTTCTGGGCTTGAACTTCACTCCTGATCTGAAATAGAACACGTACATCATGTTTGTTGTCAAGGTCGCTGGAAAGATGATGGAATCCTTCTACCGCTCCAGAAGATATCTCACTACTGATTCAATTCTCTATCTATCTAAAAGCTCAAGTACGTCAAAGGATGGAGTATTACTACCAAATCTGGGCAGGAGATTCTAAAAACAGTCTATCCTGCCTTGACAGAATACAAAATAGACTTCGTGGCTTAGTGGGGGATGCCCTTTTCTCTTCCCTGCAAACTCTCTGTCTCTCTCTCTCTCTCTCTCACACACACACACACACAGAAGAGACGTTGCAAGCCCATCTTTCTTTTATCGTTATTTTCATGGCAGGTGCTCGTCTGAACTCCAATCTCTGGTCCCCCCTCGCCAATCTTTTACGAAAAACACCCGTCTAGCTGAATCCACTGTGAAAACTTTTCCCACTCTTAATCTATGCCTAAATCAAAACGCAGATTCCATGAACAAAGCTTCCTTCTTAGAACTGCACGCCTGTGGAACTCTGTTCTGTCTGTCGGCTTCCCTCCTGATTACAACTTGGATGTCTTCAAGTCCAACGTAAACAAATTCCTGATTCACCGCACCCTTAAGTAGCCACTTTAATAAATCTCCACACTAACGTACTGTACTTACAATAACCCTTATTCCTGAGTGGCTTCATGGCCTGGATAAGTGGTGACAACCTTTAAAAAATAACTGCAATTGTATATATATATGTATAAATTGTCTAAAATAGCTTCGGAAAAGGACGTGATATTGCAACAAACGTGGGCTTAATACTTAATCTTATTGAAATCTTTCACCAGAATTAATAAATAAAACATAAAGATTGGGTATGTTATACCAAGAAATGGGAACATTCATGTTCGTTTGTGTTTATTTAATCTTTCGCCAACTGTAGGTTTTGCTTTACGATTAATTCCCTATAAAAGTCATTGCTGATTAATGTTTACTAGTTGCAACATATAACTATATAGCTTGATAATAGTAACACCGCTATGGCATCTGCAATTATCGTGTAGTGAATACTTAATCTTATTGAATCCCTTATTTCAGAAAATAAAGTAATATAAAACATGATTAATAAATAAAAAACCTAAACAAAATGTTGGTGTTTAATGCCATATGACATAAGACGTATAGGAAAAGAATTGCTGTAACGTAAATGATATGCAGATAAAAACAGACAGTAAAATTGTTAAACTGGCGTTTCTATAACTCTGGCTAGCAGTCTGCATGAAAGAAAAAAAAACAACGTGATTA
Source organism: Euprymna scolopes (assembly GCF_053919585.1). Lineage (NCBI taxonomy): Eukaryota > Metazoa > Mollusca > Cephalopoda > Sepiida > Sepiolidae > Euprymna > Euprymna scolopes. The sequence goes on from NC_136491.1 coordinate 128,678,151, forward strand.
TTTAAATACGGGCGTTAATATATAAGTATATCTGTTCAATTTGGAAAGTGCCATATTCAGTAAAAATAATACATTTTATGGTGTATCCTTCTATAGAAAGTTTTAAAACGGTGTATCCCTCGATATAAGCTGTTAGAACGTGAAAAAAGAAAGTGTATCGAATAGCTGTTTAGTAAGTGGATGTATCTAAGTTTTTTAAAGCTAGTAAAAAGAAAAAAACATATAGAAGGTTTATAAAATTATTTCTGAAACTGTAAGAAAATGCAATATTTAAAATGTGAAACGAACCTTGGCAGACAATAAAATTAATGAGAGGAAACAAACAGAAACGAAAACGATTTCCATATTAAATGACCATAAGATGACCGCCAACAAAGTGAAATGATAAAAAGTAATAATCACGGACGCGCGTTATAATTGACCTTTATGAAATATCTGACAACCTTGCAAACTGAGAAATAAAGAAAAACATAACAGTGAGTGAGGAATTATCTTGCTACCTAAGGTAAGTATGACTTGGGGCTTTTCTAGGAATTTATGTCGGAATGTTGTATATACAAGTAAATTGATTGATAATTACCGGAAAACATTCATCAGGTATTGGCAGGTATTGTGACCATAGTTAACGTGTATTGTCTTAAATTTAATATTACTGTAATGTTTTTATGGGGGAAATAACCGTGTTTATTTTATAAATATAGAAGAAATATAAAACTTGAACTACACATCTCAATTACATATATTTGAAGCGAAAGGTAATAAAATATTTCAAATCTTGAATTATGACTGCAGGGAATAATGGAATAATTAAACAAAATACACCCAAACAATACATATATTTAAATAGAAACCGACAATAAATAATTGGATATTAGCCTTATTAAGCCTTACTATGTCATTCTGTCTTTACATAAATTCATCTGTATTAAATAGTTAGATAACCAATATTGCTCTCGGAATATAAGTGACAATACTAATTTTATTACAACAATTATATATATATATATATATATATATATATATATTCTTTTTTTTAATCAACGAAGAAAACTACGTATACTAAAAATGTAGTTGTTCAATATTAATTCAAAATAAGAATAACAAGAATTAATACCGGAGAAAACTATGTTATTTTATTAAAAACAAATCTATATATATATAAACATATTGTCGTTTTATGAATTCTTAAACAATTGTTTATTTACTTAACAATGTATAAAAAACGCGATTCGATTATAATCGAAGCTTAACTTTATTTAATATAAATATAATAAACGAGAACATATTCGATTAATGTTTTAAACGAATTATATTTTAGTCTTTTATAAAAAAAGATGTAAAGTTAAAGCTTTCTCCAGATTTAAAAAATTGAGACCGAAATTGAACTAAATTCAATATTGATTACGTAAACGATTTCAAAAGAAAAAAAGTTGTGTGATGTTTGCTTGAAACAACATTCTGTTATTAAAAATGGCGTGGTTACATCGATTTTCAATACTAAAATTCGTTAGATATAAACTTTACACATTGCATCTATAAAATACATGAAACTGAACTGTACCCAATAAAGTATAAAAAACAACAGTATGTACGTAAAATTACATATATAATTGCATATAATATACAAAGCGACAAAATAGTGCGAAAACTGCATTATGAATTTTGATAAAAGGTAAAAATTAAAACAATAATTATTTAAAAAAATGAAAATACAATTTCAATAATCACGTAATTAGTGTGGAAGTAATCCGTCTTTTAATTAAAATTGGCTAATGTGAATCAAGGATCGCTTGCTACTTCAAATACTCTTTAGGTCATACATGTAACTGCACACGGTGTCATTTTATATATTACATAATAACCAATAAAATCAATTGCGTATTGATCTTGAAATGCTTACATCGATTTTTTTCTGCATTACCTTTATATAAAAACTTTAATTTATCGGTAATAACACATGAAGAATAGTCTTTAAAAGAGTCGAGTTTTTTTTTTGCACTTATTTGCAATCAGTCATATTTTGCCTGCATTCTGACGAAATATTAAATTTATTTGAATATTTTACTAAAAGCAGATTACATCAATCGAACTGAAATCAGTTTGCATTGATGAATAATTCATAACTTATTGCTTATTCATTTCAGAGCGTTGGTAATAAAAATGGTAATTACAGAACGTACCACAGAATAGGCAGAAAGACAAACCTCAAAGACATATATATATGTATATACATGTATATATATATACATATATATGTGTGTGTCTGTGTGTGTATAGAGAGACTCATACCATTGCGTAAAATGATCATACATATACAGATAATAGTAGTAATATTTAAATAAACAGCAATATATATGGTGCGTTTAGGAGTATTATGAAAATATAATTTATGTAAATGAGGAGCAGAAAAAAGTTCGTTATTTAACGATGATGGCCATGGAGAAACAGACCTAGTTAATTCCTCCATAAATGAAAGACATGCTTCCGTGTAACTTACTTACTATAATATATATATATATATATGTTTTATTTTTTCCTACCGTTTTATCTGTTTGGTCACATATGTTTCGGTGTCGGACCATGTTTACGATCCCGCAGCCTTGTCAGACCTTACAGAAATGGTTGTGATTATTTGAAAGAAGGATTTTAGAGGAAATACGAGAAAAAAACTATTAAAAATATTTGTTCTGCAATATTATTGAGCACTGTCTTCAGGTTTTTACTAAATACCAATTTTACCATATATATATAAACACAGACACACACACATATATAATCATATATATATATATAATATAGAGAAATTATATATATATATATATATTATATATATTATATATATAATACATAGAGAAATTATATATATATATATATATATATATATATATATATATATATATATATATATATATATATATATATATATATATACGGAAGTTTTAAAAGCGAAAAGCATCGTGGAAAGGACCGGAATCACAAGCTGAAAGAAAAAAAAAACAAAATACCAACCAAATAGACGGGTATGTTCGCGTAGAGAAATGCCTTACTCTTTATTCATTCATCATTCCTCACCATAATTAATTTGTAACCAGGTTGTTGGTATATCCGGTGTATATAAATTCGTTGGTGGTATAGAAATTTGATTAATTTTGTGAGAAAATACTTCCGCTTTATCAAAAAAAAAAAAAAAGCCCAAGTATATTCAAGATGAGGTAAGAAAACAGGACTGCAGATAGAGGTTAGGGCCACAGTAAGATGTGACTAGTTAAAACCGTAAGTAGCTGGGGGTAATTCCATTATATTTATTTATTTATTTTTTTGCTATAAACATTTATTGTCTATATATATTTCATTAATCTTGTTTAATTATTTATTTTTATTTATTATCATTATTATTATTATTATTATTATTATTATTATTTTATTATATTTTTTCTATTAGGAAACATCCTTATGGTGAAATTTGTTGTACCATTATGTCATTGTATTTTGTTTATTTATTTGTGTCTTCTTCATTATTTTATCATTATAATAATAAATCTTCCTCTTCATCCCCTTCCTATTATTATTATTATTATTATTATTATTATTATTATTATTATTATTATTATTATTATTATTATTATTATTATTAATTCATCCCTTATAAAATGATATCAATGTAATATCAATATGCTTCGACCTTTGATGAATCATATAATTCTTTGCTAATAATACTTAGCTCTGGTTTTAAAATAGATTTTAGAAGGGTGTTCAGAAAAGTTGCCTCCTGCGCGGAATGAGTAAGATCCACATGCTTCACAAGTAGAAAGGGCAACAATTTTTTGCTTTTTAGTTTTCCAAGAGATTATAGGTCCAGTCTTTGACAGTCTAAAACAATACCCCGCTATACTCTTTCTATCCTCAGAGTTAGCCCAATCTGTATCCGAAAAGCCTTCTGAATTTAGAAGATATGTAGATTTCTTAAATCTTAAAGATTATTCCTTGGTCCCTTTTAGGTAACGAAGGATTTGTTTTGCACGATTAAGGTCTTTAATTGTCGGTTTCGATAAGTTTTGAGATAGCTTTGTCACAGTGTAACATATGTCCGGTCCGTTTTGGGTCATCAAGTAGATGAGAATCTCTACCATTTTCCTGTATATTCGGTTATCTATGAATTTTTTTTGGGTCCCTATATTTTTATTGATGTACATTTCGACGGAAGTTGAACGCGGCTTACAATCTTGCATTCCGAACTTGAGCAGAATTTTTAATACCTCTTGATTGGTTCATAGTTATAGTTTCCTTTTCACAGGTAAATTTTATACCGAGGAACCATGACAGTCGTCGAAGATCGGACATTTAAAATTTTTTATTTCATTCATTTTTAACATCTCTTAAAGTGTTGTCACAGTTTGAGGCGAGTAATATATCGTCAACCAAAAAACCAAAATCAACAATTTATTTCACACATTTTTGGTATACATGCATGCGTCTACGGGACATTGTTTGAATTCCTGTTCTATTAAATAATTATGGAATGTTAAATTCCAATAGTGTACACTTTGTTCTTGTCCATATAACGATTCATTTAATTTCCACACCCAATTTTTATTTTTCAGTTTAAATCCCTCTAGAGGGTAAATGTAGATTTCACAGTCAATCGAAGCATTTAAATAAGCATTTTTTTACATCCATTTGATGTATTTTTAAATTGTATCGAGCGGCAAGTTGTAATAAAATTCTAATTGTCGTTAAATTTGTCGTTGGTGAAAATGTTGCACAATATTCCATTCCAGAGACTTGTGAGAAACCTTTTGACACAAATCTTGCTTTAAAAGTTTTCTGGCAGAAGCTGTGATTTTTTGGAAAAAACCCAGCGTGAAGAAATTATATATTTATCTGTTGGTTATGCCACTATTTTGTATATGTTATTTTCAGATAAAGCTTTCAATTCGGATACCATAGCTTGTTCCCATTCTTGGTGATTTGGGGAATTACTCGCCTCATTATAACTTTCCGGTGCGCTGGTCAACGAATAACAATAATCCACGGCGTAATCTTGTATCTTTTCAATTTGTAAGAAGTCTGGCCTTTTTCGCTCCCTTATTGGGTATCGACGTGTCTGGTTACTGCTTTCGTCAGAAGTACTGTAATTGTCGTCGTCATTAATATTTTCATTGTGATCGATTAAGATGCTAGGTAATATTTCACGTTTTTCATTTATTGGATCGCAATTTTTAAAATTTAATGTATCATTGAATTTTACACATCTAACCCTTTTTATGGCATTTCGAGCTGCAAAGTAGATTAAGTATGCCGGGCTATTTTTATCGTAACCCACGAAAGTACCTTTTTCGCTTTTAGTATTTAGTTTACTGGTGTTTTCTATGAATTCAAAACAATCAGAACCAAATAGATGCATTCTGTTCATTTTAAGTTTTACACTGCAAAACGTTCATACGGCGTTTTTCCTAGCCTATTATTGAATGATCTATTTCTGATATATGCTGCTGCGATTAAAGCGTACATCCATAAAATATGCGCTTATTTCGATTCGATTAGAAGGCATCTTATCATCTCAAAAAGGGTTCGCCATGTCCTTTCAGCTGTACCATTTTGGAAGGGGGTATACGGCGCTAAATTCCCGTGTTTAATACGGTGGTTAATTAATAGAAGTTCAAAGTCTTTACTAGTAAATTCACTGCCATTGTCTGAGCGAATACATTTTACTGAACAGTACGGGGCAACATCAGCTAAATATTTCTTAGTGGCGCTGATAGTGTCGGATTTTTTTTTTTAGAAAATACCCCATAATTAAAACGGAAAAATCATCAATAAAGTTCAAAACGTACTTTAGATTGTTTCTCCCTATCGGGCTGATTGGACCTGCTAAGTCACAACGCACAAGTGAGAGAATTTTACTAGCTTTTTTTTGTCTGAGGTTTGGCTTGTATCTTTTGTCTTTTTCCCCTGTGCACACACATCCCAATTTGGGAGGTCGTCTGAAGGTATTATTTTCATGCCTTCGACTAAATTTGGTATTTTGTTAATATCAGTTGTATTGCAGTGTCCTAGAATTTTATGCCACGTTTCCAAGTCAATAAACCTGGCAATGTCTATGATTTTGATATTATTCATGAACAAATACCTATATTTTTGTGCATTGATACTCATATTGAAACACTTTTTTTTCTATTTATGTAAAAAGAAAATACAACTTTGTTTTATATGTGTAGTGGAATTGCATTCAGCCCCGAAAGATATAGCTAATTTGCTCAAAGGCAGAATGCGTAATGTAGATTAAACTGACCGAATTCCAGTTCAAAGAAACAGGAGCCTATAAAAACTAGAAGTAATTGTAAGAGAGAAATAGCGACCGCTAATGAAGACTATAACAAAACCACCAGAAAATGCATCGAAGCACAGAAATTAGGGACTGATGTTCATAAATTACTTCCCCGAAAAAAGTATCTCTGGGATGGGAACATTTGCTGATGACCACGCTTTATAACAGGCACAGGTGTAAAACAAATGAACACACATCTAAAGAAATGGCAGAATCATTAGAGAGAGACTTCCAATCCGTATGGAATTGGGGCAAAAAATGGATGGTCAGTCAATGCTGCAAAAACTAAGCTTGTGTCCTTCAATAATTACAAGAAACATTCTCTACCATCAATAGCAATGCCCCAAAAGACATTACCTGAAAATACTTTTTTTTAAACTCCTCGGCCTAAAGTTTATAGGAAATTTGAGTTGTAAAAGATACATTTAAAGTATTGCTAAGGCTGCTGTGAAGAAGGTCGGTTCCCTCCCTCTCTAGTGCTAGAAATCTACATACGCCTGAAAGTATCATGTACCTCTATAAGGCCAGCATTCACTATGTATGGAGCATTGTTGCCACATCTGGGCTAGTTAATCTGCTACTCATCTCTCACGCTGGACAGGATTCAAAAGACAGTCGTCAACCTGATAGGTCCTGAACTGTCATCTAGGTTTCAGCCTCTGTCTCATCGAGTAGATGTTGCATCCTTCTGCCTGTTCTACAAGTACCTTAATGGTAGATGCTCCGACGAATTACCAGGACTTGTACCCCCTAGACGTGAATACCCTCGACAAACCCGACAAGCAGCTAAATCCCACCCCGTCACGGTAGAGACCACTAGGTGTAAGAAAGCCTCGTAGTCCAATAGTTTCTTCTTCAGAATTGCTAGACTATGGAACTCCCTTCCAGGATTCTGCTTTCCCAGCTGTACTGACATGCAGAAGTTCAAATATAATGTGAACAGACATCTTGCTACTTATCCCCTTCTATAATACTCCTGCAACTTATGCCTCCTACTTCAAAATGTCACTGTGCTTAGTTTGGTGTAAAATGTGAATAATAAAAAAAAGTTTTCCCCTGGGATGATCGTCTTTAGGTCACTATAATGTGTAATTATATTCATGAAGATATTCTACATGATTCGTACTTGCGTATTATTTTCGTTAAAAGGTAATATTAAACACAAACCTATTTCTAAATATATTTATGTAAAAGTGTATATATATATATACATATATATATGAATATATATTGTATATATATATACACACACACACACACATATATATATATATATATATATATATATATATATATATATGAGAGAGAGAGAGAGATGGAAAGAGACAGTAGCGTCCAAAACTAAGATACAAGATGTTGAAACCTAATATTTGTTAGAGAAAACACCTGTGTAAAGCTGAAATGTTGACACCTGGTAGTCGTTTTCATCCATAAATATTAATATTTGAATAATTTTGCAAAGGAGAGAAAAGAATTATTACAATAATTTCCAAGGTAAAAATAAATAAATAATTGTTATAATTGTTTTTCTATCCTTTGCCAAAAATTCAAATTTAAGTATGTTATTATGGATTATAACGACTAACAGCTGTCAAACTTTCAGCTTTTCACAGTTGGTCTTTTTAACAAATATTAGGTATTACAATTTTATCCTTTAATTTTGGAGGCTGCTGTATATACATATATATATATATATATATATATATATATATATATAAGTATTTTTTAAATTTATTTATTAATTATTTATTATTGTACATTCTTATGATCAAATATTTATGAATTTTACTTATATGTATTCCACAAACAGTGTATTCTTGATAAAATTCAGAATTATTGTACTGTTCCGCACTTCATGACCGATTGTAGTCATCTCGTTCACCCTACTCAACCAATTGTTTGTTTCATGTACAATGTAGCATTCAGTACCAAATTAAAATCTTCTTTGAGGAAAGGTTTCAAGCTCTATTAGGGTACACTACTTGGAATTTTCCCAGTCATGGCTGCACTGACTATGAAAACACTGTGTATTAAATACAGGGTATCGTTCGACATTACGTGCGTATTTCTAAGTTTAACAGAAGGATTCTCGGGTTTTATGGGGGGATTTAAGAACTCGACACTATAGCTAAAGAAAGTTGATAAAACGATACTCTGAAGTATAATAAACATTAATCATCAATGACTTTTAACTCGAAATTCCTTAAAACAATATTACATTAATAAATAAATACATAAGTATTTTCCAAAATATTATAATATTAACATTAAAAATGGATGCTTTTTCTCTCACATTTTTTCTAACCAAATTGTAGTTTATATTTCGTAAAAAACAATGATAGAAGAGTGTAGTGAACTTTTAATGAATTCCTGTTAATGAATAAAAATGTTAAGATAACGATATTATCAAATACAAAACTTTTTGATCAAGTTGTGTATTTAGTTACTATCAAAATTATTCGGAGAAAGTCTGAAAGTTACATAGATTTAGTCATTGTGTCGTTTGATTTTGCCTGGGTTACTGCTTTAAAACGCCGTCAGTTTGACAATTATATCAATGAAAATACGACTGGCAAAAGAACAGGGAATTAATATTTTTTCTGTTCAAAACGCGCAGACTGGTGGACAATTCTTTGTGTTCAGGAAATCGATTAATTTATCAGAAACTAATTTAGGAATGCATTGTTAAGACACAAAACAATCGATTCTAAGCAAAGTCTAGCAATTTCAATTGACCGTTTAAAAATGTAACAAAGGAAAACTATTTATACATATGATATATATGTGTGGTGTTTATGTGTGTATGAATGAATAAGACTCACCCATATATATATATATATATATATATATATATATATATATATATATATTATATGTATATATATTATATATATATATAATAAACACGTGGTACCTACCTATCTAGAAATATATATATATATATATATATATATATATATATATATATATATATATATATATATATATATATATATATATATATGAGCGTGGCAGTATGTGTGCGAACATACTCTAACGAAATTGTCTCAGAATATATGGTCTACACTGTTTAAATAAGATATATAATTTATACACACACACGCACCCATATATATATATATATATATATATATATATATATATATATATATAGATATATGTATATATATAATAGATTGTTAGAATATTTAACAGTAGATTCTTTCAACAGTAGATTCTTTCTAAATTATTGATAATTAAGTGATTCAGCAATTACAGAGATTTCATTTACGAAATAGATTGAAAGTTTTCTAATGAAAGTCCCACATTTTTTTATAGCTTTTAACGTACAAAAATTTGCCGCCCAGCATTATCCGGTCGGAAGATATACGTATATATTTTAATTTAATTCATTAAAAAATGTATTTTTTTTATTTTTAAAGAGATAACTCTGCCTTGATTGTTATTTAATATATCGTAATGATAAATAAACATTTTTAAAAAATCGTCTGCAGTACTATTCACTAGAATAGAAACCAAAATATGTACCTTTCAACTTGTAGTTATTACATATCTCTTCAACGTCGTTACCGTCATAACTACAGACAGATGGATACGAAAGGAAATGAATAGGGCGAATTTAATCTAATAATGTTTGATTTGCTCGCATGCGAAAAAATAATAGCGAAAATATGTTTAATTCCAATTGTCCTGCCAAAATCATCTGTTTTGTTTTCAATTCCGACCTCTTAACAGCAAGTTATGCCACCTGAAAATCAAATCGTAAGTGTGTTGCAAGTAAAACTACCCTTTTATATTTAATTTTAACTCGCTAGTTCAAAAGAAATTTTTAAGAATTTCTCTCACACACAAAGGAATACAGGCACCTAATACATACATACACACATACATACACACAACCATACATGCATACATGATGATTGCAACGTATTGTCAGACGAGTGCCACTCCCTCAGGCACTTAAAATACATGAGCCTAAAAATAACTTCCATCACCACAGGACCATTTTAATAGACAACTGCCTGAGGGAGTATCTACACACAGATGATGTTACAGATACTTAGCTTTGTACGACAGCTAAGTATCTCTCTCTCGGTTCAAAATTTGGAGATCCAGCAACAAGCAAGAGCAAGATAGGCAGCAACAAGTTAAACTGCAGACCAAAATGCGGGTACTTGTCTCCCGCTTTATGGTTTTTAAATCAGAGATTTGTTTCTCCTTGAAAGTTTGCCTTCGCCACGGCTTATCGAAACCCTATCCACCCCAACACGCACATACATATACACAAACACAACGGTGCTAGTTAGCCGTTTACCCCGAAAAAGGGTTCATCCGCCCCTTCAAAGGTCTTGTTTTTAATCCTTCAGGGAAACTAGCCACGCTCCTCACCAGACAAATCTGGCGGGGGAACCAGTTTAGTCCCCGGTGACTCGACTATGAGGCAGGAAGTACTGGGTTACATGGCACCAGTAGCATATGACATGGCCTGATATACATACATACATACATACACTAGCATGAGTACCCGGCGTTGCCTGGGTTGACATGAAGTTCCGTTTGAAACACGGCTGCTATACTAATTTTCATCGTTGGTAACGTGGATACCCCCACAACAATTTCAAATATAAAAGAACGGATAAAAACATGTAAATGTAATCGTCGCCAAAAAGAAGTATCTGATACCCTTTCCACCATATATTTCGGCAGAAGGGATCACTGTCCTAAGAAAACACAAGATTTTGTGAACCTAAAAAATAATGTTTATAAACATTAATGCATGCATTTATTTTTTATTTTGGTAAATGTATAGTTTAGCGGCGTAAATTATTTGCCAGACAAGAAAAATAGATATAAAAACAATTTATTTTTATATAAACCACATTGTTAGAACCAAAGGCTGAAATAAAACCAGAAAACAATTTCATTTTTATTATTTTTTTATCATTTATATTTATTATTTGAGGCCGCTATATTGCTTGTAAAATTTGGCCATTCAAAGGTTTGACTGATTGGCCTTTTTAAGCTCTTTTCTGAGCTAGGTTATTTTTTTTTGTAATGAAAGAGCATGCAAATGCCAAATGTGGTCTTAAGATGCCAATCTGCCAAACCTAAAAGAAGGCCAAATTTTAAACGTGTAAGGCGTGCACATTTAATCTAATAAAAAATGATTAAAAGAAATGATTCTTTTTTGTTTTATTTCAGCTTTTGGGTCTAATAATGTTTTATATAAAAATAAATAGTTTTTATAAATGTTTTGTCTGTTAAATAATTTACGCTGCTAAACTTCACATTTACCTTTATTTTTTGTAAGGCCACTTTTTACTGGCTTTTTTGTAAAAAAAAGAAATTTTAGATTTGTTTTTTTTAGAGGGGAATTTCGATTTGCCTTTTATTTGTCGTTTTATGTTTCTAATGTACCCCCCCCATCCTAAGAAAAATTGAATTTGTCATATTTTGGGCTTAAATTGTTAAGTGAAAGTATAGTACGGTGTCATAAATCTAATTAAATTCATCTTTATTTTATGTTTCCAATGTTATCCCCCCGTCAGTTTTCCCCCCTCTCCTCAATCGCCAAACTTTTAAAAAATGCTAGAGGTGATATGTCTCGTTGAACGCTTGGTAGACAAAAGTGGGTGTTCATTTTACGTTAAATTTATATAGAAAAATTATTCTCCACTCTAACATGTTCTTTTCTTTTTCAAAATCTCTAATTTTTTTGTACTTATTTGCACTTTTTCAAACTAATAATATTTATAAAGGGTGTTTAAATGTATTAAGCTGAATAAAAGTAGATCTCCATTTTTTAAGGGTTAAATGCTGCTGGGTCACTTCGTATATAGCTATCTTTTTAATTAGAAAATTCAGTTTGTAATCGATTAAATTAACGCGAAAAAGGGGGGAAAAGTGTAAATTGTGCATCAGCATGACATGACTTTAAAATTGTGTTTTCAAATTAAGTTATACTTGACATAAATAACTGTAATATTTTATGACCTCTCATTTCTAGCCCGTAAATCAAAATTCGTTGAGTTTATAGGCTTTTATAGAATATAAGATTAGCAGGTTTTTTGGCGTTGCCCGATCGTAAAATACGCATAAATACTATATATTTATTCATAGAAAAAAAATGAGGCGCGTTAATGCAAGTAGTGTGTTTTTTTCTAAACAGTTATTGTTTTGTAAGTAAAAAAATACTCGAGCTGAGATCGAACCTAAAAACAGTCAGTCAAGTACGCGTACCATTCAGCTAGCGAGAAACGCTATTTACGAAGGTGTTTTCAAACTGACTCATGCTTAACATAAGCGTCTTTAATTAATCATCCACGCATGCGCCATCATGAATCAATTAGAAAACAGAGAAAATACTGACGCCTCCCACCTACCAATTTTTCAATTTTGACGGATGGATGAGGAATGAGAAAATAAATATCATTCTTAGGAAAAAGTGAGTTCCTTTTATTTCCTCTTCGTCTCCTTTTCCATGTAGACTGCATACAACATGTAAGTCCCGTGTTGTAGACGTGTGTACAATGTTACTCATTCCAGCCAATATAAAAATGACTAGAATGATATTGCAGAGAAGAGCAGATATGGCAGAAAACTGATTTGAAATAGCCGGCATCTTTGACCATTCTCAATCTCCAATGCACCAGAACTTTCGAAGCACCATCTTCGCACTCACTGATAATAACCAACGCACCCTACCCCTCCAACATGACCAGATGATCTTATTCGCCCACCATAACCACCAAGAAACATCCCAGGTTTTACCATTTCTCCATTTGGGAAAGGGGTTATTATATTGCCAATTGCATGAATCGCTTTTACCGGGATTTGTGCCCCATCGTGTGCGCCAATTCCAAATCATACTTTTCTGAATTTTCCTTCAGACATAGTTGGTAGATAAACAAAATTGTTAACATTTTAGTTATGCAAGATAAATGGAGGTAGTTATCCAATCTGTATTTTTCTTTTATTTGCTTTTGTGTGCATTTTTAAGTGATATAAATTTTCCTCGATCAAAATATATCCAATTATTTGCCGAAAAAATAACTTAATAAATAAATGGTTTAAATTTACATTTCGATGAATAACGAATGTTTATAACTTATCTTTTAAAGGTACAATATGTAGAAGATAAACATATACTAAAAACATATTACACTAATAATTTACGATTGACCACTGTAGGTAAAATATACAATCTTACGTATATATATATATATATATATATATATATATATATATATATATATATATATATATACATATATATATACACACCAACATACACACACACGTATATATCTATATATATATCTCTCTCTCTCTCTCTCTCTCTCTCTATATATATATATATATATATATATATAGTAATTTATATAATATATATGGCGATTAAGCTACACTGAATATTCGGCGTTTCATCCACTCTAGGATTCGTCAGGCTTATGCGCAATTTCTGTGGTTGTTTCTCGTTTTTATATGGTCCTCTTCTGTTGAGGATTTTAGTTAGCCAATCAGATCTCTAGTATCCACCGTGCCCATTCCTATCAGCCAATGGGCATGCATTTTATCGAACAAAGGATCTGTTTTAGAACAAGGTTGGTGTTTAAGGCAGACCTTTTCCTCCCTTTTTTATATATAAATATACATATGTGTACGCACATATATGCACATATATATACATATATATACATACATATATGTGTGATCGTTTATGTATATTCATGTTTATTTAATGAGTAAATACTTAATGTGTACGCATAAATCTATGCTTTCGTATATTAATTTATGTGAGTAAATGAAGTAGTTATATATATATATATATATATATATATATATATATATATATGTATATAAGTAATGATTGTGTTACTCGATACAGAAAAATGTATATTTAAAGAGTTAAGACAGCAACAATTGTTGATTTTTACCTCTTTTATCATTTTTTAAATATTTTTATGACGCGTTTTGAACCTTATTAAGCTCTCCTTAGATATTTTTAGTTGAATTTTTTAGAGAAGTTTATTTCTTCGTTAAATCTTTATTGGCTTCTGTTTAGATGATCATTTTAGTTCAGCTATCATTATTTTGCTTTCGACAGATATGTGGATGTGAGACTGGCTGTCTCCAGTGAGATTGGTTAAGAGTTCATTCGGGCAGCCCATTTCGTAGGTGGGAGGTTTTAAGTCTATTTGGAGAATATTTTTATGATTTTTTCTCCTGTAGGGCGTGTATGTGTAAGTGTGTGGGTGCGTGTGAGTAAGGGTGACTAGTTTTGCTTTCGCGTATGTGTGTGTATGTGTTAGAATCTGTGATTTCTTCTTTCAACATGTACGCGTCTGAGTGCGTACCTATTTAATTATCTCACCACGAGGACCTAGTTAGGCACAAAGTCGATCCCCAATATACACATATACACACAAACACACACACACACACATATATATATATATATATATACTTATATACATACACACAACAACATATATATATATATATATATATATATATATATATATATATATATATATATTACGTTTTCACCCAAAAGAAGGCACATTGCCACTTTGATGTAGGGGATTACTACCAGGGACATGCGCATCAGGTGGACTATGTAGGGCGTTGGGCAGCAAGATGTTGGTAAACGTAACAATTGAAATTCTGCATGTCAGTACAGTTAGCGGAAGCAGGTACCTGGAAGTGAATTCCAAAGTCTAGCGGGTCTGGGGAAGAAACTACTGGAGTAGAAGGCTCTCTTACATCTAGGGATCTCTACTGTGAAGGGGTGGGAATTGGCTGCTTGTCGAGTTGGTCGGTGGTACTTACGTCGAAGGGGTGCAAGTACTTGCAGTTCGTCAGAACATTCCCGTTTAAAGTACTTGTAGCGCAGGCAGAGGGTATCAACATTTCGTCGATGAGACAGAGGTTGAAGCTTAGATGAAAGTTCAGGACCTATCAGATTGGCGACTCTCTTTTGAACCTTTTCTAGGAGCGATAGACTAGTGGCAGATGCACCAGCCCGAAATATGACACAATACTCCATAAATGGGCGATTGATGATCTTACAGAGGTCCAGAATACTTTCGGCCATTAGTAGTTTCTAACCCTAACCCTAACCCAATTCTTTTGATATGTGTTCATTTGTTTTCCTGTCGTATCTGTTATAGAGCGTGGTGTCATAAACATATACACCCATCTCACAGAAGGTTTTGTCAGGGAGGTAAGTTATGAATATTAGGAATAATAGAGGTCCCAGGATAGACCCTTCAGGCACTCCCGCATTTATATCATATTGTTTAGATGTAGGACCGTAGAGGACAACCTGGATTTTTTTCTTATCTAAGAAGGATTTAATTATGTTATGTATTCTGCCAGTGATACCGCATGATCTGATTTTCCTGAGAAGACCTTCCTGCATTACCCTGTCAAACGCCTTAGATATATCTAGAGCTACCGCTCTCGCTTTCCCCACTTTGTCCAGTGAATGGTATATACGCTCTGAGATTACAGTTAGGATGTCTGCTGTGTAGCGGGCTTACCTAAATCTATATTGCTGGTCAGTCGGAGGTTTTGCATCTGTGAGGTGATGGAATAGAGCTTGATTAATAAGGTCTCAAATATTTTGGCGCATAGTGGGAGGGGGGCTAATGGGGTGATAATTTACTGGCCCACTTCTTTCGCCAGAATTCTTGAAAACTGGTACTACAGAAGCAGTTTTCCAGCAGGCAGGAAAGCAGGATTAATTAAGGCATTTCTTGTAAAGGTTGGAGAGGATTGGATCTACTTCGGCGGAGCACTTTTTTAATAGCAGCCGGGATGAGATGAGGTCCACGTGCTTTTGCAGTGTCAAGATTTTTTCTGATACCATGCATCTGAGCAGGGGTGATTTTCAGGTCGTCTAGCGTGGTGTCTGTCCGCAAGGGAAAGTCAGCGAGGAGTTGGTTAGCAGGGTCCGGTGTGGAGTTGGAGGCAAACCGGCTGGCAGGCATGTTAGACTTCTCAGTTGCAGAGCAAACAACTTCATGACTGTTGGATGGTGGGGGATTTTTTGAATGCCTATTATTTACTACACTGTTGTAGATTTTCCAGACGTCCTCTTCTCTGTGCTTCGATACGTTTTTTGGTAGTTTCAGTAAATTCTCTCTTAGCTGTCGCTATTTCTTTCTTACAGTTGTTTCTGGCTTCTATATACTTCTGTCTGTTTGATCAGAACTTAAGTTAAGGTTAAGTCTGTGGTATGTGTACTTCCTTTGCGCTATGGTAGCTGCACCAGTAGAAGTAAAACATTGCGGAGAGTGAGGCTTGTTATAATATATATATATATATATATATATATATATATATATATATATATATATATATATATCCATAAAAGTGAAAAAATAAATGAAAAATATATAACAAAGAATTAAAATAGGGGTAAGAGTAGACACACACACACACACACTAGGGTAGGTTATTTTTAACTTTTTTGCTAATTTAAAATGCTGCAGCAGAGAAGGTTTCACAAACATATGGGAGTGCACATATATTTTTTAAAAAAACTAGGTTCTTAACATCATCCTTTAGATAGGCATTTCGTTTTCAACTTTTATATACGGATAAATCCTTGTCGGTGTAAGATTCATGTGTGAATTATTTAATATTTTTAAGTTTCAGTCCTAACAGGGAGTGTGTTTTTTTAATTAAATGAATTATAGAATAACTGGTATGCTAAATATTCAAAAAAATTATAATTCTTCCTCCCCATAAATATTCTGAAACGCTGCATTTTACTTTATTGAGTTATAGCTGTAAAAAGTATTGAATTTTCTGTTATTAATGAAAAAAAAAGAAGTCTTAAGTCTGTTTGATAAAATGACTTTAACATAAAATACTTCACATATTGTTTACTATTAGTGTGTTTTCTTTGTTTCAGCAAGAAACTAAACAATTACAAAGTAGAACATCTATTTTTGTTCCATCATATCAAAAGTATTCCTATTTGAACCGTTTGACCTCATTTCACAGCATAAGACTTTCGCAAGTATATGTTGGTCTTGCTTCAAGTTCATAGACTGATTGACAGCCTTTAGATTTTAATTCTAGGACACTTTCCACACTTTTTGAATGTGCTTTCTGCCGCTCGTCAATAATTGCCGAAGTTCATCATCGGATAATCCTTCAGTAAATACTTGATCAGAAACTCAACTTTGGGAAAGGTCTACCAAATGTGTCTAATGTGAAGCCTCAAAATTATTCCATTATATTCGCATAACGAATAATTCGAAATGGCAAATATCTCAGAGTTGCATTATATGTATTTATACTTTTTAGAGAATATATAGTTTTTTTTCTAATATCTAAGAAAGATTTACTGAACCACATTTTCTATGCACAACATTGTTATTTCTTTTCTTTCATGTAATAATTTGAAGTAAACCCACATAATATGATTAGATTAAAATTAGAATAGTAATCCTTGACATAAGATTTAATACCATCATCTGTTCAATATATCATTTGTGTAATCCTAATAAAAAGGCATAAAAATAACGCGAATGTATTATCTTTCAAGTCGGTTTACCCGTTTTGAACAGATATTTATTTAAAAAATTCTTTCAAACTAGGTTCTTCAAAAATCAAGAGTTTTCTAAGGTCTGAAGGCCGACATAAACATCGGAGATTTGTATTTTCTTCAATTGTCCTTACAGACGACTTGATACGACTCCTAGTGTACCAACTACGACCGGGATTATTTGTGTTTTAACCCCGTGTATACGCCTTATCTCCAAGGCCAATGGAGCATAATTGCTCCACTTCTTATTCTCTTTCTTTCTCACATTCCTGTCCCAGGGTACTGAAAAGTCTATAATCTGCCAGTTCTTGAGACCTTGACAATGACGACCAAATTCGGATTGCTTGCTCGTTATGACGCTTTTGTCCCACCATACCTCTACCTTGCCGTCCTCACTGATTCTCACTTCATCAAGCACCTTCACAAACCATTTTCCAGCACACTTCAACCCAACCCTCTTACACAGCTACCAATATATTCCATGCGATCGTGCCTTTTCCGATACTCTCTGTCTCTCTCACTCTCTCTGGGCCAGTCCACTACACCCTGCTGCTAGGTGCACAATTGACTCTGAGGTCTTACCACAATTCAGGCATTCTGCAGCAACTTCCTCTCCTAGAACCACTTTTTTGAACAATCGTGTTCCTAATGCCTGCTCTTGTGCTGAATAAACAAAAGCTTCAATACTCTTAGCCAGATACCCAGCTCTAACCCATTGCCATGATCTTTCATCAGACACTTCTGCTATATCCTGGAAGAAACTTCCATGTATTTTCTTCCTAGCCAGTTCCTTTGCCCTTTCTCTATCCATACGTTTCACATAATCAGCCTTGGTCTCACATACCTCCGCTTCATTGGCCACAACCTTAAGGATCCACTCCTCACTTCTAACCACATGCTCCTTCAACACTTCCCCGGTTCTAACACAATCTTTTACACTTTTCAATCCTCTCCCACCGTCTTTCCTCTTTTGATACAGCCTTGCTACACTACTTCGAATGTGAAATATACCAGACATTGCTAAAACTTTTCTTGTTTTGATATACATGTCATGCAAATCCTTGTCAGACCATTATAATATTCCCGTATTGTATCTCAAAACACTGACAGCCCATGCATTCACTGCTTTCATCAGGTTTCCTCCATGCAGTTTCGACTTTATAATAATAATAATAATAATAATAATAATAATGATAATAATAATAATAATAATAATAATAATTATACATGTATAAATATATATATATTTATATATAATTATATAAATACTACGACGTGATAATTAAAATACATAATACACAAAGTGTTGAACACTGCACATGATTGTGTGAAGTCGATATACGTCTATGCAATCGCAGTAAATTATGTTGTACAACTAAAGAGGATACGAACACGTGGTTCCAGTGTAAGCATTCGCCATCATTTTTCCATCGCCTTTCCTCCAATTACACCACATAGGACGCCCATTAACGTCGATAACGTATTTGTAAATATGCCAACACAGTTGATGAGTATGTCACTACATTGTGATTGGGAAGAGAAAAAGAGAGGAAGAAACTTGCAATTAAGTTTAGCTTAGAATCAAGAATTAAGAACATGTCTTGCCAAGAATGATTTTTATCGCGACGAGAAACGATACGTTTACTCAGAGGGAAGGAATTTTGAATGAAAACAAAAGAGATAATCACATTTGTAATAAAGAAGAATGGGAAAAATTTACAACAAAGAAATCGAAAATATATGTACGTCAAGATTCCTAGAGTTAAATAAAACTCAAATAAACTCATTAGAAGTGTATTTGAAGAAGTTGTAATCGAAAGTAATTACGTATTACTTCAAATATAAAGTTTGTCTTTTATTTACTTCGTCTTAACTAGTAAACACTACTTGAAAGAACACTTTAAAATTGATAGTTGGATAAAGTTGTCAGACGAAATATTAAGTGGTTGTATCTCGCCTATACGTAATCTTCTAATACACAAGCAATTATTCTTTGAATTATAATCGAATATTCATATTCTTACAGCACCAGAGATTGAGGTGAAACTCCAAAATAGGATACAAATTAATTAGAAATAATATTTTCTACCGCATGACGGGATAATTATTGAATAACATACGACTTAATATCACATAACTACCTCTGGCTTAACCGCAAAGCAGCAAACACATATCTCTTCAATGTAGAAGTTCCCAGATTCGAAAACCATTTTTCTGTTCTAATCGTTTCTTTCATCGAACTGCACGACGTTGGAATTACGCTCCTGTTTTATGCTTTCTTTGAGGATATAAATGTAAATGTAATGCGAAAAAACATCCCCATGTTCAATTTCTACATAGCACCGTCCTTGATCTGCTCCTAAATTTTACCTTCTATATCTTAGTTGCTATGTGTCATGTGTGGTGCGAAGTAAGATAAAAGATGAGGAGGGAGAACTAAATTAATCAATCGTATAAACATACGAATTACGATGGAGTTTACTGCAGATATTTATTCATACTGAGTTTGAACACAACTGATCCGTAATCAGTATAGACGCAGTTTCATTGTAATATGTTACAGAGACGAAAACCCGTTGTAAAAAACTTCTGAGTTCCTGACTTAGCTATGGATAATCTTTTACAAGAGAATATTCATTTATCATGGTTTAGACCCAACCCGTTGATAAGGTGTAAGTTAGTCACTATGAAAGCAGCGTAGTTATAGTCCTTGGGGGACATTGTGTAGAATTTGCTGACTTAAACGGTCGTCACAACAGAAAGTGAAGGGTGAAAATTATGTCTTTCTCGTTTGTAAAAGATTAGTTAATGTATTACAAAGAAAACCAACGATTTGAGATCACTTGGACAGATTTCATGGAAATAATAGTTTGAGGCAGATAATCAACACCTTTTGGCTACAAATATGTTGAGCAGAAGAGGTGAAGTCACTAGCTCTGGGTTTGTAATATAGAGTGGACGCGCGTATGCAAATACATGCGAAATGACGTCACCGGTAAAAAGACTATGAAAAAGAGAAAGATAACGATTATGCTAGAAACGTTAAACACCTTCGAGATCACGTCCCGAGTGTGAATGGCGTTCGAGAAACTATCACAAGTGAGAGGCATCACAGCGATAATGTAAGAATAAGAAAATAAATGCCGTTCAACAGAAAAAAAACAAAACAAAAACAAAACAAAATATTTAAAGTCGTCCTCTATTTTTTCTGCTTTACAACTGAGCGTAATCCGTGTGAATTAACGGACAATGTTACAGATTTATGAGTCTTTTTCTACTCTAAAATAAGTTATATACTTTGTTTTTTTGTTGTTTTTTTTGGTTTTTTTGTTTGATTTTTTAAGTCCTCTATTTTGAGACATTTACGCATTCTGAGAACATCTAAAAATTACAGCTACTCTTCTGTCGTAGATAAATTCTAATTAACACATAGAGTTCTGACAGGTATTAAGAAGTGTCCCTGACAATAATAGTAAAAATTGAAAACCTTATATTCGTAAGCCGTCAATCTATAGCGTACAACTGATTATATTGTAAATTATTCCTAGAAGCTGTTTAATAAACTTATGAACATTTTTCTACGCTTTATAAATAAGTAACATAATAAAATATATTATTAATACTAAATTCTTAGTTTAATTTCCGGTATCAGTATTTTCAATACCTTCATTCTGACTAACAAGACAATTGATACCGCTGTAATGGTAGCTGCGCTTGAAATTGTTAGGCATGGGTTGCACAATTTATAGCTAAGCCACTCCTGAATCAGCACTGTTTAAGTCCAGTAGAAGTACAGGACGATTGTATACAATGTCTAGATAAGCGAAGAGTACAGTATCTTGAATTTCTAAATGGTCACCCATATTAGTACTGACTAAGCTGAATGTTGCTTAACTTCGCTAATCTGCCAAAAACCGGGGTCTCTTGTATTATGCCGTGTTAAATAAATAGTCGGAAAATAAAACATGAGCTTTTATCTCAGATTTTATTGCATTTCAAATCGGAGAATTGACGGACTTCTAATAATATACTTTTAAATAACGTAAATTTGATAAATCTATTCTCATTTCTAAGTATGTCAAGTTTGTTATATTACAAAGTTAAGATTGTACAGATTTAGTTGGATGAAATTTATCGTCCATTTTAATTACCTCGTTCTCAAATATATACAATGCTCGGAACAATATTTGAAAATTAAACTTGAAATAACATTATAAGAAATATTAACCCAAGTCCCCTTATTAGACTACATACACATAATAGACATTACCTTATTATTTTATTGGTAACTGAAAGGCTATATACATAAATTGGTTGTATATATATATGTGTGTGTGTATATGTATATGTGTGTGTATATGTATATATACCTGTGTGTGTTATTTGTATATATGTGTGCACATGTATGTAAATATGTATATATATGTACATATATATATATATATATATATATATATATATATATACATATATATGTAGATATATGTACATATATATACATATATAAATATATATGTATAAAAATATATAAATCAATATTTGCATATATATATATATATATATATATATATATATATATATTAGCAAAATTACCCGTCGTTGACTTGGTTCAAAAACAGCCTACAGAAAATGGACTCTGATTTATGAAAGTATGATAGGTAATGAAAAGGAAGGGCTGTAAAGAGATAGCTTCGAATGTGGGGGTATCAAAACCAAAGCAAAATATGATAAAAGTAAAAATAAAATAGATAATCCCCATAATTTATTATACTATACCTGTTCACACTGAAACACTTATCACAATATTCTGTGGATCAATATTAAAACTCCTTGTTAAACCTTGTGACATATTTCCATTCTACGGAGGTCATGCGCGAACGAACACCCCATAATTTTATTATACCATATTTCTTCAAACTGAAACATAATTATCAGACTATACTTACGCAGATAGATATGAAAAGTCTTTATTAAAGTTTGTGCCTATTTTAATTCTATGAAGGTCAGGCCACACAATTTAATTAAACCATCCCTATTTAAGTTAAAAAACATATTATCAAAGTATTATTATGTAACTCCATATCAAAAACACTTGTAAATATATTTTTTTAATCTTTAAATTTCTTATTTCCATACTTTGTGGAACAGCGCGTACGCAGACCCTACAATTTTAATGAATCATCATTATGCCAGATTAAACATAACCATTCATGTATCTAGATACATCTTCTATCATTATATGTGATTAGTTTTCTATAATAGTCAACCATATAGGAGCCTATTCGTGACCAGACACATACACATACATTCAGCTTTGTATATATATATATATATATATATATATTTATATATATATAATAGCAAATAGTAAATAAAACATGTTAAAACACTTTGAAAAAGAGTTAAAAACATTTAGTTTGAAGAGGAAGCACTAAATAAGTGGATAGTCCGTAATCCGCGGAGTTTCTAAGAAATACTTTCCTTCTCATCAGAGAGTAGGAATTAGCAAAATGCGGGATCGGATTTTGCATGCAAAAGTATTTGATGACACTACAAGTAAGTTAAAGATCTTACTTGATAACAAAAAGTGAAGCATAAGGAATAGGGTGAAAAAAAGATGATTTCACGTGAATGTATAATCTCGTGAAATGAAAAGTTTCCAATGACGGTAAAATCCAACTATATATATATGTATATATATATATATGTATATATATATATATATATATATATATATATATATATATATATATATATATATACAGCCTTTGAGATTTGAAAAAAAAATCACTCGACAGTCGGTCAAGTTTGAGGAAAAATTTACTCGCCCCAAAATATTTTTATTCATCCGACTTTATGTCTTTGTTTCAGTCAATAATAGTAAATAATTTTACAATAATTCAATTATATTTTTCTTCTTTATTCTTAATAAAAATATCAACAACCTATTCTTCCCATACCCAAATTCTGTCGTAAAATTTCATACAAAAATTAAAATATCTAGCCCAAACCATGGGTGTAAAAAAAAAAGATTTACGAAATCTTCGGGTATTCAAATCACCGATATTCAAAAAAAAAAAAAAAATACCATTTAGCTGAAATTTACTAGATTTCTTAGAAAAATCGGCATGGTTTAATATCTTTTTAAAATTTAAACGGTCAATTTTTCTTTGTAATTTATGGAAAAAACAAACTTTGATATAGAACAGAAATTGGTATTTTTTGTTTATATTAAAACAAAGAATTCACCTCGAAACAACATTCTAAAATTTAGAACATTATTTTTAAAATTGGGTATCGATGATTTTTTGAAAGTTGCGCGGAAAAGAACATGCAAATATCTGAATTTATATTATTGAGAAAAATATGATTACTTATTTATTGTGTAATTTAATTTTCGGTGCGTGCTTGAGGGAACGATGGGTTTTTTTCCTCTTTCAAATGTCAATGTTTTCTTTTGTAAGCATGAAGTGTATATAGTTGTGGCGTCGAAGAATTTTTTTTTCAAAATGAATTTACAAAATCAGAGAGCTAAATGAATGCGACATTTTGACTACACGCCGAATGTGTCAATTTGACCCCTTCTTGGCCTTTTGCGTGACCACTCTTTTTTCAATAGTCCAACGGTCTCACAGCTAGAGATGAAATAATTCACAAATGGTGAGACATAGGTCATTCTAAGTCACCGCATATTTGAGGGGCTAAAATATGAGTTTTTTCCTGTTTCTTTATTAAAATAAATTTTATCGAATTGCGGGCGAGTGATTTATGACTTTTAGTCGCCCCAAGAAATTTTCAATCGACTGTGGCGACCGTTCGTGTAAAGTCTCAAAGGCTGTATATATATAAATATATGTATATATATATATATATATATATATATATATATATATATGCGTGGGTGTGAATTTGTGTTAAGATTTATATATATATATATATATATATATATATATATATATATATACATCGCTTTTTTAGTGGCTCAGAGCCAGATACAATTTCTGTTTTATCACCCCATATCGAACCGTCTCTGATTAAACAATGGTGTTGCCTGTCTACAAAACATTCCCTGTTTGCGTAGACAGAACGTTTGAGCGGAGATTCATTTGAACGTAAAGTTCATCTCATTTCTCAATGGCGGCCCAACTACCTATGCCAACTGTTGCCGGCCACCCCTCACTATTGTAAAGGTATGGGAAACAAAACGGCTTATACTTGCTCATCTGTAACGTTTTCACTTTGATTTCACTAACGTGGAGTTTTATAATACAATTATAAATAATATAAAACATTGGGTGTTATCTAGGTGCACTTTTCGGTACGTGTTTCGTGACTACGTATATTTGCATTATAGACAGCGGGTGAAGTGGCATGGTTACTGTCGAACACTTGCATACGCATATGCCTTTTTGAAGGCCCGTCTGCATTAGTATGGCAAGCCACATTATGAAACTAATTTTTCCTTGCCAGTAAATAGTCACGTTTTACATAAAAACTATTATACACCATTCGTCAAAATGATATACAAATTATACTTTCTTCAGTTTTCCTATTAATATGTAAGTAAATTGGGGGAATTGTTCCAGTTAATTACTTTTCATATAAAAATTATTTTCATTTCTGATGGTCTAAAAAACAGTCACAATTCACCTTTTTCCGTAGAGTCTCTAGAATTCTATAATTTTCTATTTACTTCCCTTGCGGCTTTAAATGTTTTCGCCCAGAACGTGTCTTATTCCCGGTATTCTTTTGTTACGAAAAAATGAAGACATATTTCTAAATAATGTAGAATACAAAAACACAAATTGGTGTTTGTAATATTATTCTATAGTTACATATCAAACATAGAAAGAAACATGCCCATGGGTAAAACTTTTATGCATCTAATAATATTTAATAATAAAATAACAAGTAAAATAAAATTTAAAAAAACGTCCAAAAAAAGTAACGGGCGATTCATATATATATATATATATATATATATATATATATATATATATATATATATATATATATATATATATATATATGTATATATATATGTATATATATGTATATATATGTATATATATATATATATATATATATATATATATATATATATATATATATAGAAAGAGAGAGAGAGAGAGAGAGAGAGAGAGAGAGACGCGTGTTGAGCAATTCCAAAGTTAAAATATGAGGCGCCTGATTGTTTCTGTTTTGCATGCATGGAATATTCGAGGAAATTGCATTAGAATCAACACCAGTAAAGCCAACAATGTAGTTGCGACATGTAGATCACACATTCATACTCTGGCCCCAATAGAAACCAGTTCAAACATTACTAGATTATGTGAACTCGATCCGTTCAATAATACAGTTCATGATGGAAAACGAACACAACGCCAAATTATCGTTCCTAGATGTGCTGATAACCCGTACTGGTCAGGGGGTTTCATGTATGCGGAAAGTCAACTTTCACTGGGCAGTACCTAAACTTCAACTCCCATCATCCATATTTTGTAAACCAAGGAATCGACCGTTGCCTACACAACCTGTCAAAAACAATATATAGTAACAGCTGTGCATATCTAGAGAAGATGGGCAGTTTAAGAGAACCTCTCCCGATGAAACAACAATTCAGAGAGCATGACATCAGCTCCCCCAAATCTAGAGAGAGACAAAAGGACACGACTCAGAAACTCACACCAGTTTGTATACCACATTTGAAGGGCTTGTTTGAATAACTTCAACGGATATGTAATCTATCAGGATGACATATCCGTTGTTATATACATCAGGACATCAGAAAATTATTCAGAAGTGATTCACCTCTTCGGAAACAGCTTGTAAGAGTCAAGCCCCCTACAGAAAAAAAATTATGACTAAGAACTGTCTATATGAAATCCCCTGTAAATATGGAAAACTATTCAAAGGTGAGTGGTGTCGTCCACTAAAAGTGTATATATATATATATATATATATATATATATATATATATATATATATATATATATATATATATATATATATATATATATATATATATATATATAAGAGAGAGATGCAGATGTATAATAATAATTAGTAATAAATAGTGATATTCACAATTAAAAAGGTGATATTCTGCTGAAGGTTCAATCCTCATGTGGTCGACCGGCAATTGTGAATTACTTCTGACTTCTATCCAGTCATTGCTGACGGAACAAAAGCATGCTACCCCCGTGAAGTAAATAAAGGGTTCCGATCGAAAGTCCGCCGAAATTCCCAAGTTCGAGAAAAACATTCCCGCGTTCGACAAGATACACCTGAAGAAGGTCGGAGATTCCATCGACCGAAAAGTTGTGAAAATTACACTCAAGATGAGAACAGTAGTCCGATAAATCTAAATAATACGAATAACAAATCGACATCTCCAAAATTAAGAAACGTCTAATATTTTTTAAAAATAAAGTCGGTAAAAATCTTTTAATTTCTTGTATTTTACGTAATAATTTGAGCTTAAACATTATTAGATTAATTATGAGACATTATATGCCGGAGTATTTGAAGAAACTTTAAGTTGCCGTAAGCAACCTAACGACACATGTCATCAATCAATAACTGCGACATTTATCAATCATTGTCATCCATGAAATATGTGACATAACATGTCTAGATTAAACATTGCATTAATTAATCTTGATTTTTTTCTTTTTTTATTATGCTTTAAACGCTGTGTTTTCTCTAATCATATCATTAATTAAATTTGAAAAAAAAAATAAATAAACCCATGCCTTTTTCTTCTCCTCATCCTTCTCCTCACTTTCTTCTGTTTCATATCCGTGTGTGACATATATTTTATATGCAATTTGATGTTGCTTTCTTGTGTAAACTACGCCGTATTTTTGACAAAATATTATTTTATGCTCTATGGGAAAAATCATATATGCCCGGACCAGAGATATGTCTCTTGTTTATCATTCATCTTTAAATAATAATTACCCCGTCAATATCATTTTTTGAAAGCAATTAAATCGAACTGCATTCTCTTTAACAACGTCAACCAGGGCGCCTGATATTTCTTATCAAATAGTTTATTTGACGACATATATCAATGAGAGAAACACGATTATCCAACTGATTATGTTCTTCAGAAGAATTTTCGAATTATACCAATAATACGAAACTAATTAGATATCTAACTTTATTTTTATTTGAAAAAATTCTAATTAATATGGAATATTTTTTTACAGTAAAGAAAAAAACATTATAAAACAACTGACCATTTGAATTATTATAAATGTATATATTTGTATAGCATAATTATGCTGACACTCTATTTCCCGTAAGATTCTTTAAGGGAACGCTGAACTTACACAGTACTAAAATGGATGGCCATTTGAGAATTCCAAGTGGTAGGTGATCGCTCCGCTTATCGAAGCACAGTTTCTAGCCATTCTTGGGCCTCTCCTTGCTACTGGACCAAACACGTGCCGACTCAAGAGAGGCGTGGTTTGGAATTGCGCAACTGTTGCGTCACATGTACACGCGCATTTACACATTCATGGACGTCCATTGTCTTTCCGGCCTGAACAGAGGCGTCGGTCGACAAATATGTATGACATTAGCAAGCTTTCAGTTCATATCTACATATTTTATATTTTTATGGGCAATTTTTTTCCATAATTTGAGAAATCTATTAATGTTAAAATAATCACCGCAGTGTAAGTTGCATTACAAGCTGCAGGCAATGCCCAGAAAAACAAAGCATGTTGTGTATAACCGGATAAAGAACCCTAAAAGAAAACTTATTAAATATTTTAAACCATATAAAACTTCCAAAATAATTAAACATACTTAGAAATTTTATCCACTAGCTGATCATATGTTCTATTATTGTCAGGTGGCTTGAACATACTCTGGCATAGCTCGTATAAAATTTGGAAAGTAAGACAGTAGAATGATGAAAACAGAAATTCATATGGAGATGTTAAATTGAATCGGCCATCGATACGTCTCTACTGACATTTATTAATCCGTGTGATTTGTAGATATCGTGATCGTCTTGGGGATATTACAGGAATTAACGTTTTATGAGCGTCGGTACAATAAAATATCTCTTTTGGTTTTGCAAATATACCCCATGCTTACAAAGTGTGTCACACATCAATATACACATGGACACTCTCATATTCGCACACGTAAACACAAACACCTGCGCACACACATATATATGCACGCACACAAATATATATATATATATATATATATAATACACATATATATACATACAAACACACACAAATATATATATATACATATATATGTGTTTGTGTGTGTGTGTGTGTGTGTGTGGCGTGTGTATTAGTTGGTGTGCATGTGCGTCTGTTTATGTGTAAGCGTATCGGTGTACGTATCCTAGTAAAGGTCAAAGCTGTAATGTCTTCCATTAACTATCGGATTAGATAGTTTGAATAAGAAAAGATTGAACCAATCTATTTAGTTAAAAATAAATATAAATGTAAAACTCGGCATATATTCTTCTTTCTGTCTCTATCCTGTATCTACTCTTGTATCTTTTATTTTCCAATCAAGTAATAAATTACAAGTAAATATTACAATATTACGTTCAATGCACAGTTAGGAATTGGTAATAGTTATCAAAGTCATATGAAGACCACCTTTACTCCAAAAGTGCTACGAAACTACTGGTCAATTTAGAAGAAATCAGGGGTGATTTATATGCATACAATATTTGGGTGGTATATGTCATATATATTCCATTACACTTGAAGTTGTCTACTATTGTCTAGTGATACTCTTCCCATCTCAATATGTTGCCTTTCATTAATATATTGATATATTACGGTAGACGAGATGATTTCGTTTCTGGGTTCCAGTGCTACGATCAACAGGAATCGTAAAATCCTGCCTTCCCGAGAGAATGAAGCACAAGTGTCTGTACTATAAAAATGATTATTCATAATTATAATTATTTCCGCAGGTTTCAGATGAAAGTCTTTAAAAGTCGAATATCTCTGTGAAAAGGTTAGTTAGTTGATTTTCATGCTTACTCGCGACCTACAGTCGCCAGAGCATTATAGATCGTTCTGAACGTTTATAAATTTTAAACTTCACTTAATTCTCGTCGCGCTGGATGGTGCCACTGGGATTATGTTCCTTGCTATTGGGTTCACAGATAGTTTCGAAGCTGGGTTCGAATATCACGCTCAGAGGCAATTGTGGCTGCATTGATGATCCCTAAATAATGAAACACGGGTGTCTGCAGGTATAAAAGATAGTTATAACTATTCTTGAAAATAAAATCATCCTTGTAATTACTAGAGCTAGGGCATCATATTATTTTCCTTTTTTTAACTTTTGAGTATATATCTCACACAGTTAGACACATTTTTCAACCAACAACCCCATCACTCTACATAAAAAAAAACATTTATCAATGGATATACATCTGAGAATCAAAACAAGGCAAATAAGATGCTGTTGTCATAGCCCTAGTAATAACACACACATATACACACAAATACCCACATATACAAATATCTTACATATATGTGTGTGTGTGGCTATGTGTGTGTGTCTGTGCCTGTTTGTCTGTGTATGTATGTGTGTTGTAATACGATTTTCTGGTCAGCTTAATTGCCTATGTTTTCACAACCAGAATAGAATAACGATCCGATCGTTTCTTCAGACTTAGTAATAGTATTGAAAACTTTTTTCAGTTTCTTTACTATTTACCATTTATTCCGTGTATATATATATATATATATATATATATATACATATATAGATAGATATGCGTATATATATATATATATGCAATGTATATATATATATGTGTATGTGTGTATGTGTGTGTGCAGTTTTCTTAGAATTATCGGACGCTCTATCTTTTATTTTCTATAAAAAAATTAGTATCATATTTTGACACATGCACATTCAGACACAAATGTTCGTTGCGTATCCGTGTGCGTGAGTATTCTGTCGAATTTATCGACAATTTTGATATCAAATATGATATATATGAAATGCGCAAATGTATGCCCATAACTAACATCTCCTTGGCATATGTTCATTTTCAAAACCTGTAAAAAAAAAATTATATATCAGAAGTTGCTGTCACTATTATTTCTTCATTGCATAATCTGACTCTACTTATAGACATTCCTTTTCATTTCATTTTCTTTTTAATTTAACCTACACTATCTCATTTTATATTCATAGTTCTGTTCTCATACATGTGCAACCATTGCAAGTTTACATCTAATCGTTATCTGATTTGTATCAGATATGGAAATATCGAACCAGTACTAGATTGTCTGTGGAAACATGAATAGTTTAACACACGGAAGTCTTGTCTTTCACTCAGTGGACTAAAGCAATCTCGATGCTGGAAAATTACTTTTGAGATTTAAACAACACTTTATATTCTTTAAACGTTTAGTCACGCAGACACGTTTTCAGATATTATCCATTTCATCTGAATAATACTTAATGGAGGAAAGCATTAAAAATAGACAGCCTATAAACGTTGGAAGTAGACAAGAGAGTCGGCGTCGATTGAAGCTTTTCCAAACATTTCGCTGACAAAGTAGGCACACTATGTCTCTGTCGAAATATGAACCATGTTCACATAGACTGCGAATCGTCAGTTTATCAACAACGTTCCTCGCACTTAGTTATAATGGGACAAAAAGTAATTGTGTTCAACACGACTGCGATTCTGTCTGATACTGACTAGGGTGTTAGGAAATGAACGCGTTAGTAGCACACAGGATTCGTTCACCTCCTCAACCGTTAATAATTTTTGTCGGAACGAATTGTGTATTTCCCAGTCATAAAATACTTCTGGAATTCCTTTCTGTTTTTTTTTTTGTGATCTGTTAAGCATCATTTTTCTTGTAATTTGGATGGAAAAGATATTTTTTCTTGTAATGTGGATGGAAACGATATATTTCTTGTAATGTGGATGGAAAAGATATATTTTCTTGTAATGTGGATGGAAAGGATATGTTTTTCTTGTAATGTGGATGGTAAGATATTATCATTGTATAAAAAAAAAACTAACGTGATATGTGTCCTGGCGTAATCTTGTAATGTGAATGGAAAATACATTGTTCTTGTAATATGGATTGTAAGATATTAGCATTGTATAAAAAAACTAGCGTGATATGTGTGCTGGCGTACACGGGAAATTAAGAACACCAAATATAGCGACGTAAATAAATTAACCGATAAGGATTTCTATGAGAATTCTTTATCAAATCGGGTAAGCATTTGTCTATAATATAAAATAATCCGTAAAATAACAAAACAAAGTTACGTTATAATAAAATACAATTAATCATCGAATTACAAAAAGATATAAACAAAGTGATTTTTATAATAATGATTCATCATTTTGTAAACTTATTTGCTTATTTGTTAACGAAAGGACACATATATTCTTTACCTAATTATTAATTTGTTTATTCTTTTGAATAAAGAATTTACCGATTTATACTACTGATTTTCGCAAATGACTTAATTTCATAAAGATGGCAATAGAATAATGTTACGTTTCTAAATTTGTAAGTGAGGATTGATTATTCCTATGATTTAAATTTGTAGACTATTGTTCTCACGTTGAATGTTACTCTTACAAAATTTCGGTCGATATAATATAATACCTGCTTCAGGTGGATTCTTCATACGGAATGTTTCGTACTCGGGAATTAATAAGTCCTTTGTTTTATATATAATTATAAAGTACGTTTTCGCTCTATGTAATTGTTAAAATTATAAGCGGTTAAAAAAAGTATGTCGTCTTTGTAGAAGGTTGAATATATTATGGAAATAAAGCTAATTCGCCGAATGTCCTTATTCATATTAACGCCGTAAACTTACTGAAACAGCTCCTGATATCAACAGAAGCCTTTATCCCAGGAATCACTGCTACAATCATAGAACAATTGCAGTTGAAGACATTTCGTGGCAGCGAGGAAAGTCTGCACAATGATAAGCCTAGTGGTCGGCCAATGAATGTTTACAACGATCGATTGGGAACCTTAATCAAAACAAATTCACGCACGGCTGTTCGATGACTTGATTTTAATTAGACCTAACGTATACGATGACTGCCAACCACTTGAGGGATATTGGAAAGAAAATACTTGATGAATGATTTCGCTGACAAAAAAAAACAAAACAAAAAGAACGCAGTCATCATTCATTATTTAACTCGAAAATAACGACACGTTTCTTGACCGGGTTGTGACTTTATATAAAAAGTGTTTTTTTTTACGAAGACCAGCGACCCACAGCTGAGTGCATAGATGCCGACAAAGCTCTGCAGCACTTCCCTAAACCAGTCAAATCAAAAGATGGCCATGCAGACTGTTTGGTGGTCTGTGACCGGTATCATCCATTACAGTTTTTTTTAACGCAGGCGAAACTATTACGGCGGTGATGTACTGCCACCAAATGGATGAAATGCATCAGAAACTTCAATGACAACACTAAGCATTGGTCAACAGGAAAGGTTCTATTCTCCTGTGCAGAAGGTGAACGAATTGAGCTATGAAACTCTGCCTCATTCGCTATACATTTCAGACTTCTCACCAACGGACTACCACTTTTCAAGTATCTCGGCAATTTTATGCTTGAGAAATGCTTAAAAAAACCCAAGCGATAACAAAAACGCCTTCAACAACTTCATCGCTACCAGAACGCAAGATCTTTACAGTACAGGTATAGATATATTTGTTTTGTGTTGTCAATAGTGTATTGCTTCATAGCACTTATCCCATATATATATATATATATATATACACACACACACACACACATATATATATATATATACACACACACACACACACACATATATATATATATATACACACACACACACACACATATATATATATATATATATATATATATTTTTGCTTTAGCCGAGATATGTTCATCTGGATTTAAAAGTTAAAAACCGTAAGAAATTGTCAACTTGATAAATATGGATAATTTTCAAGCGCAAATAAACTTAGCATTACACAATTGCGAATATCCTACGGTTTAGACTATATATATATATATATATATATATATATATATATATACACACACACACACACACACATATATATATATATATATATATTTGCTTTAGCCGAGATATGTTCATCTGGATTTAAAAGTTAAAAACCGTAAGAAATTGTCAACTTGATAAATATGGATAATTTTCAAGCGCAAATAAACTTAGCATTACACAATTGCGAATATCCTACGGTTTAGACTATATATATATATATATATATATATATATATATATATATATATATATATATATATATATATATATATATATGAGTGTAACTTCTTGTGGACTGGAAAGTATCCGCAAACGTTTCTAATTTGTGTCTATTGGTTCTGTATATCATCATTACAATGTCATTGAGTCAAAATCAGAAAAAATAAATAAAAAAGGAACGTATACTTATCCTGCTACTGAAAGTGAATCTGTTTCCAGATGCATTTACTCCTACAGTTTTTGTTTCAAATTAAGAGTCGAGTAAAATGTAAATTTGTATGAATGTCATTTATTGATGTTAAATGTCGATATTAACTTTATCATGAAGTGCCTTTTCCGAATCACAGCAGTATAAGAAGCAACAAGATAGACGAAGGCATTTCTCTTAGAGTGGCTTTGTACAGCAAGTTTTTAGTGCATGCCTTTGAAATATTTGTCAGAAAACATGCAACCATGAAACGATGAGACTGGCGGCAGATGAATAGTATACACCCTATTACGTAATAGACTCCCATATAAGCGCATACACGACAACAATGCTCTCTCCATGTACGAATGAAGATCTTGAAAATATATAGGATACTGATAGGTTTGTAGATGCGTTTTGGCCTGATATAAGGAAGCGTATTTTTGAACCTATTTTATATTACATTTTCTGAAGACACACTACCAGGGTCATGCTCTATAATTATTTAAAAACTAGAAAAAGTAAAAGAAAATTTTATTATATAATACGATAAAATAAAATTAAAACACTAAATACAACATTCTTCTCAGAAAGAAGTGTACTAAAACCGAAAGTGTAAGTTAAGAAAATAATGTTATAATTTGATATTTTCTTAACTGGTTTTCAAATAATTTTAATTTCCCTGGCAAAACCCTTCTAAGAGCTTAAAACATACCTTCTATTTAAACATCGTGCGGACCAGGATAATGTGAACATCAATTCAGACAGACTAGCATTCTCAATAAGAACATATTCTTTTTAACTGAACGTAGATTTAATCCCCAGCACTATAATATGTAAGATTAAGAAAAAGAAAAAAAAATTAAAAGCAACAGTCTTTTTGATAAGGGTATGTTGACACCGAAATTCAGATAAAAATATATTATCATTTAATAACATTTACCTTATCATTCTCCTGGTTTTCAAATACTTTTAATTTACCTACAAAATATCTTCTAACACGTGACAACTAATATCCTATTAAAAATTCGCTAAAATCAGTGTAATGTAAATTACGAATCCGACTAAATGCCGTCGTCGAAAAGCACAAAAGCTGTTTCTAATCTCCAAGTGTATTTAAACCCCCAAAACTAAAAAAATTAAAATGAATACTAAAAGAACAAACGGAAAAACATAACACTAAAAGCAACATATATTTTTGCTAA
Organism: Euprymna scolopes; assembly: GCF_053919585.1. Classification (NCBI taxonomy): domain Eukaryota; kingdom Metazoa; phylum Mollusca; class Cephalopoda; order Sepiida; family Sepiolidae; genus Euprymna; species Euprymna scolopes. The sequence continues at coordinate 128,713,710 of NC_136491.1, forward strand.
AGTATGTTGAAACCAAAACTCCAAGTTAAAAGAAGTGGTTTAATCATTTAATAACATTTTCCTTGGAATTTCCTGGTTTTAATTTATATATATATATATATATATATATATATATATATATATATATATATATATATATATTCACATAATTCCCTCTCTCTTTTTATATTAATATAAGTATATAAGCATATAACTATTTATCCATCTATATAATTATGAAACTCAAATGACCTTGTAACGAGTGATGTAACCCACTTACTTTACGGTTTACGACATCTGGTTCCGCATGCGGGCATAAACATTAATCCATAACAACGTAAACAAATTAACACAAATCTCTTCTTTTGCAGATTTTTTTTATGTGCGTACTGAAATATTAACGGTATTATTTCGAAATTATTATTTAACATGGGAAGAGTGGGCGTGTTTTACAATTATACTGTCGCTATTTTCTTAGAACTAAACAAATGTAACCCGTTGACAAACATAAGAACAAGTGTAGTAAAGCAAAAACTACTACTACTACTACTACTACTACTACTACTAATAATAATAATAATCGCTATCCGTCCCTTTTCCTTCCTTCCTTCTTTCCTTCTTTTTTATTTGTTGTTTACATATCTAGATACAAAATAGTTTTGTGAGAACGGTGAATTTGTTGACACGTTTACTTATCTGTTTCAATGTTAGTTTTATTTTATTTGATCTTATTTATTTAGGTTTTATTTTTTGCTTCAGGTTTTATTAATTAATTTATTTTAGATTTTAAGTTTCTATACCTTGGTGTAAGGATTCCAGTCTGGGTTTTTCATTCTTATATTTCTAATCTGTAGGTTTATGTGCGTTTTTGCAGCTAAATGACTTTCATCGGCGTTCAATCCGTAGGAAAATCATGTTTAATTTTCGATTATTGAGCGATGATTCGGAAAAATAGGTAACTTTACACGAATAGGGAGGAACTTTTTAATGTTTGATTGATCCGTCCGTGATTTTTCATTTTAATATACTTTCATAGAGATGTTTCCGTTATGTCAAAAAAAAAACTATTTTCTTTACGTCACAAATGTCACGCTCATACATGAACACAATAGCTAATATAACATACTGACACAACAGGCCACGGGTAGTCTAGTATATATATATATATATATATATATATATATATATATATATATATATACACATAGGCATATACACATATATACATATATATATATATATACACAAAGATGTACATGTACATATATGCATATATATATACTAGGTAATCTACGTGTTGTTACACTAAAATCATTAACTTCATTTTTGACCACACCTTCTAATATGACAGTGTATTTTGACTATAATGTCATATATTCCGTAATCTCACACTTGCTATGGCGCCATGCATTACGTATACCGCATATCTTTATATATCTATATCGGTATATATATATATATATATATATATATATTTATATATATATATATATATATATATATATATCATCTGTTATGTCGTTATGTATAACATATTTAAATATACACATAAATAGACGGACATCAATAGAAGATTTTATAATGTATATATATATATATATATATATATATATATATATATAAATATATATATATATATATTCCTATATCTTGATGTTTATACATTTTTAAACTGTTAAAATTATATTTACTATTGTGTAACCATCCCGGAATAAAACAAGAAATATTTTCACCCACACATACTTTGCCATTGAATAAAATAATAATGTATAAAATAAGGTTCCAGTAAAGAGTAGCTTCAACGAAAGACAATGGTCTTTGTTTCGACTGATGCTTCTATTTATCACCGTAAGAAAATCAGTTTTAATTATTTTATTAATGTTATTTACTTATTTAACTGTTTGTTTGTTTGTTTTTTATTTACGACACCAACAAATAACACGGGCAACGTTTATGTTTTTTTTTGTCCATTATCCTTTATAGTCATGGTAATTAAAAAAAATAAACGTGGATCTGATTGTATTATTTTTGTTTATTCGTCGATTTTATTGCCATACGTTTCTCTATTGTTTGATTCTATTGTCTCTCGCCTTTTTCTGTAGCACGTGTTTTATTTTGAGAACTTTAAATACCCCTTGCTGATTACATGTCTTTCGCGAGAACGAAGCTAATATCTAATGCACCGTCATTTTTCTTGTTTGTGTTAATCTGCCAGTACGAAACGTGAACCCGAATTTAATTAGCATGGCATTGATAAAGGCTAAAACACAATAAGAATGCAAAGTTGAATTTCCAATTATTAAATTTCCTAGAAATAAGAAGCGCTCAAAAGATCCAAACATGAGGTTTCCTGAATATTCCAAATATAAATAACTGAACAGTTATGCTTTGCAATAAGGTTACATTGATAGAACTCTGTATCACAGTACTACTTCGATGCATTTTACAACATTTTTCAAATGCTATATTAATATATATTTGCAATGAAGTGTACACATTAGAGATATTCTTATATAATTAATTGGAATGTTTATTAAGATGAGTATTATTTATTCATTTATTTATTGCAAATTAATATCATTATCTTTTACTTGTTTTTTCACGACGTTTCGGCCAACTATTCCTCTGGCCTTCGTCACGGGATTGGAACTCCGAATCTCGTTATTGCATTCTTAGCACTTACTGCATTCGGGGCCCGTGGCGCAGTGGACATTGACGTTGAATCTGTACGGTTCCAGGTAAGCATTGTATGAAAAACGCGGTCTCAATCCTACCCAAAGCCGCCCAGAAGCTTTATTTCCCATAACTTGGTGAGACGAAAAACAACTATCGAAGACATTAATTATTGAGAATTCAGTTAGGAGATTCGGAGATTCTATTCCGTCACAGTTACCATCTGACAAATGTCAGAGAAATAGTTGGCTTAAACGTGGTGACAGAATAACTAAATGATGACGATAATAGCCCGCAATAAATAAATGTATAAGTGATAATCTTTGTTTAATTTTCAATCAGTTTCGATTAATCATATCAGATTTTCTGATGCCATAGGCGATGTTTACAATCGAGTGTCTTTCAAATTGCTCTGTAATGAATTATGAATGGAAAAAATATCAATATTTCTTTCTTCAAGCATCATAAGTAAATAAGGCATAAAAAGTATGTTTTAATTAAGATTATTTAATCTTCAACAAAGTAAATATAGTGATCTTTCCAGGCCGCAAATTTTAAATTAACAACTATATTTTAATTTCAGATTTAGTAATTTTGAGTTCACTTTAGATGGAAATTCATCCTTACAAGATTAAACCCCTAGCAGCGTTTGCAAATGATTCATCAGTTTACTGAGAAAAACAATTGATGGACGGATAAATTCACGAAATGGACCTGCAAACAAGCTATTTCGTTTATGCGATTTAACCTAATTAGATTATTTTCGTTTGTAGATATATAGTCGCATTGTCAATTCTGATAAAACAGATGCTGTAGACTACTCGAAAGAAATCGCTTAATGCGTTATTGCCGAAATATGTTCTATGTAATGCGTAGAGTTATAAAAATGAGAACTTTATCACGAACTGCCGGCTATACGCTAAAAGTTGCATTTAAATTATAAATGCCCAAATTTATTTTTAGCAGAAGCCGCATATTTGTACACTAAAAATATTTGTATTTTAAATAAGGTGCTTTCAAAAATAATCTTTATATTTAATTAGAACAATGAAATATCGACAATCAAATCGTTCGTTGCACCTGGTCTATTTCGATTATCTGACATGCAATCTGTATAACTCCCGCAGAACTTTATAATCGTAAAATAATTCGTAATTCTTTGTGTAGGGTCACAATATATAAATATTTTTTAGTCTAATTCTTAGCGGAGATAACAGTTTTCTTAACCTAACACAACATCTCTCAAAGCAATTATGAAAATACTGACCACACCAGTGCTCCAACAACACTGTGTGCACCGAACTTAGATTATACATAGCAAAAACTGAAATAAGATTTAAGAAAACGCTAATATTCCATGAATACTTAATTACGTATAACTTAATAATATTTCATTTAAAACAAACTCTAAAAATTAACTCCAGATTTATAAACTGAGACAAAAAAGATAGGAACACCAGATAAATAATGTAACTTAATCCTAATTAACTAAAAAGAAGTAAGGGGAAAACACTACCTAATGCAATACATTGTTAATGCAACACACCTCGGACTACAACCGTGGAAAAAAACTCAAGCTAATTATAACAATTTAAACGACCGTACAATAATATCATCTGAAAATAGAATCGGAACTACATACAAAGTAAATATTCTATGCAATGTTATCTTAGGAACGTGCAGGACCATGGCTGCCGCAATAATTACACGTCGGGATAAACAACACGTTTTACTAAACAGCTGTCTAATTCAATTAGAACTATACGTTTCCGCATGTAAAGGATTACATCAATTAACATATAGACCGGAATTCATCATTGAAAATGATCAGATACCATTAAAAGAGGCTAAAAATTGAATAACATGCATACATCCACGGACAGAGATTTCCACACGAATCTGAAAAATATTAGTTTTAATGAATATATAATCCAAGCGAACAATGTTTGTTTTCAATTCTATTTGAAAAATAACTATAGCTAAATACAAATATATCTTTACTATACAATATCTGATTGATTGTGAACTTGATCTACACAGAATGAAAATATGTATGATTCTGCAAAGGCAATACAGTTTGTATCCACATAAAGGCGTATGTACTATTAACCGACCGTGCTATATTAACACATATCTGATTAAATTTCCCTTACAAAAAGAATGATTTTAAACATTATTATAATACAAATATATATTGCAGAATACACACACTGCATATTTTGAATTTATTGGCATTAATAAACTATTCTAGGAGCGCGGCAAAAAGTGCGAGGACAGTTAAATCTACGTACACTGTGAATATTTATTCAATACAATGTCAACTTGTATAGCAAAGTATAGCAACGACTTCCTTTGGCAGGCTTAACCATGGAGTGAGAACACGAACATATAACAGTGTTTTGATATTAAGTAAAAGGGAACATATCTAAGCAAAATATAGATAACCAAACTAAATATAGATAACTAAACATACAGTTGTAAATATAGATAACCAAACATACAGTTGTAAATTCAAATGTACATCGCGTATATCCACACACACACACACATACACACACCCACACACACACACACACACACACACACACACATATATATATATATATATATATATGATGATTGCAACGTCTTATTAGACGAGTGCCACACTCTCAGACACTGAAAGTCCATGAGCCCGAAAATAACTATTTTAGTCCTGCCGGCGAATTCACACGCTCAAGCAGACATGGCAGTGGATACGGTCATTGGCACATACACACACACACACACACACCCACACCCCCCACACACACATATATATACATATATATACACGCATACATACACATATACACATACATACACATACACACATATACACATGCATATCTATAAACATACACGCATGTATATATATACATGTACACAATACATAATACACATACATACACACATATGCATATACATACACAGATGCATACATACACATATATATGCATATATATACAAATACAAACACATATATAAATACACACATACAAATCCGTACACATATATGCAAATATACATACACATAAACATACAGTTACCTCGATATACATACACATACATATGTATGCATTTATACACATACATATATATGCATATATACACATATATATGCATAAATACCCACACATATATACACATATACACATAAAATACACATAAACACATTTACACACATAGATATATGCATACATATACACATAGATATTCGTGCATACACATGTACATATATCAACATACATGAACATATACATATATACACATACATACATATGCATACATAGGATGATGGCAGATCAATTATTACATGCTTCCATCATTTCAGGCCTACACGCGTCATAACTTTTGTATCACCACAGGACTATATTTTATAGACAAACCCCTAAGGGGGTATCCATACGAAAATGATGTTTCATCGTTTTATCTTTGTACGATAGCTTAATCTTTTTCTCGGTTCAAAATGTTTAGATCTAGCAACAAGTAAGAGCAAAATAGCCAGCAACAAGTCAACCTGCAAACCAACTTAATACGGATACTGGTCTCCCGCTTTATGGCTTTTTAAATCAGAGATTTGTTTCTTCGAGAGAGGTTGCATTCATCACGACTTGTGCGTGTGTGTATGTGTGTGTGTGTGTTGATTATTATGTATTTATATACACACAAGTTGCTCGGTATTACGTCTAAGAGAATAAAATGTTTTTATAATATAATGTCTAAGGATATACAGCCAATAAAAAGAATACATGATTATAGTCATCGTAGTTCTTTAATCTGCAATGTGCATACTAAGAAAAGTAGTTTTCTGCTTACTTTCACAAATAGTATTTTTTTTAAATAGAGCAGTAAAATCTAGGTAAAGATTGGGACGATCTACCCAACCCAGGCTTATAAATCCTTCAATGAGCGGTTACAACCAAGGAAAACATATTAAGACAAATAAAACACAACTAACAAAATTATCAGACGACATTTGTAAATAAATACACAAAACCAGACGAATATTTCGTGATAAAATGAGAAAAAATACTCTGACAGTGACTTATTTACAATACATTGTAGTCTAGAATTACCTACTGCTGATTTTTTTTATAACGACTTAAATTAAAATTGAAATTAACAAGTTAAAGATTTTGATTATTATGCTCTAAACACACCCTTGTCTTATGCAATAATTATCCCTTGATATAATAACATTTCATAACATATTTACAAATATAACCTATAATTTTATATATTAAAATATGTTTCTTATAAGCTAGCTATATATATATTTTCTGCGTTCCATCTTTGTTTTATCTTCGTGAGGATTTGCCAGTATAATGAAACACGGAAATTTCTCTGTAGTTGAATTGCCGTATATATTTCCAAACTTGCTACAAATATATATATATATACATATATATATATATATATATATATATAGAGAGAGAGAGAGAGAGAGAGAGAGGGGGGAGAGAGAGACAAAGATGAGTAATTGGTAATATGTATACGCCTATTTTTGTCTCTGCGTTTCCAGTGAATTTAGATTAAGTTCCCAAATTGTAACAGTACCAGTAATTCTACTACTGATGTCAATGGTAATAATAAGGCTGAAAAGAATACTACAAATAATGAAAGCATTACGTATAGCAATACGCATAATGCTACTACTAAACTTAACTATAACCTACCTTCCTATACCTGAAACGGCATTTACTCAGGATGAGTTTAGCTGGCTTAAATGGTGTTAACCACATCCAGCGTCAAAACTGTCCATCCCTGTCGGTCTGTAGCAGAGTCGACTGCATGATCCAGCTATTCACGGTCCCATCGGCCGAAACCGAAAACGTGAGGACCGGACCTGAACTACATATCTGCTTTTACTGTCGTGAGCGAAGTCTTAAGTTGACTACCTTGGCGCTTTTTCCAACCAGTGGGTGCAATGAGCGTCAGCAACTGACGGAGGAACTCATCACTCGGCCGGCGCAGCAAGTGCCCAAACCTCGGGACTCTCCTTTTGTAGCAGAGATTCCTCTAAGCAAAGTATGTTACATTAACGCGTATGGTCGAGTAAGGGGTCCGCTAGTATTGAGCGAATACATCAAGTTAATGAATAACCTAATAATAAAACAAAAAATTAATACAAATAAGTACAGCACTAATAATAGCATGACAGTTACTACCACACATACTTCTACTAACAAAATAAAATCAGATTAATAATTAAAAACAAAATGTATTAAAATGCAGAAAATCTAGATAATACTATAATTGTAATCATGACCAATATAACTGTTATAATGGAATGACCTAGCACACCTCCGTACAATAATATACAGACAATGTATAAATACTCCTCCAGGAATAACAGACTCTCGCCTTGTATCCCCGTTGTAATTCAACCTTTCTATTAATCCTAAGTAAATTCCCTATGTTTTGATTATCTAAAAAAGATATATCATTTGGCGACGGACGGGGAGCGTATAATATATGACATACCAAAAAAGTATTTCTAAGAAAAATGAAAAGACAAAAAAACTTAAGCTGAATTCAGGAAAGCACATTGTAAAAAAAAAAACATTGAATCTGAACGAGAGATGGAAATAAGTTCCAAAAACTTAAATGATAAAACAATTAAACCAACTAAAAACAAGAATTTTTAAAGAATACAACGCAAAAAGACACCACAAAACTAAGACACACAAATAAGTAATTTAAAACAAAAACGCAATTCAGTCTGTTTAGTTTCATACTGAAAAAAGGGGAAAGAAAACTATTTGTTCTATTGCTAATCCATTTAAAATTTATTTTCCTCTAATAAGAAATAATAAGTAAAAATAAACATGACTGCAAAAAAGGAACATGTTCTGATGCTGCTGTGTATGTGTCGGCAGTCGGTTCAATGTTGCTGTTGTATTTTCTGATCCAAAATGTTTTTATAGTGTTAAAAATAATATGTGCGTTTTAAAGCAAATTTATTGAAAATTTTACATATTTATTTAGCAAATGTTAGTACAATTAATATTGTTGTTTGTTTTTATTCTATGCTTAAAGGTGTTATATATAGCAACAAACTGAACTCACAGAAACGATGTAGTTGTCCCTGCAAACGCAACAAGAGCAAATGGAACAAGAATTAAAACAAGTAGATTTTACAAAATATATTAATGAGGCAAGTAGGAAAAAATGATTGTCGATTTACACGTGAAGAAATTACAAACTCTCTATCAGAATCTTTGTATGAACCAACAAATGGTCAAACCTTTCCAGCGTATTTTAAAAGATATGACAATATTTTTCTAAAAGAGGTCAGTCGTAGTCTGACGAGGAAAAATTATTCTGCTGTTACAAACCCTTCGTACCCATGAAAATAACAAATATACAAATTTCAGTTTCCCCAAAGAAAGTAGGAGGTATATTTTTTAAGGAAAGAATAGGTATACTATCGAGAATTTTCGGGGAGCGGGACAGCTTATTTTATACGCGTCATAAGTGTCTTGATATTGTGATACAAGATGATGAGGATTTTATTGCTTATTCGGGAAAAGTAAGTGGACAATGTGAAATATTAAGGATAAAGAAACCCGAAGAAGATATGTTAAAATGGTTTATATTTGTTCAGGGTTTAACAGCCGCTAAAGGTAAAGAGATTCGTTCAAGGATTCGTTCAAGGAATCATTAATGTAGACACTGTGGTAACTTTACAAAACGTTACGGAAGAATGTCAAAAGCTGTTGAATTCAAACAGGACAATACAAGTATTGAGGAAAAATATTGCCAAAGTACAAAGGGTTTAAAAACGTCTCAACTATGAAAAAAATAATGTAGAACAAGTGGAGGAAAATCTCTTAACAAAAGGGTGTCACTTTAAAAATAAAATATGATATGTGTGCGAACATTAAGGTCACAAATCAACGATATGCAAAAAGAAAAAAAAAAGACCGTAAGCCGGATCTATAAATACGTCACTCAGCTGTAAGAAAAGAAAATATATTGATCTCAAAATTAATGGCTGGAAAGTAAACTGCCTTTTGCATACTGTGAGGGATACACCAATAATTGATTAAGTAACTTTGAAGAAAAATGATTATCCAAAGTTACAACATACGGAAATATTGACAGAGATGTTTCTGGAAATATGTTAAAATTCAAAGGTGAATTTTATACAAATTGACACTGAATGAAAATACAGTAAATACCAAAAATTATTTCATACCAGTAATACATTCTAATTTATTTGGTATAGATTTGATGATGCTATTCAATTTATGAGAGAACCCCCATCAGCTCGTTTTGTAGGAAAAGTAAGTGTGGCAAGGATATAACATTCCAAACGGCCAGAAAAATTATTTAGGATATAAAAGGGATTTTAAAAATGTATTTTCTTAGGGACTATGTTGTTGCATTAAAGTTGGAGTGAAATTTGAACTGAAGAACAAATCTAAACCGATGTTCAAACCTAAAAGTAAGGTTCCATTCTCTTCACTGGAAACAATAGATGGAGAACTAAAGAGACTTGAAGAAAAATAACTAGTAGACATACTAATAAATATTGTAAGAGAACTACTTGTAACACCCGAGGAAATAAAAACAGCAGCAGATATGACAATATCAACATAAAAAATAAGTGTGGCAAAACGAAAAATGGATCAAAAGTAATTCCCTTGTAAATATGCGACGAAGCTCTAATGTATGCAGAGAGAGTGTTACAAATGAAAATTCGATAATAATTTCATATGGGTCATCCCGGAATCTCCACAATAAAAGCCCTGAGAGAGGATATACATACTAGCCTAAAATTGGCCAGGGCAAAACAAAATGGTAGAATTATTGCCAATTAGCTTTATCAATGAGCGCGCAACCTTGGCTTTAAACAGGTGTACCCTGAACACGAATCCATATAGTTTATGCAGGATCACTTAAAGGATATTGTTACCTGGTAACTGCGGATAATTTTTTTAAAATAGCTAGAAATTTATAAATACCCCCACCCAGCTGTAAACACAATAAATGTGTTAGACGAGGTATTTGGTCGTTTTAGAGTACCAAAACAACTGTTATTGACGATGGTACAATGTTCACAGAACAAGAATTTAAGGACTACCGTGAGTTACTGGCCATGGAACATTTCACCACACCAACTTATACTCCTCGGTTTAACGATCAAGCAGAAAGGTTTGTCGATACCTTCAAAAGATCATTACAAATAATAACCACATTGACACTGAAGAAAAGAGTATTAAAAATTCCTCATTAGTTATAGGATAATGTAAAACTAGAATACTAATGCAAATTCATCACTAGCTGAAATAATGTTTGCGAGAAAAATATGTTCGGTGTTCGCCCGATAAATCACGAGAACAAAAAGCGAAATAAATTATTAAAGATAATGCAAAGTACAGAACGCATACAGACGGTGATATTGTTTTCTTTAAACGCTATCGCGCAGAAAAGAGTTGTTGGGAAGATGAAATAGTCTCAAAAAGAATCGGGAGAATGGTATATATTATAATACGATGCACAATTTCCCATAATAGATGCATAAACGAACTGAGACCAAGATATATGGAAACGATCGAAAACCGAGAGCTACCAATGGACGTGTTGTACGACACTTTCTAGATTGAAGCTCCAAACAACAAGGATATACAAATTGAAATATCAGTAACTCTGAAAACTAGGCATTCTCCAAAACTGAAGAATCCATGATTTCAAACTGTAAGAAGTGCGAGAAAAGGGAAAAGTGCTGAACACTTGGCTTCAAGCTCAGAAAAATCTAAATGTTAAAGCCAAATCCTAGGGAGAACTTATTTTTGGGGGACAGAGGTTATAATGGAATAACCTAGGACCCCTCCGTACAATAATACACATACAATGTAGAAATACTCCTCCAGGAATGAGAGAGTTCCGAGAAACCGAGAGTCACAGACTCTCGCCTTGTATCCCTTTTGTAAATAAACCTTTGTATTAACCCTAAGTGAATGTCCTGTGTTACGATTATCTAAATAAACGTATATCAATAACAAAACGAAAATCACGACCACTTGCAATAGTAAAGTGTAGGAGCAACAACAAAAACAACAACAACATCAACAGCAACACTGATCATAATAATAGAAATTCTTATAAAAATATTATTTACAATGATAATCATGATGTGTAACGGAATAACTCAAACTTACCTTTTGTCATTTTTTCACTTGTTTCTCATACGCAGAAAACATATAATAGAAAACGCGAATAACCATATAACCTTAGGTCCCGGTTTTTATTTTAGTTGTAATTCTTTTTTTTTCTTTTTTTTTTTTGAATTTCAGAAATATTCAATTCGTAAACGATGAAATCTTTTCCGAACCTTTCTCACATTTAACAGGATGACATTTGCTTTCCTGCATTCAAATACTGATATGCATGCGTTATACATTTACGGTATGTTTTGTTCACTAATCTTTTAAATGGAAGTACAGAATAGTTACGAAGAACACTCTACACTCTATATTAAGAATCGGTTTCTAAAAATGGCTTCGTTTTCTTTTAACACGCAGCCTTCTCTGCAATGCAAATTACAACATTTCATCACACGCGACCCGATGCTTTAAAAGTGCTATGTTATTTAAGAAACCTCTGTTACTTCTTTTAACGAAAAAAGATGACTTTCGGAATTGTCTTTGGCAACATTCCCATGTTAAAAATCCTGACAGCGATTATCAAGATTAAATTTGGGACAATATTTGGACAGTAACCCCCGCAATTTTGGAAGTCGTACTTAACATGGGACGGCTGGCAGTGACAGTTCCGAAAGCCATTCTTAACATGCGGAGGATCGGGTTTCTAATCCGAAAGCAGTTTTTAACATGAGGAGGTTGGATGTTGGGCAACAAAAACAACCATAACAATAACAACAACCGTACTTTAATTTTTGTACGAGAGGAAAGGAGCATGCCCTCACCGGGCAGCAACGGTTAACAAGTCCTGCTAGTTTAAATATTAATTAGAGAAATAAAGATGCGTGATTTTATAGCTTTATACTATACAAGAAAGAAAAATGTGTAGTTTTCCGGGATTTTAACATTAAATCAATTATTTGTATATGTAGTAAATAACGCAATGTTTTTTTATAATTTAAAATTTTTACTTTTTTTTATATTTTATTTTAGGTATGGGTTGATCAAACAATTAGTATTCACAAGACTTTTATAAAAAATGATAATATTAATGAGATTTTCTCAGTAAGTCATTGTATTTAGTTATTGACGTATAACTTCAAGTTTTAATGTTATTCTTATTATAATATTTATTTTTTAGTTCGATAATATACAGGACATAAATATGATATAGCAAGAGGTTGTATGTTAGCTTTGTAGGCGGATAATCATGCAGACTCCACAAGTAGATTGTACCCATTTTTGTAAAAGAAAAGCTAAATACATGAACATTAGATCATATATTATATCAGGATTCGTCAGTACAAAAAATACTTTAGCTAAAACATCGTAAAGAATAACACTTTAGATAATGAGCATAGTTCGAATAATGTAAATATTAATTATTTCAATTTATTTGAAAATACAAAGTCCAAGATAATTCACCTTTCATACGGCACATATAGGAGGAAAGGAAAGTCACATTCAATGTTTAGTAGCAAAGTGCGCGTTTGATGCGAAGTTTTTAAAAGGAGAAACGTATATTATGTAATGTTACACACATATATCCATGCGTTAACATGTACACACCCTGGATGCAAAACGTAGAAGACTCAGTCGTAAAGGAGGCGAAGAAAGTACCTTCATTCCTCATTCTCCCGCAACACATGACTTCTCGTTACTGCTGTGACATTATCCACGTCTCTAACGTAATCGTATTCTCTAACATCATTGTCGCTCTTCGGACACATTTTTTAATAAGCTTTTTTCTTTATGGTGACATCACTTCGCACTCGCCTAATCATTTGCTTACATCCGCTATACTATGTTACAATTAGAGCTTAGTGGAGTAGCATCTCTGAAAATAACGATCATATAGATAAAGACAATTAACGTTTTCTATGTCAGTGATACTTTAACAGAGCAGACGAAATCATCTCACTAGATTATGAAATTGATTTTTAACACCGTCATGTTGGAAACTATGTTTTGAGAGGCACATTGACATGTGACAAGACTATTACCTCTTAGAACGTATTTTACTCTTAAATACGAAGGGGGATTTATCATGATTCTGTTATTTCTTTTAGCGGTATAATTATCCAAAGATATTTGCACCATCATAAGCGTGTGCGATTCTTCTTCTTCTTCCTAATTGTCATGGTCCTGGATATTACCTTAAACTATATCCGGTGGTGAGGCCCCAGCTTGCGGGCTTTGAGGAGTGTGGAGCCACCCTTTAATTACCATTGCTCCCAGGTCAACTCTGACCTGGACTGGTAGTACTTGTAAGGGTCCCAACTATGGGTTAAATAGAAACCGACTTGAAAACAACAAATATATTCTATTAAAACATGTTTCTTCAAAATCTTTGGATTCGGCATTAAATAACCCGAAAAGGGTTGATATGCCGTAGAACAAAAACAACCAACCAACCTAATTGTCATGTACTAATCTAAATGTCTACATGCAAATAGATGTTGGTTACTCATTGAGTATCCTGGATGACAGCAATATTACTTGTATGGCATAATTAAATAAATGGACTCAATCCTAAAAAAACAAAACACCGATAAACTATATTATGGAATAATTGTTTAAGTCAAAAAAGCAAATGTAGGTGACTGCCTTAGAGGATTGTGAACGAGAATGGTATAAAACTGTAAACATGAAAAAAGGTTCATTATTCTCTGGCAGTTAGAAGTGCATGTGGTTACTTTATTTAATCTTTATCAATTAAAAAAAAATATTGTGGACCTTAAACTATATCCGATGGTGAGGCTCCAGCTTGCGGGCTTTGGGTAGTGTTGAGTCACCCCTTAATTGCTATTGCTCACAGGTCCACTCTGAATCGGTGTGATAGTACCTGTTAGGGTCATAACTATGGGTTGAATAGAAACTGACTGGAAAAAAATATATACATATTCTATTAAAAACGTTTCCTTCACAATCACTGGATTCGGCATTAAATAACCTAAAAAGGGTTGATATGCCGTAAAATGAAAACAATCAACCAACCATTTATTGTGGACAATTATCCTCATCTTTTTCTTAGTTGCTTTACAACGTTTCGGCCTACTATTCCTCTGGTCTTCGTCAGGTGGTAACCGCGACAAACAGGAACTCTGAATCTCCTGACTGCATTCGCCGCAATTACTGCCTTTCGTAGTTGTGGTTGTCTCACCACGTTTAAAACGTCGTGAAGTAACTAAGAAAACGATGAGGAAAATAGCCTGCAATAAATAAAAATGTATAAATAATACTCATCTCAATGAATTCCAACTAAAATAATATTAATCGTTATCCTTTAAAATTCACATCTTAAATACAATGTATAAACATACGTATATACTATATTTAGAATAGACTGGACAACTATTATACAAACTCAGTATAGATGTCGATATAAACTAGTATAAAAAAATAGAACAAAAAAACTTCCCCGTAGAAAGTTTTACTAGTCTATATGCAAACGAATGCACGGGAAATTCATGATGTCAGACATGCGCATAAATGTCTTCTCAATTCGGGAGTATCACTCATATAAATACATGTAAGTACCTTCCCCCTTGCCATTTGTTTTTGTTCCTTCGATCACTTCTTTTCCCTTGCATCACGTACACGAGAAGACAGCATGAGAAATATCGATCAGCAACAGATTACAGTTTCCGATTTCGGTTCCGTTCGATCATCTTTCTTCCCAAAAAGACCCAAACAAACACGCACTTAAGCCCACTGGCTAGAGGTCACCGCTAAATCCGGACGTTTCACGTCCTTTTCCGTACCGCAGTATCTATTGTGTAACCTTCGGCTCGAATACAGAAAAACAAGATTTACAACCTAATTCTATATCTGTTTTTTATATTTGTTTTCTTCATTCTGAAAAATATATTTGTGTTAAGGAATGAGATGAGCCAGATTTGTACAAATACGAATGTTGTAGATATGAAACAAAAGCAAGAAATGCATTCAGGAAAGAATAACACAGCTGTACATTTGGACATGGTTTATATTTAAGTAAAACAATACAGGATTAAAAACGGCTGTGGATAAATAAAGATAAATGAACAAAGTATATTATTACGGTTATATATTTCATTAATATATTAATTAAAAAAGTTATATTTTCTGACTTTCTGAGAAAGGTATCGATCGTGTAAATTTTATACTATTAGGGAGACAGGAAGTGTCCTTGCTGAATTGCCCATTTTGATGTCAAATGATTTTTTTAAGTAAGTTTATGTTAGAAAACTTTTACTTTTTATATCATATTAAAGAAAGTTTTTGGCTTCATCCAATTGTTCGAATTATAATCGTCTAAAAACAATTATGTCTTCTTTTCGGAACATTGAATACAAACTGAAAAAAAAACAAATTCGCACAATTTTTTTTAATTTCAATTCAGGCTAGGGCGAAAAGCTGCTGAAATAGCTCGCGATGTCAACTAATCTTTTGACACAGAAATTACTACTGAATTCACATCACAATTGTGGTTTAAGAAATTTCGTGACGGCGACGAATGTCTTGAAGATAATGAGTGTCTTGGTCGCCCATCGAATGTTGACAGCGATCAATTAAGAGCCTTAATCGAAGCCAATCCGCGCACTTAAGTGTACGACGATTTCCAACTACGTGCGAGAAATTAGAAAAAAAAAAACAAAAAAAAATGTAATGATTGAACGATAAGCAAAAGAAACGCCGTAAGGAAATGTTATCTTCCCTTCTTTTACGCTACAAGAACGATCCGTTTCTCGACCAGGTTGTGACTTGAAATTAAAAGTGAGTGGTTTACGACAACCGGCGACGCTCAACTAAGTTATTAGGCGAAGACGAAGCTCCATGACAATTCCCGAAGGTAGAGTTGCACTAACAGAAGGCCATGCTGACTGTTGATTTGCGACCGGTCTCATCTATTATAGTTTTTGAATGCAGGCAAAAATCATTACGACGGTGAAGTACCGTCCACAAATGTCGCACGTTGCATAATCGACCCTGCAGAAGGCGAACAAATTGGGTTACGGAAGTCTCCCTCATTCGTCATACTCTTCAGAAAATTCACTTACCGACTATCACTTTTACAAGCGTCTCGGAAACTTTCTGCGTGATAAATGCTTCGAATACCTAAGCGATATAAAAACCTTTTTACCGACTTTATCGCCACCAAAATGCAAGGTTTTACATTACTGGCATACACACGCTTGGTTCACCGTAACAAAATTGTGTTATTCTGATAATGCTTACTTTGATCAGTAAACTTTATATATAAAATATATATGTTTATCTGAATTTTAAAGTTAAAATCCACAAAATCTTTCTTGTGAACTGATAGAATTGCTCCGGGGGCTAGCGGATAAATTATTTGGATATAAGTCAGGAGTAAATTTACTTTTCTGGAATTTTAAGGTGAAACTCACAGTGGGATCATCACTTCAAATAAAATTGCGAATTACTAAGTATTTTTACCTGACAATGGCTGACGAAATAAAAGCATGTTATATGCTACACCAGCGAATTAAATAAAGATTTGCATTACAAAATTCCATGCATTTTTCTGAGTTCAATTGAACAATTCAAGAGTTCGATAGGATACATCTGAAGAATGTTACATCGGCCGAAACATTAAATAAATAGCAGTCAAGATTAGAATAATCGTCTGAGGAATAAAAATATACAAAAAATAACATTTGTATATTTTTTATGCCTAAGAAGATTGTTTTTATCTTGACTGCTATTTGTTTAATGTTTACTATGAAAACCTCTTGATTGAAATTTTATTCCAAAAATAAAAAAAAAACTTATTATAACATCTAAGCTTAGTAATCTAATATTTACGTTATTCCTAGCATCAAGCGAACGCAGGGTAGTAATATCTGGAAACGCCACAGTATTAAACATTTTTTCGAAAACCGTTAAACAAGGTGCCGGTCGCTAACTTACAACCTGAGATTATTCTCTCTCTCAAAAAAGCTACTGTCAGACAATGTTTGGAGTACTGATACAATATGAAGGTAGTGAATATCTGTCCCATTTGATGCTCTTGATAAATTATAGAAACCTGTCTTTATTACTCTCATCCTTTATCATTTAGTACCAAACCTTCTCCACGGACGTAATGGAAGTAGTTTCAGTAATGTATAAATATTAATATGACGTGTTTATAAAATTGTTTACCCTATTCGTTGTTTCCATTGTTCTAGATCATTTGACTCGATGGTGTTGTGGCCTTTGTTAAATGCTGTTGTGATAACGTATTGTAACACATTTTGTTCTCGCAAACCCGCATTTTCCATTCGAATATCTGCTCCCTGGAATAAACTGTCGTGTGGGATTGCCGGTTTCCCAACAACGGATAAGTTCAAGATGAAGATGGACAGGTACTGGTCGACTTTAATTTCCGACCGTCTAAATTTGCGTCTTCTCATGAACTTCAAAAGAACCTGCACACTGTTTTCCACATTTGTACAATATTAGTATTTTCATTACTGAGGTAAATAATATCAATTTTTGATAATCACCTTTTGTGTTTGATAAGTTACTACCTAAAGTGGATCAACGCCTTATTTTGAGTAATGAAAAAAATCCGTATCTTATTTCTGACCACTCTCAACTATTGAAACCCTTCTTTTGATATGCATATAACAAAATCGTATTTTGTAGTGAGATCCTTATATAAAGCGTAAAATCCCCTATTAGTTACTCCTGATAATATGTCCGTTTTAAGAACAGTCGTAGACTACTAAGACACCATCTATGGCTCAATATATAATATCATTTACGGTATATTTCCACAACAACATAAACATATAATAACAATGGTATACAAAAGATATGTATTTTTTGTTTTAACATAAGTCTACGACGGTGAAACCCAAATAAGTTTTATATCTAAGAAACCAAACTCACCATACAATTTCAGGATTAGTTTGTAAATATAGAAATATATACTTCCAGCAGCCACCGTATTAGACTGCACTTAGATGGCCTGATCGGCAATGTTCTTAAATCTGAAATAATTTATTGATGATTTTATAATTAGAAACTGTTAAAAATATCAATGTCTTACAGTCTAAAAGAGTTATCTGCTCTTGTTCCAAGAAAATTATGTATGGATTATCTCCCTTTGTACTTTTTTTCTTCCAATGTAAATGAAAGAGAAGTCTCGTTCGGATTTTACTCTAAGCTAACAATCCATGGTTCTCGTTATTTTTTACTATGGAGTATAAAGATTGAAGCAAGCGAGGTATGTACACGTGTATAACCGTTTGATTATTTCTCTTCAGAAACAACACATTTACATTTTGTTTGCATCCATAATTTCATTGCATATTCGTCCCGACTAAAATATGGATATATTAGTTTAATTATTTAAATGTAGCAGTACACAAACCAACGATATACTACCTAGTATAACGAATACAATCAGCAGCTTTGATTTTACGGCCACATAATTTATACGTCGTAAACAACCCACGAAAATGCAATAATTAGCAATAAATCTATTTCTATACAAATTGAAAAATTCGGGTGTGCTAAAATCCATCATTGTGCATTTCTAGAACATAAACTGTAATCTATTATATAAATATTCATTGATGCTGGATTTTTCGTATCAACTGTTCTTACTCTTAATATCTGAACGTACCAATGTGAGTCTACAATAAGTATTGTGATATAAAATGACCTATAATTGAATAGATATTATATTAATTATCTGTTTAGAAAACTCTTTTGTATGAATTTTCAGCGTACTAGAGAAATTTTTGTAAGTTTTCTCTGTATAAATGATCGTAGATGCTGTTAATTATAAAATGTTGTCCACACGGTCTAATTACGTTACCAACACTTTAGTAGATAAACGACAGTTCTATCTTACCACTGACGTCGAAATATTGATATAACTTTATACATTTCCTTATGATGCGAGGGAAAATAAAGTGATCGTTACATGTCAGCGTAAATTGCGTAAAACAGAAACATATACTATTAAGGTCACACATTATTAGCGGCAAGCGTCATTCTAGAACAACAGTTAACGAACACGAAATGATTACCGGACGAACAATGAAAAACACTCTGGAATATTACTATTACGATATGAATTGAACTTGTTAGCATATGATCAGAATTATGAAAATAATTATAGTATTTCTTTAATGAGAACAAGTAGCTGTTTTATTTAACTTATTGTAACATTTTATTTTAGAAAATCTGGAAAAAATACAAAGAAGGGTATATTCTTCTTTAAACCAAACTTAGGTCATGTAAATTTCGGCCAGCAACAGGCATAGGGATAGTGAAAACAGTTTTTTTTTGTTCTACAGGGTCAGATTACTGATGTACGTCTTACAAAATGAAGCTTAATATATACCCACCTATGAGAGTAACCGTTTAGTGTAGTGTGACCATCTCACGTGATTGAAAGGGGATGTTTAATGAAGAGAACGTATCAAACAATAATAAATTTCGAAATCGATATTTATCTCTATAAAGAACAGGGTCTATCACTCTGAGGCAGCTCCCCAGATATTACAGCCGAACTTAGTCTTTTTATGTATGAAATAATTGCAGTAGCAGATGTCTATTTTCTCTAACATTCAGTAGTCCAACACTTTAAGCAAATAGCATATAGGACTAGTGTCATTTAAAAATTACAGCTTCCTATGATTTTTAATTCAAATGCCTTTAAAGCAAAAAATACGGCTTAGGTACTATTAAAACGTTCGGCCTTTTTTCTCAAGAATTTAATTTTCTACATGACCACCATTTTTCTTAATGCGCTTTTACAAGGAATTCAATGAGACGTTTCTGCTTCTGACGCACGTCTATAACAGGAGTTGTATTATTATAGTCCCACACTGTCAATGTCTCCTATTCAGAGATGAAACATTTAGGTTATAACTGCATCACTTCTGTCGCCATAACATTAAGATTTGCGATTCTCTCGCATCCATTCGGACAGAATAAAAAAAAATAGGAGGCATTACATTTAAAAATGTAACTCGTATCATAAGGTGAATACGAACGTATCACACGGATATAATTGAATTGGTCGATATCGGAAGAATACCGACTGTGAATATAATTTCAATCTGAAGATTGCCAGTTGTTTTAAATTAGATAATATTTTCGCAATCATCTCGACTTGCCAACACCTTGACTTTGTCGACTGTCTTTTGTACAATTGGATTAATGTATTACTGCAGACCCTAAAGACTGTAGCTGAAGAACTGTACAAATGAATAAAAAAAAAATTAGCTGTTCTCATCTGATTTTAATTTGGTGTGCTTGTTTTATTGCGATTCTTCTAACTACTGTTGTCAACTTTATTCTTATTTTCAAAACGTTTCCCGGTCTTGTCTTGTAACCGATTTTTTTCGGTGTAACTTACCGAACTCGAGTATCTTTCCGTCGAATTCGGGAATCTGCAGGAGATTCGGAACGGACTATTTCATTTAATCCATCGGCAAGAAAGTAGTACGAAATTCTAAATAAAAATTATAATCCGTGCTTATCTAAAAAATAAATAAAAAATCAGAAATAAATTTGATTTGATTTCAATAATTTTGTTTTAATTTTGTTGTTTTTCTAAATAGCTTACTATTTTTATAGCATCACATTTGTAAAACATAGTCACCACATTCTTATTGAAAATTTACAAAAGTAATGTATTCATAAAACTGTGAAATGGTTTAATAAAATGAATTCTTGCTATAATCTCTATTGATGATATTATTAAACTATATCTCTTCAAGTCAAATTTTACACGTAAATATGCTAGAAATGCTTTTATTGTCGACAGTTTGAATGCTTCCTAATCATTTTCAAATATTTTCTTTCGCTATTAAGAAAAACATGAAAGCGGCTAATTTGTTGAAGGGTTGTCCGTACTTTAGTTGTTTAGATGAAACGTATAATACACTGTTTGGCTTTTTAAATGCTAAATCCAGTAATTAAAAAAACAATCATTTGCTTATATTTCATTTATATTTTTTGTATCTTACATTATTTATGCATGGGAATTTATTCGCTTGTCTGTTATAGGAAAATTGTTTTTTTTTTGCGTGTTGTACTGTTAAAAATATGATTAAGCGAAGGAACAAATAAACAACATCAATGTTTGGTTCATTTAAGGTCAGTATACAATATCTGCAGACAGTGTTAGCTGATAACATGGCTTGGTTTTAGGGGAAATCGACTTACATTGTATTGGATGTAAAATATATTTTAAAATATTTTGGTAATTTTATGGACGTGTAATCTTAACAATAATCTTATTTTCTGTTTGGATATGAATAGCATCATAAATATGTAGCCGTAGGTATTTTTCCACAAAACCAATCATTTAGAAGCATAGACATTATCCAGATCATGGCCTCGATCTGTACGTAAGTACGCCTGTGATTTACTCTGGTTCATCTAAACAAGTCATATAACCATTTGAGCTTTCGAGCTTACTATTAAGAACCATGTCTTCTTTTGGAATTGTGCTAAATATCTGTTAACCTAAAATTAAAATTCTATTTATATAATTACGATCAGAGAAGCAGGAAAAGATAGCGAATTCCAAAGTGCAGCCGTCTAAGAGAAGAATCTATTCAAGTAGTTTTTCTCTGGCATCTAGGGACCTCTGCAATGAACCGATGATAGTTTGATAGTAGACAGATTAATGAGGTTTCTGTATGTCGATAGTGCAGATGTGCAATGTGTTCGGCAAATCACATTCCATTTAAATACTTGTAAAAAGACACAGAGATGCAAGAGTACAGCGATGCGACTGGATTGGAGTTTAGTTAATATTGCTTTTTGGATTGGATTTTTTCTTAGATCCTGTTAAAGAAAGAGAAATGCACCAGACCGGATAAGGTAACAATACTACATATTGAGTGAATAATGGCGTTGTAGGGATACATAATATACTCATTGGTTAGTTATGTTTATCTTAGTATACGTAACCGATCCCTCTTGCAGCAGTACTTGAAAAATCTATAATGTATTTGTTCGGGTACATGTAAATGTTATCGAACTGTTTGAACAATGAGATTTCAGTTATCCTTGACGTCATTACAGAACACGTCACGGATAGTGCAACGTAATCGACCTGATGGAGCGAATTTGGGACCGGGTATGCTAAGATAGCTTTAATCGATCCCGGGTAACCGCAGATACCCCGAAGACTTAAAGTAAGGGATATAAATACATATTTAATTCATTCTCAAATTGTTTGGAAGTCAGACAGATATATTTTGCATTTAAAATTAATGACAGGGAACTTAGACTAATAACATAAAACTGTCTTGTCTTGACGGACTCAAAGTCAGATGTGAAACTGACAGTGGTGGGCCTACGGGTCATGAGAATTTAATATTGACTTGAATCTCAGATCGCATGCTGAATTGCACATTCGCAGGATTTGGGTGTTTTCACCCAATTTCGTGGCGTGATATTATTGGCTGGGGAAAGTTCCACCCCAACCACCCACACTTATATTAATACTAGTATCGCGCGATATTAGTAAGTTTTCGGCTCAGTTCCAACGAGAGTTTGTGCACGAAACTCGAAGTAATGACACCGCTCTCTGAGACGTGACACACCCCCTCCTTCAAAACCCGTCTGACGCTGTCTGTGAAGAGATTTGAGACGTTGAAAAACTTACTAAGAACTGAACCATATATCTGTAAAAAGACCTGTAATATATTTGTGAAGTGGAATAGAATTTCACGTTGTTTTTCTTTCTGTCTGCGGCTTCAATATTCGCTTTAAGCATACTGGACTCAATGTGCCAACCCTCTGAGAAGGGGCAGACGATCGGAGCCAAAATTCCAGACAAAACGGTCCCTAGCCAACTTCACCAGAAAAGGTGTTACAACACAACGTAATAATAATGCTATTAGTTGCCATATACTTATATACGGCTGACAAACACATTGTGATAAAAACCAATATAAAATATCCTCCCAGTATTTGAATATTTAACTGCATCCGCTCAGACGCTTAAAGTTTATGATTCGAAAAAAACATTAAAAAATATTTCATATGAAACTATGATAGTCTTATATTGAGTTTAATCCGATATCCCATGATGTAATGATAGAAATAACTTGAATAACAAACGTTGCACAGATGTTCTGGAAGTATAGAAAACGAAAAAAATATTAATTATTTTACTCAATATTAATATTTTGTTCTAACATATATGGTCTGGTTTCTAATATAGAAAGGTGAATGTTCCATCTTATTAACTAACTGACAAACCTACACTGCTCTAACAGTCGGCAAATGCTTTCGGTAAAAACATGTATTCATTGCATTTTCATTTTCCACTATGGAATGTCAGAAAAATATTTATGATGGCGTGTGCTGTGCTGGTGAATCGATAAGATCTAAATAATAGGACGAACACAGACTAATATAAGTTCAGTACACACTGCTTTTCTGTATCGAGAAATTTAATATATACTTTCCTTACTCTAAAATCGAACCGGGGGCTTACTTCGCCATACAGCTTAAGCAGGTACACTGGATATCGACTCATGTTTCACGGGGTAATAATACAAATAATTATTGCTTTTATTGCTAACTGTAAAAAGTGTGTACAAGGCAATTAAAACTAATGAAATACGTTTATTATTTATTTTAAAAGAATATATAATAAAATAAAAAAGATCTTATTTTCTAATCTCGTCTGAGATAAACCATAAAATAAACTACGAATTAATGAAAGGTAAAAGTCTATGAACACAGACATGTTTCCTTTACTTAATGCGTTAAACAATTAATATAGTTTGTACGAATTATTGTAACATTTAAAGATTTACATTTGTACAAATAAACAAAAACATAGTAACATCAACGAATAACATAACACATTTAATTTTTTATGTAAATAGTAAGATAAAACTCATGAGTAACAAATTATGCATAACCCAATAAACCTATGTAAATGTATACACTTTTATTGATTGTGTCGACGTTTGGAAAATTATTGGCAGAAGACCCGATTATCTTTTGTTTCTTTTGTTTAATCTTATTCTTATTTCTTTTGTTCACTTTATGTTTTTTTTTATTAACGTAAACATATCTCTTTATGATTAATATACGATATAGTACATATAAAAGAGGTTTTCCTAAAGTAATTCCAACCATGTTTTATTCCGCCAGAATAGATCAGATTTTCCATTTAAGGTAAATTCATATTGTATTGATATATATATATATATATATATGTATATATATACATATATATATATATATATATATATATATATATATATATATGAGAGAGATAGAGAGAGGGGAGAGAGATTAGATATATAAGAAACGAATTACATTTTCCGTTACAACAGAAAATCGATACTCATCTATATTTTACCTTCAGTAAACATAATTCGATATCTTATTCTTCGCGCTTAAATTAGATGCAAACTAAGACCCACAGTTGGATTTTACAAGTAAAACATAGATTAGAAATTATCGATTAAAAAAGCGGTTGCACTCTGCCATATGTCCGTGATTCAATAGACTAACTTTCCATTATTTACTTTACTCGACAAACCTAGGTTGATTATTTGAGAATTTCACAAAATTTATAAAAAAATATTAGTTTAAAATTATGTAACGCTGCATATTTCGATTTGCAATTTGATATATCTATATATTTATAAAAGTGAAAACGTGTATGTATGAGAACACTTCTCAACCTACAGACTCAACGAAGGTTGGATCAACAGACTTTAAATTTGGTATACATGGTATTGAGACGTGTGGTAAAATGTAATTAGTTTTCATAAAAAAAAAACGTCTTGAAAGGGGTAAACATTTAAAAATTGGTACGTGTCGTTTATCGGTTTTTGTCTGTTGTTAAGTATTTCACGAATTCTCTTGCGTGAATCGTTTACCTGGCAGATTCCTTATGTTAGAATAAGAATATTTGAAAACACTTCTTAAAGACGTGTCAAACTGGTCTAATAGTTATCGCACTAAACTAACTGTCTCTACGTTTTGGTTTGGATCTCTGTGCGAGTAATTGTTTACTTATCAGATGTGAGCTGTTAAAAACAACATATGCATATTTTTTAGGCTTTGTGTAAATTAAAATGTAATATTTATGCGTATTTTATGACCGGGCTATGACGGGCTATGCCGGGCGGCCTGCTAGCCTTTATAAAATCGTATCGCGACGTGTATATGTACTTGTCTCCTTATCAGTGCAGATTTAGACAAAATGCCAGTTATAAATGTGAGAAAATGTAGTCAACATATTTCAGCACTGATAGAGTGATACTGAGTGTCTGTTGACTGTTATAATATACTTTTTTACTTTTTAGTTATTTATAACGAATTTGAATGATGTGTTTTTTCCAAGCAAATTATGTAAACACTTGATTAAATAATTACAGTTTTTAACTAATTTAGTGGTTTTCATAACAAATTCATTAAGGAATTGGTTAAATAATTACAGTTTTAAACAGATTTAGTGGGTTTCCTAACAAATTAATTAAAAAATCGGTTAAATAATTACATCTTTTAATACAGTTTTGTGTTTTCCCTAACTAATTATGTAAAGACTTGGTTAAATAATTACACTTTTAACAAATTTTGTATTTTTCTAAAAAAATATGGTTCAATTTTTACAGCTTTTAAAAATTGTGAGTTTTTCCTTAGAAATTATGTAAGGACTTTGTTTAATAATAACGGCTTTTAACAAATTTTGTATTTTTCCTAACAAATTATGTAAGGACTTGTTTAAATAATTACAGTTTTAACACATTTTGTAAATTTTCTAACAAATTATGTAAAGACTTGCTTTAAACATTTTTTTTTTAGTTTTTCCTTACAAATTATGTAAACGCTTGATTAAATAATTACAGCCTTTAACACACTTTGTTTTTTTCGTAATGAATTTTGTAAATACTTACTTAAATAATTACAGTTTAAACAATAAATAATTAAACCATGTGTTCAATACGCGTCACATATGTGGATGCGTAAATTTAATATCGAGAAAAATAAGAGAAAACAATAGAAGATACTACTACTGCTACTACTACTACTACTACTACAATTACTACTAATAATAATAATAAACATATAAAGGTAGAGACAATATAAATGTAGTTTTGCTAGAGATAGTGTTTTATTAGGTAACGTTTTAAATTAAACAATAATAATAGTACGAAAAATAGAATAGAGTAAAGACATCCTAGAAAATATTAAAAAGTAAAAAAATATAGAAAGGAAGAAAATAATTTAAAATACAAAATAAAAGTTAAAAATAAATTTAAAAATTATGCAAAAAAAAAATGCCGATGAAAACAAAAATGAAAACATGAAAAGTAAAAATTGAAAATAAAATGGAAGGATAAGGGGTATAAAAGATGGAATATATCAAATTAAAGTAATAAGATTATAATAGAACCTAAAGATAAGACACAATGTACGTATAGTGAAAATAAGATAAGACCGTAGAAAAAAATGAAGAGGCTGAGAGAGATTGGAATGGGTTAGCGAGATACAAGAGAAAAAGATGGCGAGATAGAGAGGGGACAACAGAAAGGTAAAGAAGAGATAATGCGTAATTGAAAACGAGGCCATGTATACATAGTAAAAGATTAAGTATATTAAGGAAAAAAATTTTACAATGAAAAAACGCTGCAATTTATTGTAGGGATAAAATAACAAAAATAGTCATAAGGAGGTCCATATTGACCCTACTATAGACAGACAAATACGTACCTTTATTTTGGCATTGTGATACAATGTAGATTTAACTTATATGGAGGGAAGTTCAAATACTTTAATCCAATACTCATAAATATACACATTTACACATATGTATAAATGTAAAGGTACAAATAGCAGAAAGTGATGACAAGTGCGGAAATATTTATTGTAAATTGCGTTGCAGATGTGAAAAAGGCGTCTCCTAATTACCACAAAAATGGTTACGCTTGCATGTGAGGATCAAAATGTATAACTTGTCTAATTTTACAAGTCGTCAAAAGTGTTAACAAGACTAAAATATTATGATTGATGTAAAAAAATTGCAGATGGCATGCTGTGCTTTATGAGAACCCATGCATTGTTTTTAGTTAACCCGTGAGTATAACCCATGGATACAAGGAAGTAGGTTTAGATACGTCAATAGGCCCGAATTAAAGAGATAACTATTAAAATCATTAACGTTAATTAATTAACAGGCGCACACAAGTTTAGTCGCAGGATGAATAAAGTGAAATATTAAAAGTGGGGTACAAGAGAAATAGAAGAAAATGTATATGAATTAGTATATAACTTTCTATTGTCATTTTCATTATTTTCCCTTAATATATAAACTGTTCAGCTATGTATTATCCCGATAGGTCCTTTATTAATGAATTTATTTAATCATTTTTCATTTCCTCCATAGACACATACACAGGCACACACAAACACGCACGCACACATACACACAGACACACAGACAAACACCCACACACACACATATATATATATATACATATATATATACTCATAAGCCTGCCGAATTCTCACGAGAATGAAACGCGGAATATTTTGTGAAGCTTAATTGCCATATATATATATAACTTACTATATACATATATATATATATATGTATGTATATATGTATATATATAGAGAGAGAAAGAGAGAGTGGATGAGAGAGATGTATATATGTACCCAGGCAGCATCTTTTTCTTTTAACTATGTTTGCATATTTCATTAAATGAACACTTTCTGTCTACATGATTTATTTTGCCTTCGTAGAAATTTTCTTATGAACATTTGTTTGAATTTGGCTTCAAATGTCGCTTAACAAGATTTGTCTCTGTTTTTTTTCCTTATTAACTGTTTCATGTGCCAAATGTGTCTATACCCTTTTGTTGGACAAACATGTTCTCATTCTGCCTGGAAGGTAATGAATGGTGCCCCTGTAGATTTAGTCTTAAATACGAGTTGCTTGGATTTGTGCTTTGTTTAGCGCGAAGAAAACGTTAACAAAAGTATAGAAGTTGTGAGAAATCAACCTAAAAAAGTCAGGAATTTCATTGATCAAATAATTGTTAATATCCGAATTGTACTTAAAATGATGGACAAATTATTTAGTATTTTATTGATTTCGACGTTATTTCATCATCTTTAACACGATCCCAGCTAAATTCCTATCGATTTATATAGTTCATAAAATAACGATCTTTCTAAAAACCCGCAGTGCCAACTACACTTTGTATTTATGCATTAGTTTTAATAGTGAGCTACTGATATGTTATCAATGTGTTATATCAATTGCTCGAAATGTTGGAGAAAAGGGCGAGTGTTTTTTATTTTTTTTGTCATATTCTTATCATATATATATATGCACAATAACCAGGTAATCAAATCGAAATAATTTGCATTTTGTTTTATTCGCTAGTTCTTCAAATGACACGGAACTTCATAGGAATAATCAATATATGTGCATAATTTCATCAAGTTCCACTCCATATAACAAAGCTAAGCGAAAATATTACACACTTGCAAGCTATAAACACAAAATGAAACAAATAAAAACGCATTGCATATATTAAACATCTAAAAGTGACGCATAGATTTGTCAAAGCGATTGAAAATTATTTCTTGTGAACAAGGCTAACCATTAAAGAGAATTTCATTAATAATAGAACAAGTGCCGCAGAAGCACAGTTTTTTTTTTATAAAAGAGCCACTTCTTATCAAAGCTTGGATGCCATTCGAGAGTAAAGGTTAATAGCTGTACGGTAGATGTTTGGGGCACCAACGTAGCAATCGTTATTAATGAAAATTTGGTAAAGTGGCTTAGTTAAGGTGACGCCTCATCAAAACCTTTTTGATGTTGAACTTAAACACGACTATATTGTGGTAAGCTGGAAAGAGAGTTCGATAAGCGGGCCGTACTTAAGTAGGAACATTATTCATGGAATCAATTTTTAGATGTAGGCACAGAAGAGGAGTGATATATCTTCATAACTTACTATATATATAAATATATATACATAAAGAGAGAGAGGGGCAGACAGACAGACAGAAACATACAGAGAGAATGAGAGAGAGAGAGAGATGTATATATGTACCTAGGCAGCATTTTTGTCTTTAAACTATGACTGATAATGGTTTCAGTAGAATGAGTATTTTTCGTGAGGGATTTGCAAGAGAAAAAAGAGAAATCATAAATTGTACCTATTTACTATGCCTCCCCACGGGACAGAGTTAGACACCAGGGTCGTTTTTTAACGTGGAGAAAAGGTACAAAAATAAAAATTGTCTCAGTTGTGAAGGATTTCTCCTCCATCGAAAGAGAACAAGAAATAGAAGTGCAGCATCTGAAGAACAGATACTACACTTTGACCTGCTACGAAAATGACGATACAAGAGAGGAAGCCTAGGATCGTCTTTTCTATGAGAAATAGGTTGCAGGGAAAAGAAATGGTCAGCCCTTACTAGGCTACGAAGTCGGTTTTAACTCTGTCTATGGTGCTTCGAGCAACTTTTGCACAGAGGTAACAACAGTACTCCATCCGAAGACGTACTAGCTCTTTACCATGTTGATAATTGCATCGACAGTGACATATATATTGGAGCGGTAGAATGATCCTACCATTTTCCCAGCAACCTTGGCAACATATTTGATGTACGTCTTCTATTACAGATCAGGAATAAATGTCAGACTAAGCAGCATGTCAAAAGATAGAGCTTCCCCAGGACGAGAGCCATCCATATCTTTTGATGCCAGACAGAGACCAGGCAGTTGACGATGTTAAAATAGAAACTTGATTTTAGATGCACTAAAAACAATGTAGTTTATGACCAGCAATATTCGAAAGAGAAAAAAAAAACAAACGTTGAAAATCACACTTCCGACAGTTTTGTGTTAGCCTTGTGTCTATCAGAAGTGTTATACGCACTTATTTTTCTTTGGGCGTTTTATTAATCTTTCGTAAATGTGACCCGCATGGTATTATTTTGGCTCATCAGCATGATCTTAGTTGTTTATAAATCCGATAATGCAATATACATTTTTTTTTAAATTCTAACAATTGGTGAATGCTTTGACAGACTATAAGCACATGTAAATACCTCCGACAAACCTGACAAGCAGCTAAGACCCACAGCTACACAGTAGACATCCCCAGGTATAAAAGAGCCTTTTACTCCAATAGTTTCTTCCCCAGAACTGGTAAATTTTAATTCCCTTCCAGGATTCTGCTTTCCCAACTGTACTGACATGCAGAAGTTCAAGTGTAATATGAACATATATCTTGCTGCTATTCTCCCTGCATAATATCCCTACAAATTATGTCCCTGATAGTAACCTTCTACTTCAAAGTGGCATTGTCCTTTGTTTGGGGTTAAAATGGAATTAAAAAATAATATGCATTATGCTTTATTTATTATGTTTTATTTATTATGCTTTATATATTTGTATATTTATTATGTTAAAGATTTATGTTATGTTATTATGGTAACTTATCAATTTAAATGCGTCAACAGAACTGAATTATATTTTTCATACACGTCATGTACTATTTAAATATTATTACACAACTCTTTGATTGCTTTATTGTCTCTTAATATAAGCTTCGATGGAGGTAAAACAGTCTTATTTTTGTATGTAACCTGCGTTATAAACGTATGAGCGTATCCAGGTTGTGCCGAAACACCCTATACAGGATGTAATACGAAGGTAATTTAAGTGCCTCATCGACACAGTTACAGGAGAATTATTATCAATTATTTCGAGCAAATTGCGGTTAAAATACAAGCATGTATTAGGCATCGTTAAGGTGTGACCATATTGCTGAGAGAATGACAAAATTAATTAAATGAAAATTCTTACATACTGGGTTTATTATATCGGGAGTAGAAAGGCAAACTCAGATATCGTGCGGTAGGCACATCTTTTTCGAAGTTGTTTTATTACCTTTTCGTGAATAGAATCTTCGGAATACGATTATCTACCATCATGTTTTGTTTTCAATAACGAACTCGTAATGTTATCATATTTTAGCAAATAACGGGAACGAAATAAAAAAAACTGATACATCTTGAGCATCTTTATTCAGAGATTACAGTATAACTAAAATCTCTAGAGAAATAGAAACTTTTAGCTTTTACAAAAGAGTGGCCACACTTTTGCAAAGGAGTGGCATCAAGACCCTACGGGCAGTCGAGGATAAGGGTTAATGAGTGTACAGTGGTCAAGGAGAATATGCCAGTCATCGTTAGTAGTGGACATTTTGTGTATTGTCTTACTTAAGGGGATGGCTCATCAAGAATTTGTAAAGGCTGGACTAAGATGACCATATTGTAGTCAGCTGGAAAGAAGGAAAACGAAACAGAGTTCCACATACGTGCAGTTCCAAGAAAAAAGCTTTCTTCATGGAATCTACTTTTAGGTTTAGTCATGACTACAGAGAAGGAGAAATTATTGATAGTGGTTTCAGATAGATAAGTGTTTCTTTGCGAAAGTCAAGCCAGTGGGACCCCTAGATTGGAGCTCAGACGAGCACTTACCATGAAAATAACGTTAAAGCAGACAGACTCGTGAATTATTTCTGTGGAAAAGAGTTTCCAGGGTAGAGAAAAGGGCAAATACCACTAGGCTATGAAGTCTATTTTGAACTCTGTCCAGGCAGAATAAGCTGCTGCTAACAGCTCTTGTCCAGATGTGGCAGTAGTACTTTATCCTTGAACGCACTTGGCTTTTATATATGTATAGAATTGCATCAGTAGTGAGATATCTACTGGAACAGTAGAACGATCTCACTATTTTCCAAGCAGCCTTGAAAACGGATTTGGTGTACGTGTTTCATCTCAGATCAGGAGTTAAAGTCAGGCCCAGAAGTTTGTCAAAACGTGGAGCTTCCTTAAGCCATTCATTTCAATTGAGGCCAGACGGGGATAAGAGCGTTGATGATGGGAAGGTAGAAGTTTGATATTAGATGCATTAAAATTAACCATCCACCTTTTTCCCCCATTGCACTACGTGTTCGAGATCAGAGGAGAGAGAATCAGAGAGAACTTGGTCATTTACGGCCTTTGAACTGTTGCCATAGATGGTTGTGTTTTCTGCATAAATGTCTACGAATGATCTTAGAATGTGATTAGGGATATAATTGATGCACATCAAAAAGAGAGGTGGGCCAAGGATGGATCCTTGAGGGACTCCAACATTAATTCTGTGAGTTTCTGATGTTTTCCCATCAGCCACTACTCTTATGAACTTATCGGAAAGAAAAACTTTAATAATTGAAAAGACGTTTCCAACTATACCGTAGCTGGAGAGTTTTTGAAGTAGACATTTATGCTCAATCCTATCATATGCCTTTAATATGTCAAGGGCAATCGCCTTAGTAAGGGAAGCCTCCATCGAGAGATTCGCAAACCCTATGAGATATAACTATTAACACATCAGCTTTAGTTCTAGCAGAACGGAAACCATATTGCATGTCACTAAGAAGGTTATTTTTGCTGAGGTGATTTACTACTTCTATATTTAACACATAGTCTAGAACTTACTTATGGCACACAGGGAACTGACTTGCTCATTTAAATGCATCAATGATTCATTATTTATTCATATAATATTATCAAACTATTTACTTTATAGACTGATATGCTGAGAATCAGATGCAACGAAACGTTGAATTTACTAGAAAATTTAAATGATATCTTATTTTAGTAAAATCGGCTCAGGTCATTCGTAGCAAATGGGGGTTTACGATAAAACTACCATCATAATTCGAGTAAGAAATTGCTAGAAAAAAACAATATTTTTGGTAAGATAATGAATGTTTTCGAGAGCTAATATTTACAGATTCTTCACATCCCATAGGTCAGCTCTTTATCCCGGAGCCTTTAGTATTAAGCAAAGCAGCATTTAGTATTAAGCAAAGCAGCACTGTGGCATGATAGTAGTCCGTTGTTTATTATTTTTCTCATTAGGGTATGCTATTAATTTGCGTACCTGGAATATCATTTAATGTTTTAATCAAAATTTGCGTGTGAATGCTGTTTTAATCACCTATTCCTCTATACTATACCATATTGGCACTTTGAGAACATCGGAACACTAGCTGTTATCGGGTCTATCAAAGAATTCTTGATAGTTGAGCATATAGATGTGTGTTTATATTATATTTTAACTTTTACATGTTAGTACACATAGTGAGACAGGGGCAGAAGAGATAACAATATCATAATATAGGGTTTTTACGGAAAAAAATATTTAGGATATTTTTAATGCTTTATTACTTAAGTCAGGTTTGAGTTTAGAAGATATGATTAAACGCCGAAATGTTGGTTGATTCAGATCGGCTCTACCTACTATATATATATATATATATATATATATATATATATATATATATATATATATATATATATATATATGTATATATATATATATATATATGTATATATATGTGTTGCATAGGTGGGATCTTTTTTAAGAGAGACGGGGTACATATTGATGAGGGGAAGAAGAGACATTTATACATGTTACAATCTGTGGACTTATTACATTTATTGTACAGAGGAGGGAGGGGTGATCAGTTCTTTAACACAGAGAAAAGGCCAGTCATTACTTAGATGGAGATGGGACACATTACTTAGATGAGTTATACACAATGCTCATTAGAACGATGAGGGAGACAAAGTTCATTAAGATGAGAGGACACAAAGTTCATATTAACGATTATTTCACATTACGTTCAATTTCGTTGAAAGACGACACTTAGACGCAGTTACAAAATATGATGTGTTCTTTTATTACATTCGACCGGTCGCAATGATGATGACATCCAAGAATTCAAAGTCGAATACCTGATTAACACTTTCTAATCATTCGCTTTCTGACCAATGCCAGCTCTGTCTCCCGTATCCAACTCTGTCCAATTCTTCTGTCTGTCTAAAACTAGCAAACTATATTGAGAATTCATTTCTCCATGACATCATACGTGTGCCAGGCTACACAAACGATCCACGTGGCGTAAACTTGCTCTTGTTTGGCACGTTTTCAAACATGTTTGGCAGACAATCAATTTTCTCTAACCTATTTTTTTACCTAACAATATTTTCAACATATTTAAATTTGCTATTGTTCGTTCTTCTAACTGACCTTATTTTAATTCGGGTTTCATAAAAAAAGAGTTGAACAAACAAAATTCCTTATAATCAAACATATCAAATATTTTATATAAATTTGAACAATTCGAACTCCTTGTTGTATCTATTTCCGAATCTTGCTTACAAGGTCCGAATCTCGCTTTATTTAATCACGTTTTTACTTATTTAATGTTGTTCTTACTTACAAGAAAATGGGGACCTTTCTTATAACATGTATACATATATAACTTGACCAATAAAATTGCTGATAAACACATACGCCTCTATTTAAACTCACTCTGCAATAAAAACATAAACCCTAACCTTAAAGTATACATTTAAACCAATTGTACACTAACTACAAAATACATGAAAAATAATAGCACACCTAATTAAAAGATACAGCAGCCCCATCGACCAAAACAAAAAGATCAAACTTATAATATAAAACTTAAAACTTCCAATTTTATAATCAAATACAATAACAATACGAACACCACACTAAACCAAACTAATGTATCCTATGAATTTGTTTGCCCCTTCCAAGAATGTATCTGAAGCCACTCTAACAATTAATACAACGCATACCTAGACCATAAAACAACACTCCCGATGACTAACTTATCATTTAGGCGACAATAGTGCTATAAAACAACATCTTACGTCCCAGGATAAAAACCTACAGTCGTCCCACATTAGAAATATCTTAACTAACAATACTAAAATCAGATACCTTAACAACTTCACAAGGCGACTAAAATTATTAGAAGCAATACTTATACAAAAAACGATAGGCATTTTGGAACGGAATCTCATTCTTCCATGCAACCTCTCTCCCACGGAAGAGACGTTCCGAGCCTGTCTTTGTTTTATCGTTATTTCCATGGCAAGTGCTCACCCGAACACCACTCTCTGGTCCCCTCTCGCCAATATCTCACGAAAGACACCGTCTAGCTGAAACCACTGTCAATAATTTTCCCCACTCTTTATCTGTGCTTAAATCAAAACGTAGATTCCATGAACTAAGCTTCTTTCTTAGAAGTGTAGAATGTAGAATTTTCTTCCGTTTGCCTGTTTCATACATGACTTCAACTTGGATGTCTTCAAGTCCAACATAACGAAATTCCTGATGAATCGCCCCTTGAGCAAGCCACGTTATCAAATCTCCAATACTAACTATTATTACGATACTATCCCATTGATTATTGTGCACGCAATAACCCTTATCCCCGAATGGTTTCCGGGCCTTGATAAGTGGTAACATCCATGTAAACACAATACCCAGACAAATATACTAACAATATTTATTAACTAACTAGAAACTAAATGATTAAACTATGCAATGAGAACATCGAAATTAAAAATAGAATAAAAATAATTCGGCCCAACCCGGCACACACATTTATAACACATTTAAAAAAAAAACTATAATTACACCAAGCCTCATAGAAAAAAAAAGAAAACGAAGACAACAACAATCGCTCCTGAAGATAATCCGATGCACCGATAGAAAGCGTTCGAGAAGAATATGGCCGAAAAACAACCATTGCGCATGATTCTGTATAAGTTACCTACTGAAACCAGAAGCACAAATGATCAGTTATTTTAATGGTATTACTCCCCTCTTCGTAGTTTTCTAACTTTTTTAGTTATAAATAGCAGTGTTTACTTTTGTAACGACCCTTGTGCGTGGACATGTGTGTACGTGCGTGTGTCTGTGTATGTGTGCGTGTGTGTAAGTATATGTGTGTAAGTGTGCGTGAGTGTGTATGAATTTATAATCTATACAAAAATCAAATTACCTCACAAATACTTGCACATATATATATATATGTATGTACAGATATACATACATATATATATATATATACACACACTTATATATAAATATATATATATATATATATAACATTATATTTGTGTGTTTGTGTGCGTGTATGTGTGGGAGAGAGAAAATGTATCAGCAGTGTGTGTGAATAATAGTTCTAAACAATATCTTTTCAATCTAACATACATGCAAAAGAGTTTTGATCTAATTTTATCTAATTCTATTATCTTACAAACATCAACTCCAAAGCGAACTACAGTCGCTCATTTACATATAAATCTAACGGAAAATTTGCAGCTTTTGAAGTATTGCGAAAATCAATTTAAAAATCAATTGAATAAACATGACAACTACGACAACTAAATTCGATTTTTTTATCACAGAAACATCAACTCATATTTTGATCTGTTATTTAATTTGAAAATTCCGTTTTCTGTTCGTCGCAATATTTTCACTAAAATACACAACATTTGTTTTAAAGAATAACATTTATTTGCATAGATTGTCAATTAGTATTTGTGACTGAATTAATCTTATTTCCTAATTAATTTGCATTATTTAAAAAATATATATAGAATAGTAAGAAGTTACGAATGTTGGCAGGTTAAACTTCACTTGGTGACCAGGAAAATACTCCCGTCTATTAATGACCTCTCCGTAAGAAATAGGTATTTAACCGCAGTTTTATTACATTCCGATCTTTACAACCACAATATTAGTATGGAATTTTCACCTGGATAGGA
Source organism: Euprymna scolopes (assembly GCF_053919585.1). Lineage (NCBI taxonomy): Eukaryota > Metazoa > Mollusca > Cephalopoda > Sepiida > Sepiolidae > Euprymna > Euprymna scolopes. The sequence continues at coordinate 128,751,200 of NC_136491.1, forward strand.
TAGTTAAGATATGTACCTAAATGTTTCAAACTATGCTTTTATAATTACCTATTTCGTTCACATCATTTCTTTCCATTTTTTTGCAATATTAATCTGCTTTGCTCTCACTAAGATTATTAGTACTTCCGACAATGTGCGCCATTAGCATTTTTTTTTACACAGTGTTCACCACTTATCAAGGCCTGGAAGTCACTCAAGGATAAGGGTTATTGCAAGTACATTACGTTAGTGTGGAGATTTGAAGAAGTGTTTACTTAAGGGAGCGGTTCATTAGGAATTTGTTAACATTGGACTTGAAGACATCCAGGTTGTAGTCCGGTGGGAAGCAGGCAGACGGAACAGAGTTCCAAAGGCGTGCAGTTCTAAGAAAGAAACTTTGTTCATGGAATCCACGTTTTGATTTAGGCACAGATATAGAGTGGGAGAAATTTTTCACAGTGAATTCAGCTAGACGGGTGTTTTTCGTGAAAGATTGGCAAGGGGGGACCAGAGATTGGAGTTCAGACGAGCACCTGTCATGGAAATAACGATAAAACAAGGATAGGCTCGCAACATCTCTTCTGTGGGAGAGAGGTTGCAGGGTAGAGAAAAGGGCACCCCCACTAAGACACGAAGTCTATTTTGTACTCTGTCAAGGCAGGATAGGCTGTTTTTAGCAGCTCCTGCCCAGATATGGCAACAGTATTCCATCCTTGGACGTACTTTATGTTCCCCAGGGAATCGTCAGAACCCCTTTAGCTAGTCGAAGTTCTACATCAGTCTGCTCCCCATAGGAAACCCTTACAGCTTAGCAGAGATTATATTCTCATTCTGGCATTTTAGGTCTGAAATGAAAGAGCTTCTGTTATCCAACGGTATTGCCTAATGAAGCAAGCATGGACAGTTTCAACCCCCGCATGAACTCTGATGTCAGGTTGGTATTTCCGATAGGAATTCATTAACAGTTTCACCTTAAATGAGTCCAGAAGCGGACACCATCCATCTGCATGCATGAATCACGCAGATTACGCATACGATATTGCTCCATTCGCCAATAACACTGCTGATGCGTATAATCTCATGTTATGGGAATTCTTTATACGATTCGACAGTTGTTAATTCTTGCCATTTTATAGAGAAGTGTGCTTTACGATTGCAGAGTGGCGACGTTTTATTTGTCATTTGATATATGCATGCAAAGAAGAATATGAAAAGCTAGTCGAGTGTAGTTGTTCACAGACGGCGGGTTATATTCGGCTGTATGGAAACAGGTGTTTTCAGGACTATGTGTCTGGTCGTGTGGTTAGGCCTATTTGTGTTTGGTCATATAGTAAAGGCTAGTTATGTCTAACTGTTTAATGAACGCTAGGAATGAAAGTTCGAATTTTGGCAGGGGCGTATATCATGTGACATGTCTTTATAAATTTGGGGGCGTGCGATTTTAAAATATAAATAATTAATTAGCATACGAGGATAAATAACTGCGTTAGGAGTGGCGCATTGTGGAAGATAACAAGTCAGCTATTTAGCAGCTGGAAAAATACGCCCAAGTTAAAAGTTGGTGCAAATTACAGTTTAAGGTGAACAGAAGATATGTCAATGTTTATTTCGGTTATATTAGTGCTAATGATTAATATAAAACTACATTATTCTTATTGGTGTTTGAAGAAAACCTCTTTTCTCATTTCAGATGAATGGAAAAGCACATGAAGACAGGTGCTAAGTAAATTCCGGCATAAAATAAAAGAATAGAATCAAGGCACCCGAGAGAATTTTTAATTAAAATTGTAAGGTCTCATATATTATTACTAAATGCGAACACATAATGATAATATAAGTGAGGCATAAATAGATAAGCTGTAATAAACGAAAAGTCAACTAAAAGTTTAAAAATATATTAATTGAAACTCTAGAATATTTGATTACAGAAGAAATAATCAGTCAGACTTGATGACTGCGATTTCGATAGAAAACGAATTAAATTTGTGACTCTCCAAGTAAACAATACTTTTAAGATCGACGAATAAAAAAAGCGAAGTCAAAAGGCACTGATGGCATTCGCGTGTTTTGTCAGTTCAATTAGATAAAACTGTAGAAATGCACAGCATCTGGTCTTAGATTCCCAAGTCAATTGTGAATGTGTCGTCTCACTGGCTCTCTATGTTAACGTGACGCTTCAATTCATTTGTCAGAATTCATTTTGGCAGATCAAATAAAAAAAAAACTTAATATGAATCATAATTTATCGATGTTCAATTTCCTAAACTCATTATACCTTCATCCTCCACTTCTTTGTCATTGGCTAGTTCAATTAATCACGAAATACAATTGTTTCCTTATCACGATTTTCTATACTCACTTAACTTTTCCTCCTTTTGTCACCTTCCTCTCAGAACGAACAGGTTTACTAACGCTAATTAATAAAAACTCAAACATAAACATTTATTTCCTATGATATAATAATACTTTAAGTATACAAACGTATAGCATGGAGATTTTGTGTAAAAAGGAAATATTATGAATATTAGTTAGTAGTGGACCTCTATTTAATCTAATTAAATACTTCTTAGCAAAATTAAAGGTCCGTGTTCCCCTGATTACACTATATACACATATTAATGCGAGAGTCAAATAAGCTGATCCTTGCATCTTTATTTTCCAGATACTCATAAATGCAGTTGTATATAAGAGACTTTGCGTTCAAAATTAATATTTTCGTTTAGAGCACAACTGAACAATGATACTGGATTTTTCCGTTTTAAATTAAACGCAAGCTATTATATAAATCAATTTTATAAAATACACAGTAGGTTCTATATAGACGCCAATTTATTGTGGACTAAGTCACCTAACAGCGTTTAAAAATGAAACAGAGAAAGAAAAGAACACCACAAATAGCGAAAACAACAACGATGTAGATAAAAATGAAAACAACAGTAGAAAGAATCATAACAATAGTGACAATTACAATTACTATAAAGAAAATAGAAACAGAACCAATAGCAATAGCGAAAACCACCGAAAAAAAAACAAAGGAAATCTCAACCACTCTAGCAGTATGGATAAAGGAAAATACAACTGAATATGAATTAAGATGGTCAATAATTGATAAAGGGGAAAATATAAATCTAGCAAATCAAACAAATGCAACCTATGTATATAAGAATCTTATAATATATAAATATCACAAGAAAATTTATAAAACAAACGACTAGATGTAATACACGGGTGCTTGCACAGAAAAAAAAATTTAATTTCACGAACTAGAGCAGATTAGGAAAAAACAGTAAAAACAAAACGTATAATATAAGGAAAGAAAAATGACGCAGGGAGGTAATCCTAGAAATGATAACATGACAGTGACCTCCCCTCTAAACATAAGGACCAGGTAATAATAAGAATTCAAACACCAAACAAAAAAGAACATTAAAATAAACGCGCATTAATATAAAAATAAAAGTATATAAAATTATATAATAATTGAGAAAAATACGAAACTAGGGTTCAAACGGAAAACTATCTTCACATAACATCAAAAGATGAAGGAAGTGAGGAGGTATGGCTTTGGAAATCTTTTTTCTTAAATACGATGTTCAGCATGTTTAAAATATACCTTTTGTTGTCAAAATCTAATAAATAAAAATGTGAAGAAGTTGATGAGGACAGGATATTTTTATGGAAAAATAAATCGTAAAATTGCCTACTCATCAATGAAACAGATGTTATGGAAACATTCAGGAAATAAACGGAGGTTATAAAAAGAAAACGTGAGTGTTTGAATATTCAACAAAATTTTACGCTATATATATATATATATATATATATATATATATATATATATACATATGTCTGTATATTTATATTTTTATGAATATGTATATTTATGTAATTGTATATACGTGTACATGAGTGCGTATGTATGCATGTATATGTATATATACTTCTTACTGAAAATATAAATCTCCACGTATATGTATATGTGTAGGTGTGTGTGCATATATATATATATATATATATGTCTGTGTATGTATATGAGCATGTATATGTGTACAGGACGTGTGTGCATGTGTGTGTATGTCTGCATATAGATGCATGTATGTCTGCATATACATTGTTTATATATATATATGTATGTGCGTATGTGTCTGTATATGAATATGTATCAATGTAAATATGTATGTGTATGTATGTATGCGTATTTGCGCATGCGTTAGCGTATGCATTAATCCTTAACTACCTAAAAACACCTCATTGCCAACTGAAATAAGCAAGTCGACTTATAGCGACTACGAATATTCTAAATAGAACCTTTTACTTGTCAAACACATCTAAACACCCTTTCTCTCTCTCCACCTGTTTCTCTCTCTCCGTCTCCATCTCTCTCTGTCTCTCATCTACTTCATGTAGCTGGTTAAACACGCAAAAACTAGTCAAAATTTCAAAACCTAAACATTTAAACTCATCTCTCTCCTCTCCTTAACCCGCCCCTTTTATTTTTTCTTTACCATATTCTCTCCATCTCCCTCTCCATATATCCATATATCTCCACCCACGCCTACCTGAATCTGCTACACACTACAATCTAATGTAACCTTCAAAACTTAGATATTGCACATACCCGTCTCCCTCCCACTTATTATCTCTTACCCTCCTTTTTCTCGTAATTCTTCTAAAAACTTCTTCCAACTACTAACAACCATATCTGTAAGGTCTGACAGGCTGTTTTATCGTAAACATGGCCCAACCTCCGAAACATATGTCACCAAACAGATAATATATATATATATATGTATATATATATATATATACTTGTTCATTGTTATATAAACATTCTCACATCCCGCTGCTACAAACAGCCACTTGTTTCAATCAAACAATAGATATCATCAGGCAGCGACTTAACTATTCAAATGTTCATTGAATAATGGATTTTTATTTTAGGTAGGAACTCTTTAAAAGTTGAAGTTACAAAAACCTTAGAACACAGAACTTTAATTATAAGATGTAGAGAGGGAGGGGCAATCTAAATAAAGTTAAAAAATTATAATGGAGAGAGAATGATTTAGAGGAGATAAAAAGAAATAGAGAAAGAAAATAAATAGAGAAAGAAGATAGAGAAAAATATATAATATGGAGAAGAAAAAGAGAAAAAGATATAAAGGGGTACTATAAAGAAAATAAGGGCTAGAAGAGAAAAGAAAGAATGATGAAATATAGTTAAAGAGAAAAAGTAAGAATTAATGTAGAGAGGATATAGAAAAAGAAAAAGATCTGCGTGTCAACCAATTTATGAACAATTATACATTTCAGTAACGAGACAACTTATTACAAAAACAAACAGAAAATACAATCTAAGCGTTACAAGTGTACATGTTAAAAATGACATCGAATGTCACAAACCAACATATTTATCATCTCACATACGTTCACGAGTAATATCTACCCAGTTCAAACATACGTCTACAATTAATTAAGCCCTTTATACTAAATGATATCGGTTAAAAGTTTTCGCGTTTTTATTAAATAAATATATAAAAAATAATGATAAAACAATATTAAAATCATTATTATTATTAATAACATTAATAATAATAGTAATAATAAAAATAATATTAATATATATTTATATATATATATATATATATATATATATATATATATATATATATATATATATATATATATATATATATATATATATATATATATATATATATATATATCGATGGTCGAGTGGGAGAACTGCGGACTGTCAACACGACGGTTCTAGGTTCAATCCTTGACTTGGGAGAGATGCTAGTCTAGCGGCACTGATGAGTTGTGATACAACGAAACAGGACTACATGTCGATAACTACAAATATATTTTAAGCCCCGCTCTTTGGGTAGAGCACTTTCGTAGATAATCTCACCCGCTAATTAATTGGCCGAAAATGTGAAGCTTGTTTTTTGTTTGTTTACGAACAGGCGATTTGAGCACTGTAAAAGTGGTGGCGGGTGTCTATTTGAATAGATATTCCGACGAGTTATTTACGGGCGTCGATTCCATGGTCGAGTTGGAGAACTGTCAACACGACGGTCCTAGGTTCAATCCTTGGCTTGGGAGAGATGTTCGGCACTGATGAGTTGTGAGATAACGAAACAGGACTGTATGTTGATGACTACAATTACACACACACACACACACACATATATATATATATATATATATATATATACTGTGAGAATATGAGTGTGGGTACATTTCACAATTTATATACTACACGAATGATTTATCTACAATATTAAAATGTGCTATATAAGAAATTCGGCCGTGGTGAATTTTTAATCAGTTATTATCCGACAGAAAAGGGTTGCCAAAGAGTAAAATTGGTACGTGGGAGTTGTCGCATTTTTATCTTTTTTATCAATAGTTTCACGAATGCACAGGCGCTTCCGAAAAAATACGACAGCTTGTTTATGTTAAGAATAAGTTTATTATAAAACAATTTATAGATCGTGTCAAGTTATTGTTATGATTACCGTACTAGGATCCCTGTTTTGGTATTGCTTTTTATCGAAGCTCGAGTATTTTTTACTTACAAGGATTGAACCGTTTAGAAAAACAATATTCAGATGCACTGATCTCAGTTTCATTCTATTTTTATTCATTATTTTTTAAATAGGAACTTTAAGTTACGTTTAATACCTACAGTATTTCTGTTAATGATACATAAGAATTCTGCATTAATAAAAATATATAAATATATGTGTATTGAAGACTGGGCAACGTCTGGCGACTTGCTAGTATTCTTTATATATGTGTGTTTGCAATAAATAAAGAAGATATTCATGGCAATTTAGCTACACGGAAGTTTGCTTATTTCATCCTCGTACAACTTATCAGTTTTATCGATATATGCGTGTTTTTATATGTACAGATGTTACGTTTTCTTTCTTACAAATCAGGTTCATAGTTAACCTCGCCATTTAATCTTATTGGTTTGCGACTTATTTAATAACATGCACATTTATTAAAGCATTCAGAATCATCGATGCCATACATGAAACTGACGAATTCTATCCAGAATGAAAGCGGCCAATTCTTCTAATCTTAATTGAAATCTATAGTTGCATGACTTGCATAATTACTATACTCAAGTATTCTGCATTTTAGAAACTGATACACAAAAGTTATACATAAAAGTTAGTGTGGATACCTGATTTATAATGATACAATAAACTTTCAACAAGTTTCCAGATTTTTTTCATATGACCACTTTTATTTATAGTAAACATATGAAACTCGTGTCTTTCGAAATACTCTTCTCCAGTTGCAATATTTTTGTTTTATCCTTCTAACAACTTCTAGAAGGTTCCAGGGAAGTCACTAGGTGTGAGCGTGTCAATGACTCTTTTCACAACCTCTTTAATCTCTTCGATGCTCTCATTGCGATACGGTCTAAGGTTTTCCTTAAGCTATGGAAATAATCTAAAGACATAATTTCTAAGGTCTGGATTATAGGGAAGGTGAAAAACTATCTTTCCGCTCATCTTCGTTTAATAGTCTTTGACAAGGATAGAGTTTTGGACTAGTGCATTCGCATAAATCTTGAATGTTTAAGCCATGTTTAGTTTCATGTTTAGTTTCAGAACAGTTTCTGATGGTTCGTTATTCTAAAAATGTCTTGAGAGGTGACTGGTTTGCAGTAGACATAACAGTTTCCGATGGTTCGTTGTTACACACAAGTCCTGAGAATTGACTGGTTTGCAGTAGATAGTTTCACAGAGCAGAATATTCTTACCGTGTCGAGACGGGAAAAAACATGCGAAATAGCTACAGAAAAGGTTTAATATTTATGGAGCAATTCTTGTTTCTTATTGGTTGGTGCAGAACGTGAATTTATAAATAGAATCGTCCAACTGTGTGGGATCATACCCCATTACACCTCCATAGTGATGGGATGTCTCCTAGCGGTTTCGGCTGCAGGGAGACAGAGTAGTACCAGTCAAGGATTCATCACTTGACACTCAGCCCAACAGGTGAGGGGCCGGGAACCGGCCCAGCACCTGTTGGACTGAGGTACACCGCCTGGGTAATACCTAGGAGGTCCACCCTCCCAGGCCTTGCCATTGGGCTTTCCGGTTAGGCAAGTTTATTGCTTGCTGCCTGAGGCGCCCCGACCGGGGAATGCCGACGGGGTTACTCAGGCAATTTTTAAAATTGCAGGAGTGCCCCTCCTTTAGGGGAGCCTGCGGGTATCCCACTTTCCAGGCCTTATGCCAAATATTGCCGATGTGGGCGGCAATTAAATATATACCCCATTACACATCCAAAATATTGAAACATCCAACTTATTTTTTTATAATTGGTAGTCCCTTATGTTCGTTCTGTTAAAAAAAAATATACATTTTTTATATTCAATTATACATTAAAAAAAATAGAAATCATTTGGATCTTAGAATTTTAGCATGTAAAAAAACGCCATTTTTAATTGCGTTCAAATGTCAAAACAGATATATGTGTACAGAGAAGAGAAATAAAAGAAATGGAAGGTATTTTAACCTTAACAAGCGGTGGGTATGTTCAAAAAGAAGCCATTTCTTAAATTTGATTATGCAGTTCTTTAAAAAGAAAAAGAAAAAACGCATACATATAAATAAATATACATAAAAATAAACATACATGCACTATGTACCCGGTTAAAAGTTTGCTTTTTTTGGGTTTATTTTTGTTAATTAAAACAATGCAAAAAGAAGGATAGGAAATTTGAAAAAAAAGAAAGAAAACTGATGTGCACACACACACAAAACAAAATTAAAGTAAATTGTAAAGTATTTTGTCGAAAAAGAAAATTACAAAAAGTGTTTTTTTGAAGTGAATTTTCTTCTTATCTTTTTTTTTGTATTATTTAAGCAAAATAATTATTTACGTATTACTAGGTTAAAATGATAATACAAATAAAATGGATACACTTTAAAGTCTTGCCCAGGACTACTTTTTTTATATATAGAAATTTATATACATACAGGGGCGTGAAAAAATAAAAAAAATATTCAGTCGAATCCCCCAACAAGTTTTGAGAAAAAAACGCTTTACCTTTATTCTTGTTGCGGGTTTCATGAATACCTCAGCGATATGTTGTTCTGATGATATGTAATTCAAAATAATGGATTCCTTTTTCACCTCCTTTTTTATGAAATGGTATTTTATATCTATATGCTTCGATCTTTGGTTGATTATCGTGTTCTGTGCTAAGACTATACTGGCTTGGTTATCATAATTAATTACTACGGGGCTTTTAGTTATTTCTGGCTCTAAAATAGTTTTAAGGAATTTTTAAAGGTAGAGAGCTTCCTGGGTCGTGTGTGTGATCGCGATAAATTCTGCTTCACACGTAGAGAGAGATACAATCTATTGCTTTTTAGATTTCCATGAAATAATATGCCCATTTTCTGAGAGTCTGAAACAATATCCAGATATACCCTTTCGATCTTTGTCGTTTCCACAGTCTGAATCCGATAAAACTTCTAATTTTAGGGGATTTCTTGATTTTCTAAATACTAACTTCTGTTCTTAAGTTCATTTTAAATAACGCAGGACTTGTTTAGCTCTGTTTAAATCCTTCATTGTCGGTTGTGATAATTTCTGTGACAGTTTTGTTACTGTATAGCATATGTCGGGCCTGGTTGCAGTCATTAAATATATAAGACTACCTATAATTTCTAGGTATTGTTTGTCATTTATTATTTCAGATTCTGTGTGTATATTTTTATTAATATTATTTTCGACCGGTGTAGAGCGTTTCTTGCATTCTCCTATTCAAAATTTTAATAGTATTTTGTCGATGTATCTCGATTGATTCATCGTAACAGCTCCTTTGCTTTCTCTAAATTCTAGCCCCAGAAACCAGGATATTTTGCCAAGATCGATCATTTTGAATCTTTTACTTAATTTGTTCTTAACATCAGTTAATATTATGTCACAATTTGATGCGATTAAAATCTCATCGACCCACAAAACCAAAATCAGTAGTTTATCGTCTTTGTGTTGGGTATATAAACAGGGGTCTACAGCGCATTGTCTAAATTGTTTAATAATATAATCATGAAATACTGTATTCCAACACTGAGCACTTTGCTTTAGACCATATAATTGCTTATTAAGTCGCCACACGCTATTTTTATCTTTCATTATAAACCCCTCTGAAGGGGCAATATAAATTTCCCAGTCTATTGGGCATTAAAATAAGCATTTTTTACGTCCATTTGAGTGATGTTTAGGTCATATTGCGATGCGATTTGCAGTAAAATTCTGATTGTCGTTAGGTTTGTGGTCGGTGAAAACGTAGAAAAATATTCTCTTCAGTAAATCTGAGAGTACCCTTTAGCAACAAATCTAGCTTTGTACTGTTCTAGGCCTGATGCTGTAGTCTTTTTTGTAAAGACCCATCTTGTGGAAATAGCATGTTCATTTTTTGGGAGAGGCACGAACGTATAGATATCATTTTCGGTTAAGGCATCTATTTCGTTTTTCATGGCAATTTTCAATTCATCACAATGTTCTGAATTAATTGATTCGTTAAAGCTTTTTGGCGCATTTTCCATTGAATAGCAATAGTCGATTTGATAATGGTGTGGCGATCTAGGAGCTGATTTTTTTATGCCTGATATTATGGTTGATTAGTAAAAGTTCAAAGTCTTTATTGGTGAATTCCGTACCGTTGTCAGAGCGAATACACTTGACTTTACCGTAGGGAGCCATGTCGGCTATATATTTTTTAGTTGCTAGCAGGTTATCAGATTTCATCTTTAAAAAGTAAACCATTATTAAACCTGAATGGTATTCTACGAAATTCGACACATATCTATAATGTTCTCTGGCTATCGGTTCACGGGATCGTTCAAGTCACAATGCACCATTGATAGAATGTTTTTGGCCTGCTTGTCTGGTATATTGCTTTGGTAGCTTGTCATTTTCCCTTGCGTAAATACGTCGCAGAGTAGTTTTTTTTGCTGTTTGTATTTTCATTCCATCAACTACAGTCGGCAACTTCTTTATATCAGGAATATTGCAGTGTCCAAGAATTTTATGCCATGTCTGTAGATCATGGCAGGCGGTTTTCGATGGGACTACAATATTTAAATAATATATTATTCCATTTTCTTTAATGTCGAATACAGTTCAATTCGGGTATACCAGTTTCGATTTATTGGGGATAGTTTATATTTGCACCTTATTTTGTTGCAGCTTGTACAGAAAATACATTTTGTTTAAATTTGGGGATTAGAAGAACGTTTTCTAGAATACAGAAATATGGTTAACCTTGATTGTTCTTTAGCGAGATTTTAGCATCGCCTCTTTTCAAAACGATATCATTTACTCGACTCCCGTTAGCTAGTTCTACAAAATTATTTTGTGGCTTAAAGTTGGGATCAAAATTGATAAAATCAGATTCCTTTGTAATAAAATCTGCCGTGGCCCCACAATCGGCAAGAAAATTATTATTGTTTGTTGAAGCATTAAACGTACACGAAAATAAAAAATGTATGTTCGCTAACAGAGCTCTCTACATTTTTAATGGAGTCGCCATTTTGAGTTCTGTATCTACATTGGAAACTGTTGTGATTAGGTCGTCCACAATTATAGCGAATAGTTTTTGTACTTTTCTTAGGAGAAACATTTTTTTTTGGCAAAGTTGTAGTTTGTATTCCTGGAATGGGGATATTTTAATTTTGGTGTTTTTATGTGTGTATTTTTAAATTTTATGATATTTGTGGATTCGTTTTTTTCTGTGATCATTTTTTCAGTTTCCTCGTAACTTCTGAGTGCTACCTTGAATTGGCTAAAATCATGGGGTTTTCTTTCTGGGTTATCACGATGGTAAATGGCTTGAAATCACTCGGTAATCCTTTAAGGACCATGGAAATAAACAGACTGTCACTTATAACTTCACCAGACATTTTAATAGAATTTGCAGTAGTTTCGGCTCTTATAATATAATCAGTAATAGTTTCGGCTTCCATCCGTTTACTAGAGGTCAGTTCAGTGTATAATGAAATAGTTTTGGGGTTTCCTTTCGATAAATAATGCTCACTCAATATGTTCAATGCATTGCAGTTATCGCCCAGGGCTTCTTTAATTACCAGTGATAGACTTTGGTCATCTAAACACTGTATTAATTCCGCAAAGACAGTTGCGTCGTTTCCAATGAAGTCGAGGTCGTTTCTGTTTTCAGATTGTGTTTGAAGTACTTTATGGAGCTTTTGGATTCGTAGATATCCTAGAAATTTAACTTGCCACGATTCGAATTTTGATTCGGATCAATCGAAATAAAGACGCACGCTGAGCACATAACCTCTAGAAGTGTAAGCCATGTTTAGTTTCAGAACAGTTTCCAATGGTTCGTTGTTCTAAACAAGTTTTGAGAGGTGACTGGTTTGCAGTAGACAGAACAGTTTCCGATGGTTCCTTGATACAAAAAAGTCCTGAGAGGTGACTGGTTTGCAGAAGACGGTTTCACAGAACAAAATATTCTTACTCCGTCGAGTCGGAAAAACATGCGAAATTGCTATTGAAAAGGTTTAATATTAATGGAGCAATTCTGGTTTCTGATTGGTTGGTAGCAGAAAGTGAATGAATTCGATTCGTTAGTTCCTAGCAGCATCGTTTATAAATAGAATCGTCCGACTGTGTGGGATGATACCCCCATTACTCGTTTGATGGGGAAGGTCTCCTAGCGGTTTCGGCTGCAGGGATACAGGGTAGTAGTACTCGTCAAGGATTCGTCACTTGACACTCAGCCCGACAGGTGAGGGGCCGAGAAAAGGCCCAGCACCTGTTGGACTGAGGTACGCCGCCTGGGTAATACCTAGGAGGTCCACCCTCCCAGGCCTTGCCACTGGGGTTTCCGTTGGAGTAAGTTCATTGCTTACTGCCTGAGGCGCCCCTACCGGGGAATGCCGACGGGGTTACTCAGGCAATTTTTACAATTGCAAGAGTGTCCCTACTTTAGGGGAGTCTGGTTGATCCCCACTTTCCGGCCTTGAGCCACATGTTTCTGAGGTGGGCGGCAAATAAATAACTACCCCATTACACATCCAAAATATTGCAACATATGGAAATAATCTAAAGTCATAATTTATAAGGTCCAGATTATAGGGAAGGTGAAAAACTTTATTGCCGCAAATCTGTGTTAAATAGTCTTTGACAAGGATAGAGTTTTGTGACTAGTGCATTCGCATAAATCTTACGCAACTTCAATTCCTCGAGAATAATTGTGTGTACAATTCTCGCAGTTACATCAAACTATACACTCATTGTCTTTAGTGAGACGACATTTATCTATGAAATGCTTTTTTGGGTCAATCAACTTTGGTGTTCTGGCTTCCTTACTTCTCCCAGACTACTTCCCATTCCCTAAAAATTCCCTAACTCTCTTTGACTCTTTCATGCCACGTAAAATATGATGCTTCAGTCATGCAATAAAGTCCAAAATGAATCTGAAGCATTTTATATGTTTCTGTGGAATTGTTTCAAAGTTTAAAACATACTTTTATCGCATATTGTCTTTCGAAAGTTTCCTCATGTCCAGATTGAATTTTTAAAATTCCCCAGAAATGACAACCAAACTTTATTAGGGTTCATTCCAATTCATACTGTAGTTGTTCATCATAACCTGAAATCACAAAAGATTGATCAGTCACCGACAAAGATATATATTAATACTATACTAACTTTTCTAGCGTTTATGCCCATTTTAAATGTCTGTACAAAAACAACACCTGGAAACATGTTGAAGGATCTTCGAATAACCACTGGAAAAGTATATAAAATATACAGATTAAATGATAGTCAACAGACAGAATTACAACAGGTTTTTTTTGCACAAAAAAGGTACAATGAAACCAATCAGTTATTTATATTCGAATATTCTCTTGAATACCATAATATAAATAGAATAACGTCCTCGTTGGCTTTTTTATAGGCTGAGTAATAAATTCTCATGTGTTTTCAGGATCTTCCACGATATCACTTTACCCGGACTAAATCTTCCATCGAATTTTACCTTCAATATGTCTCTTTTTAGGAATAAGACATAAGTGTTTAATCCTCATCATTTTTTATTCTTCTCTCAGCCAGTGTACATTCATATTTATATGAATCAGTCGTTTTTCTTTTCTTTCGATGTTGCATTTATCGACACCCGAACCTTCATGGATGATTTCATTTGAAAGGGGTAATAAAATATCACACTCGGTATTTCCTTATTGTTTTGACCGATCTCTATGTATTTTGCTCTCAACTGATATATATATACATATATATACATACATATATATGTATATATATATATGTATATATATATGTGTGTATATATATATATATATATGTATATATGTCTCTTACAAATTTGTCCCTTTGTTTATAATTCTCCCGATTCGTATAATTACAATATCATCCTCCCACACACTTTCAGCCAATAACCCCTAAAAAACATCCCATTTCTTTATACGGTTTTTATTCCTATTTATTTATAACTAGCGGGGATACCCGGCGTTGCCCGGGTGTTTGGAGGTGTTTGTGATGTTAAATAAAAAAGAAACCGACGAGGGTAGAGTTGGTAGGATCGAACCCGGAGCCCTGAGGCGAAGTTTGAAAAAAAAATCGGCCAACCAGCAGGAGTTACTGAAAGAGTTTGAATTTATTTAAGTAAGAACCAAATTGACAGGTCGGCGCACAGAAGTCGTAGAGCAATAGCTATTCAGCAAATGAGATCAATGCCCAGGTTTGTTTGTTATAAGCGAAGTAAAAAAAGAATACAACGTCGAAACTTAAGCGGTGGGGGTAATCAAAACATCGAAAAAACACGTACAAAAACACTAATCTAATGGCGAACGAACGATGTTAAATGTAAAAATCGAAAAAACAAAAAAAGAGATAACTTAAATAAGCCTGTTTCGATATTGAAATTTAAAAATTGGTGGGTACCCGGGTGTTTTCAGGTGTGTGGTCGGGGGTGGATAAGCGAAGTACAAAAAAACAGAAAAACGAACGTTACGTTAAAAATGGCTTAAGTAACACTGGTTCAATATTTAAATTTAAAAAATCGAAAAAAAAAGACATCTCAAACCACGATTCGAACCCAAGACTTTTATATAACTGACGCTCTAACCAACTGGCCTAACGCGACGTACATGAAATTTGGTCAGTTTTTCAACTATTTAAAGTAAATCAGGTCATGACCTCATCTGACGTATGCGTAGAACCGGTCGTCGTCACGAGAGGACCGTTTTTGTTGACCCCGCCTCTCTAAAATTGCCGATTTTGAGGTGAAAAAAATTAACGCTTTTGGCCAATTGTTCGATATTTTTCGAGGAAAGGTTGGAGCTTCAATATGATTCCGAGTCTGTGAATTTTCGTCGTGTCTGTCGAAAGTTTTCAGCGGACACACAAACATACACACATGCATACATACAAACATACATACGGACATTTTGGCTTATATATATAGACTAGCGAGGGTACACTTCGTCGCCCGGGTGTTTGGAGGTGTGTGCGTGTGTGTGTGCTGTTAAATAAATAAGAAATCGGGGGGGGGGGTAAAAGTTGGTAGGATCGAACCTGAAACCCTGAGGCGAAGTTAGAAAATAAAATCGGCCAGCCAGAATGAGGTACTGAAAGATGTTTGAATCTATTTAAGTACTAGCGGGGGTAACCGGCGTTGCTCGGGTGTTTGGAGGTGTGTGGTGTTAAATAAAAAAAGAAACCGGGGGTAGAGTTGGTAGGATCAGACCCGAAGCCCTGAGGCGAAGTTTGAAAATAAAATCGGCCAACCAGAATGAGTTACTGAAAGATTTTGAATTTATTTAAGTAAGAATCAAATTAACAGATGCGGGAACGGAAGTCGTAGAGCAATAGCTATTCAGCAAATGAGGTCAATGATCAGGTTTGTTTTTTATAAGCCAAGTAAAGAAAGAAAACAACGTTCAAACTTAAGCGGGGGTGAGTAATCAAAACATCGAAAAAAAAACACAAAACACTAACGTAAGGCGTACGAACGATGTTAAATTTAAAAATCGAAAAACAAAAAAGAAATGGCTTAAATAAGCTTGTTTCGATATTAAAATTTAAGACTTAAGCGGGGGGGGGCGTAATCAAAACATCGGAAAAAACAGAAAAAAAACTAACGTAAGGCAACCGAACGATGTTAAATGTAAAAATCGAAAAAACAAAAAAGAAATGGCTTTAATAAGCCAATTTTTCGATACTTTTCGAACAATGGATGGAGCTTCAATATGATACCGTGAATCTTCGGCGTGTCTGTCGAAAGTGTTTAGCGGACACACAAGCACACATACAAACATACAAACATACATACATACACGCATTTTCGCTTTTATATATGTAGATTACAGTCCTTTATAATTGACAAAAGCCTGTCGAATATTAAACGATCCTTTTGCATGATATTTACAGGCGATAAATTTATTTTATATTTTAATTTGGCGTTATTCCGTAAACCATCAGAAAACTTGGAATATTGTTTTCTTTGGTAGGAAATCCATTGGTATTTTTAGTTGTTTAACATCCGCAGAAAAGGTTATTCTCTCTTACGTATTATATCTAAATTCTGACTATGAGTTCCCTATGAAATCTGCGGAAACGTATTCGAACATTGTTTTCGTTCGCCTTGCTTTAACAATGCATTTTCCATAATGTCCTGCCTTTTTGCAACTTCTTTTTGCACTTTTGTTTGAATTTACTTAAAATGTTGTTTTGCTGTATTATGTGTTGTGGTAATTTTTGGACAGCAGCTCGAAGCGTTTTTTTCACATCCGTCAATTTTTCCCTATTCAAGATAAAAAATATGTTGTGGTAAAAAAATAGACACAATAATTTACCAATTATTTAATAATTTTCTTAGAAAAGCGTAGTTTAATGTTTCTTTTTCAATGAGAAATGAGGAGATAAAAACCGTACTTTTTACCTAAACATTTTCTCTTGTTTGAATTTGTTTTACCAATTCAAATACACGTTTGATCTTGTTATATCCAAAGGGGTGAGGTTTTTTATTTATTAATGAATTCAATTTTGTCGCACGTCCTGTCCTAGCTTAGATTAGGGGGATATATTTCAAATGATTTTTCCTGGTCAACTTTATACGAGAGAAAAATCTCTTAGTCTAAGTTTTTTGTTCAAATTGCTGTCATGAAAACTCGTTCACTGTCATAAAATCCGTATAAATTTATCACAAGCTGGCAATAAATTCGCAATCGCCAGTCTTATATAGATTTGGATATACTGTCGTAGCGGAATCTTCTCTAGCCAATCCGTTGTTGATAGTGCGTGATTTCGAATTCTAATGCTTCGACGTCCATCTGATATATATTGAATGTAAGTTTGTTCTCGAATCCTTTAATCGCTAATCTGATATAAACTACATGGTGAGTTTGTTCTCAAATCTTTTCGTCGCTAAATCTGATATAGATTGGGCGCGAAATTGTTCTCAGCTCAATCGTCGTCAACTCTGGTGCAGATTAGATGTAAGTAAATTCTCGAATTCCGCGTCCCCAAATCTGATAAATCACAGGAAGAATATACTGTGTATGAATTAATTCAGATTAAATGATTATCAACGCACAAAATATAGCAAGTGTATTGCACACAAAATATAGCAAGTGTATTGTACACAAAATGTACAATCTAACAAATCTTTAATACTATAATGCATCCATACTAACAGTACCTTGAATGCCGTAATATCAAGATTTACTTACTCCCCACTAGTTACCGCTTGTTAGCGTCTTTTATAGACAGAGTATTTTTTTCTCAGGGAGTGTCACGCTCGCCCACTATAATATTTGTTTGTAAACAAGCGGCTTGGGCACTATAACAGTGGTGGACAAATCGTTGTTGAGTTCATTTACGGGTGGCACTCCCGGTGATCGATGGTAGAACTGCCGACTGTCAACGCGATGGTTCTAGGTTTAATCATCAGCTTGGGAGAGGTGCTAATCTAGCCGCCCTGCTGAGTTTTGATACAATGAAACAGTACTGCATGTAGATGACTATATATATATATATATATATATATATTTAGAAAGAGAGAGGCTATTTAAATTATTTATATCGTTAGCTAATTCGGCTTTTTAGCTACTTTTATGATTCTTTTGATGATAAAATATTGATCTATGTAGTATCTATAAACATCGACTCAGCTCATCTCGTAGATCGACTAATTACCAACATTAAAACAATCTCGTAGTCTATTTTCAAAACCTATATTTTCTCATGAAGAAATGTCCTCCCATTATTGGAGAAGAGAAGATAGCACCCTTCCCGGCCCGGCGCAACGTTATTACATTAAAAAGTCGTAAAACGTCGTGAAATTTTGACATCAATAAAAACAAGTAAAAAAGGCAGCGCAAACATCCTGAGAAACATTCTTGATATTAAACGAGAACCAAAAAGATCAATGTATATAATTATGATTTAAGACTGAGATAATCGTTTCGAAATATGTTCCGAAAGTTTATATTTCATTAATTGCAGAAATCGTAATGCATTTATCTACAATTATGTTATATCTATAGTCACTTGGGAATTAGTGTGTGTTTTAAAGTTTTATTTTACAAAGTACCTATATAATTAGGTTGAAGCCATGATGCCTAAACAAATGCAATTATGGTTAAGGCACGCACATGCATTACTATGAACGCAGAGTTGTATTTAGTTACAAAAGGTTGAATTTAATTCAACTGATATTCGATACCAGAAACATAATTGCTTCAAAGCTAATGTGGCAATCAATAAATTAATCAGGTCTAGCTATACACATGTAGACTGGAGATATGAGAGAAAACAGTTTGAAAAACGTCATACAACATCCAATATAACTACGCAATATTTTTAGCTACGTACCTAGTAAAAAGTGTAAATGAACGTTACATAATGATATAAGACAAGCAGTGAAAAAAAGTAAAAGTCGTTATCCTCAATTATGATAAGGCAAACACAGGTATGGGGTAAACTATAAGGAAATACATTAGATCTTATATACGACATGAAATGATACTGAAATCCCGTGACAATCTCCGCCATACCGTAATCGTAGGACCAAGCAAGTTCATGAAAAATTATTTAAGATTTACCTGGTAAATATACGTGGTGAAATAAGATCTACCCCTTCCCTCAAATACTCACACATCGGTTGTTAGTTGGGAACATATTAGTGCTTTTTTGAAGCGATTCCTTGAGTGTACTGTGAACACTGGTGGCATTTGTAACTGAAACACACTGGAAAACATTATAAGCTTACGCGTCTATTGAAAGAGTCACGATCGCTTTAACTTACTATTGTATAAAGGTGTATCAATTCAACTGTAACTATCGGTTCCTAGGATACTGCCCCTATCACTGTCGGCCATTAGCGGTATCGATCTTCAGTTGGTGATCACTTACAGTTAATGATGTATTAATGCGTTTACCTGCTTTAACTGGTGGACCTTGGCTGTTTGTACAACTCTCACAGTCAGTTCCTGACATGCAGTATGGTTCACTATTTGCTATCAGGGTTTCTTCTATTAGACTGCTGCTAGATCAAGTCATGGTCAATTATAGCATTTACACCGGGTTTCTATGTAAATATTTATAATGACCATTATTGGGCTTCAGTAAACTACTGTGAAATGAAATTGACTGTAGTTACTTTGACTTTATTAGACTGGTGAGCAATACTGGGCAAATCGCTTGTCTTCAAATGTTGATCATCGTCATAGAGTGGCGTACGTTTCGCCGGTAGTGATGACTGCTCTTTTAAGGCAGTTATTGCCACTTCTTGATATTAGAGGTGTGTTTCAATTAAATGTAACTATTCACGCTATAAAAAATAATAACAATCGGAATAATACTAAGAATAAAAATAATATTCTTAGTCGTTTTTTAGATTGGTATACTCACTTCTTGTCAGGGATGATATATTTCAATGAAATGTAATTTTATACGTTATAATAAAAAATGAAAGTACTATTAAAATTAAAACATTAATAAAAATAAAAATAATGTTTTTAATAATGCACCTTCGCATGGGCGACCATAACCGATGTCGGTTAAAAATCTTTTCTCGCTTATAAGACCAGCCTTCCTGTTTATGTTTCATTTCGCTGGAGCCATATTTAAGATATTTTAGTTGTGTTACTCTGAAAGTATTATTTACGCCTACACAAAACAACAAAAGAAAAAATAGCATAATACAGTACTAAGAAATTGTGTAATATATTTTCCAAAAAAGCAATAAGCAAACAAAACAAACAAAAAACAATAACACTTTATTCGATTCTCTAAGAAATATTTTGTATAATACCAAATCAAATCCATACACTGCAAAACATTGTATTTTATTTTGACACCAAATGTAAACACATTTTATTCTAATATTCTAAAAGATCCTGCGAGTTTAAACTTTTAAATTCAAATAAACATATCTCGGCTCAGATAAAAAAAAAAAAATATCTGCATCGAAATAAGAACCATTATAATGAACCCCATTAGTCCACGCAAAGCAGATGTAAAACAAAAAAAATGCATCCCGGTGAATTACCTGGCGCCGTTGTTATATCACTTAAGTATTTGAACCATGCGGATGGGGCAGAGTTCCCTAACCCAATTATATATATATATATATATATATATATATATATATATATATATATATATATATATATATATATATATAAAACTAAATATTATTAAACGAAGACACCTTGCATTATGATTATATTTTTTTTTTCGATTTTTTGTATAATCTTTTTTGTATCAAAATCAAATATATTTATAAAAGTTGCATAGTTGTTGCTGTCACGAGCGCTTTCGATTCATCCACAAATGATCTTCAGGTATTGAAGTAAAAGTACAAAGGAGCAAAAATGAGAATTAAAAGTGAACACTAATATATACAGTAAACGGTGTCATGTGATAAGTTAAAATATATAGTCGATGAAAAGTCGATTAAATATATATATATATATATATATATATATATATATATATATATATATATATATACATTTAGGGGCGTAAAAATAATGTTTAATAAAAAACCTAAACACATATGTCTCATAAAAATTTGAACGATTCATATACATACGTATATATATATGTATATATATGTATATATGTATATATATGTGTATATATATGTATATATATGCATATATATGTATGTATATATATATGTATGCATATATATATGTATATATATGCATATATATGTATGTATATATATATGCATATATATGTATGTATATATAGGTATGTATATATATATGTATGTATATATATATGTATATATATATATGTATATATATGTGTGTGTGTGTGTGTATGTATATATGGCGATTAAGCTACACAGAATGCTCCGCCTTTAACCCATGCTAGGATTCATCAGGCTTATGAATCTTAGCGTGGATGAAACGTGGAATATTCTGTGTAGCTTAATCGCCATATATATTTTATAACTTACTGCCTAGCTCTACCTACGTGTTGAGCACTATTGAAGTAAATACTTAAAGTTAACGCATAAATTGATACTTTCGTATATTAATTTATTTGATTAAATGAAGTATATATATATATATATATATATATATATGTATATATATATATGTGTATAAAAATAGTAAAATTAGCTTATAGCTCTTAAATGACCGTTAAGTTGGTCGAAAATTACAGCGTTTCGAAGTTGTTAATATTGCTAAAACGCCTACAACAAATCTTAAATTTATTAGCAGTAAAAAATTTTGCTTCAAGTGGTGATTGATCACGGCGCATGTATACAGTATGCGAATGCTGCTGTCCTGAGTTCGATCCTAACTTATTCTGACGACGGCTAAGAGCCAAAAACATGTATGCCCATGGGTATACATTTATGCATTTAATAATATATATATTAGTCCTCGCGGAAAGCGCAGGACACAAAATGTTTTAAATAATAATAATAGAATAACAATAACAAAGTCTTTCACTAGCGAGGACTACTATTCAGCGTAAACAGTTATACACTCCTTTTAAACTTTTCATCTCTACTTTTTTCGTTATCTACTGAATATTTTTCATGAAACCTATATGAAATATGTTCCTTATTAAATTGTAAAGATTTTCTATTCTGAAAGAAGTTTTTAAAAAAATAATCTAAAAAAGTTATTTTAAAGTTTTTGTTGAAAAAAATCAGATTCTCTTATTCTTCAGACGTGTATGACAAAGAGAGGGTTACAAAAAAGAGTTGTGGAGTGAGGAAAATTAAAAACTGAAACAGAGAGAATATTCAGACCTGTAATAATATAAAGAGGAGGTTAAAAAATGAGTTGTGGTGTGAGGAGAAATACAATCTGAAATAGAGAGTAGGAGAGTTTTTATAAATACATAAAAAATCATATTCATCTGTTTTTAAATCCAAATTAATGAATTAAATAAAATATAATCTTAAAAAGATAGGATACAAGTCAGAAAAGCATTTCATCCAAGGCATGAAAATTATTAAACAAAATGTTTTTACTATAGGCTTTAAAAATAAAGGTACAAGATTCAATTTGAAATTTATTTATCTTCAAATTGCACTTTTATACATTTTACAAAGTAAGGCATTAAATGTGCATACCTTACTTTGTAAAATTTATAAAAGTACACTTTGAAGATAAATAAATTTCAAATTAAATCTTGTACCTTTATTTTTAAAGCCTATGGTAAAAACATTTTGTTTAACAATTTTTATTGCTTGGATGAAATGCTTTTCTAACTTGCATATATATATGTGTGTGTGTGTCTATCGGAAAATATGTTATTCAATGCTATTTCATCGCTTATTTAAACCAATCCTTTACTTTACAAGCTCAATGTAACTGCAGAGTATACACAAAGAAATGTCCAGAAAGCTTATAATCCAAGATGATGTCAATTTCACGGTTAATTAAATACAAAGATGATGTAAGTATCACAAAACATTAATGCGACTACTTGTTCCATTTTTACGGATTTATGTAATCATCACCATTTTCTTTTAAAATTGATGCGTCCTTAATCTTCTATTTAGGCAAGGCAGAAAAATATTCAAAACTTTAAACTTTAATAATAATAATAATAATAATAATAATAATAATAATAATAATAATAATAAAAATAGTTCTGCGCTACGAAATAGTTGCTGTAAAGAATAGGATATTTTTAACAGACTTAAACAATAAGATGAACAATATCTTGTTGGAATTAAGAATACAGAATTTTATCATTTATTCATACACACATATGTGTGTACATATATATATATATATATATATATATATATATATATATATACATACATATATATATATATATGGGTGTGTGTGCGTGTGTATAATATGTATGCATATTAGTCCTATCGCAAAAGAGCAGGACACAAAATGTTTTAAATAATAATAATAATAGAACAACAATAACAAGACTTTCGCTGGCAAGAATTACTATTGACTGTAACAAGTTATACAGTCTTTTTGAAATTTTCATCTCTATTTTTCTCGTCATGTACTGAATATATGTTACTGAAACTAAATGAAATATGTTCCTTACTAAATTTTAAAGATTTTCTATTCTGAAAGAAGTGTAAAAAAGTTAATTTATAAAAGTTATATTAAAGTTTTTGTTAAACAAATCAGATTTTCTCATTATTCAGACTTGTATTACTGAAACAGAGAGTATATTCAGACCTGTAATAATACAAAGAGGGGCTTGCAAAAATGAGTTGTTGTGTGAGGAGAAATACAAACTGAAACAGAGAGAATATTCAGATCTGTAATAATATAAAGAGGGTGTAGTAAAATATGTTGTGGTGTCAGGAGAAATACAAAGTGAAATAGAGAGAAGGGTAGTTTTAAAAGATATTCTTAAAAAGATAAGATACAAGCTAGAAAAGCATCTTATTCAAGGCATGAAAATTGTTAAACAAACTGTTTTTACTATAGGCTTTAAAATACAGGTGCAAGATTCAATTTGAAATTTATTTATCTTCATTAAATGTTTATACCTTTTTTTGTAAAATTTATAAAGTGCACTTTTATAAATTTTACAAAATAAGGTATAAAAATTTAATTTAAATTGAATCAAAAAATTACCTTGGATTTATTTTATGTAATGTACATTTTGTTGCAATTTAAAAACATTATCTTTCATCTAGCAATTAATGATATAGATATAAACTTTTCAATGATTTGTTTAAAAAGTGCCACAGAATGTACATTACATAAAATAACACAAGGTAATTTTTTGATTCAATTAAAATTAAATGTTTATACCTTACTTGGTAAAATTTATAAAAGTGCACTTTGAAGATAAATAAATTTCAAATTGAAACATGTACCTGTATTTTTAAAGCCTATAGTAAAACATTTTGTTTAAAAATTTTAATGCCTTGAATGAAATGCTTTTCTAACTTGTGCATTTATATGTGTACACATTTACTTATATATATGTGTGTATGTAAGTATGTGTGTATATGTGTGTGGCAGCGTGTATATGCATGCACGTGCATATGTTACGGAATCTTTTTTAATAATGCTATATGTGGTTTGTCTCCTATTTGTTTTGTTATTGGTTTTATTGCTAATTATAATGCGTCCATTGGCAACGTTCCATGTTTTTGTGTTTCAAACACAAGAATGCTGACGCCTATAATCTTATGTTAAACTCTAACAATACATAAACGGTGCATTCTGAGTTGAAATGACTGGAAGCCATTGTGGGTAATGGTAAATACCATAGTTCAGCGTTTCTTAATGAAGACTGTTGAAATTAAGCTAAGTGCTATTTAGATTCGTAAATACCTATTGTTTACGATCAATAAGTTTCAACGCAAAATTTAACTTTAGGTACATAACAAGTATCTCTTCCTACCTGCTCCTTTTGCTCAGTCCCCCTCCCTTCTGTCTCTTTCCGCCCTTTATGTTTCTCTCTTTTTCTCTCTCTCTATATATACGTATGTATATGCTCGTGTGTTTATATATGTATACGTTTGTGGATTTGTTGATTTTCATGAAATAAGTAAATATTTTAGAGAACAAATGTTATCATTAAGGAAATGTGATATATATGTATATATATATATATATATATATATATATATATATATATATATATATATATATATATATAGTAAGTTATAAAATATATATGGCGATTAAGCTACCCAGAATATTCCGCGTTTCGCCCACGCTAGGATATATATCTTATAACTTACTACCTAGCTCTACCTACGTATTGAGCACTGTTGAAGTAAATACTTAAAGTTTACACATTACTTTATACTTTCGTATATTAATTTATGTGATTACATGAAGTAGTTATAAATACATATATATATATATATATATATATATATATATAAATTGAGATTTTATCGCTTTGATATTGATAGAAAAAGCCGGTGTTTCTATTTAAAAGCTCTTAAAATAACCTTATTATTATACCCAGCCATTAGTATGCGAGCGATTACAGGCCAATTTACTAACTTGCATATTGTTTTTAGAAAGGGGCGAAAGTATATGGTTAGAAAGTGAGTGCAAATTTAAGTTAAATTTACATGAAAAAGTGATCGCCTACTTTTTAAAAAAGTAATTTTTTCATCTCATAAGAACTACTTTTTTGGCGACGGAAACGGTTTGCAGATTCATTTTTAGCACACCGAAATCTACAAAAAAAATTGTTATATACGAACGTGAGACGCACCGGCCTTTATGGAAAATTTTATCAAAAATCCGGGAGAAAGTAGTTTTCAATATAAACAGGGAATAAATTCGATAGAAAAAAAAAATGGGTGCTATTTTTAAAAAAATTTCTGTGTGTTTCTTGGCTAAAATTTTTTGTTTTATTTATTTTGCATGGTAATACCCCCTGAACTCTAGGACTATTTTCCATTTCACAAAATTAGCCTTTGTTTACGCTACATGCCAGCATAAACGAAGGCTTTTAAATATGCACTCGCTAAATGTTAAATATGCACTAGCAGTATCAGAATTTTTGTAGGAATTTTTGACACCCCTAACACGAAACTGCGAATACAATATAAAAATCTCGGAATTTCTCTGTTAAAAGTGGGTTATTTATTTTATTTATGGATTATACTTCCAAAATAAACTATTACAGTTGTTTTAAAAGTAATAGAAATATCTTTTTTAAAACAGTAATGAATTTTCCGAACTCAATATTTTTCAATTTTTAAACTCAATATTTTTCAATTTTAAAATTTTAAAAATCTATCAAAATTTTTCTATTGATTCAATTTTTACGATATTTTCAGGGTAAATGTGAAATTTAATGTTCTTTCCAATAAATCGAATATAATATTTTAGGCAAACGTTTTTTTTTTAAATTCACGAACCCCCCATCCCAATTTTTAAGTGTCTATTAAAAAGTAAATACTTAATTTAGTAACCCGATGAGTACATAATTATTTACTCACAAATTGAAGAGAAAAGGTCAATACATAATATATTAAAATTAAAAAAAAAAACATAGTGTTCTTTTAGAATTTTACCTGTAAAGTTTGAAGTTTAAAACCTTTTTTTTTAAACCACGTTATTTGTTTTTTTTTCTTTTTTTTTAATGGAACATTGGTCCTTGCTCCTTTAATTGACAAAAAATTAGGGATTGAATTACATTTTTCGAGGAGTTATAAGCTTGGAAAGACAGGGGGTCGAATAATTCACGCCACCCATTTTGTAAATGTCTAATAATAATTAATTTAGAACCCGATGAGTACATAATTATTTACTCACAAATTGAAGAGAAAAGGTCAATACATAATATATTAAAATTTAAAACAAAAAAAAACATAGTGTTCTTATAGAATTTTACCTGTAAAGTCCGAAGTTTAAAACATTTTTAAAAAGAAACACGTTTTTTATTTGTTTTTTTTTAATGAAATCTTGGTCCTTGCTCCTTTAATTGAAAAAAAATTAGGACTTGAATTGCATTTTTCGAGGAGTTATAAGCTTGGAAAGATGGGGTGGAATTATTCACTATTTTTCACGAAATTTCTGACACCGCTAAATATGCACTTGCTAAATTTATATGGAAAAGTGGTCACCCACTTTTCGGAAAAGAAATTTCTTCATATCATGAAAACTGTTTTGGTACTCCTTGGGCGTTGAGTTCCATAGCGACTTTTTCTCCTTAAGAATAATAAAAGGAAAAAGTTACTAAACATTTATTAATAATTTCTCACGTACTTACGTTGGCTTAACTCGTTTCATGAAGTATAAAAAAAAGTAACTAAACCGTTTACTGATAATTTCTCATTTACAAACATTGTTAATTTACATGAGCGGATAAGTCTGCTGGTCGCCATGGAACTCAACCGCCACCAAAAAAGTATTTTTTCATATACGAACGTGAGAAAATCGAACATTTTATCAAAATTCCGGGATGCTATTTTTTTTTTGGTAAATATGAAGAATTACTCCACCCTCGAAAATTCCTTTAAACTTACCACTCTTAAAAATGTTTTCAGGGTCGCTGAAAACGAAAATAACGTTTAAAACTACGGCAAACGAGTAGTTTCCAATGTATGAAGAAATGTTAGTTCTAAAAAGTGGGGGATCACTTTTCTATCATAATTTAACATAAAATGATCGCCCAATTTGTGGCCACAATTTTTTGGGGGACGGGGGACGTTCTTTCCACCCTCGTAAATCCTTTAAAATTCAGTAAACACGTAGTTTCCAAGATATGAAGAAATGCACTCACTGATATTTTTTAGGGGGGGGGGGATTGCCGGTTTGTTTTCCGTTCTTTTTTGGAGGGGGATATATAATTATAGAATTTGTATAGTTTTTTAACAGGTGCTTATGCAGTTTAACTGTTTTAACAGAAGTAACGTGCCGACATTAACCGAACAGAAAGACTGTTTACATTTTATGTATACATGTTTACACACAAAAATTCTGTTTACATTTGGTGGGATGAAGTGGAGGGGCGGGTGGTGTTTGGGCGGCCGCTGACCCCCCCCGTCCCTCCAAGTAATTGTAACAGGTAATTTTAAATGATTTTCCAAGGGTAGAAAGAAAGAC
Source organism: Euprymna scolopes (assembly GCF_053919585.1). Taxonomy (NCBI): domain Eukaryota; kingdom Metazoa; phylum Mollusca; class Cephalopoda; order Sepiida; family Sepiolidae; genus Euprymna; species Euprymna scolopes. The sequence continues at coordinate 128,779,255 of NC_136491.1, forward strand.
CCCTTAAAAAAATGGTGGTCACAAACTGGGTTATCATTTTGAGTTAAATTATTACGGAAAAGTGATCCTCCACTTTTTAAAACTTACAGTTCTTCATATCTTGGAAACTACTCGTTTGCCTTTAATTATAAACGTTATTCCCGTTTTCAGCGACCCCGATAACCTATAAGAATGGTAAGTTTAAAGGAATTTTCGGGGGTGGATAATTTTTCATATTTACCTTCTTTTTTTTCCAATAACATGAGAAATGAAGAATTAGAGAAATTTATTTTAGGTAGGCTTCGCCAGGAAAGCTTTTAAAAATGAAAAAAATAAGATAAACAAATTGTGCTAGTACACATACCGAACCGCGCCTTTTTAAGTCTGGTGGTCGCTATGGAACTGAACGGCCACCCAAAAAAGTATTTTGTTATATACGACCGTGAGACGGTCCTTAATGGAAAATTTTATCAAAATTCCGGGATGCCTTTTTTTCAATAACATAAGAAATTAAGAATTAGACAAATTTAATTTAGGTAGGCTTCGTCATGAAAAGCTTTTAAAAATAAAAAAAAATAAGAAAAACAAATTATGCTTGTGCACTTACCGGTCCGCACTATTTTTTAAATCGTATTTCCAAGTTTTATTAAAGTTTATTATATGTTTTATTTTATCAATTCTAAGGTTAAACTACACAAATATATATATGATTTAAAAAATAGTGATTTGTTTTTACCAATCTATAAATAGATAGTTAAATGTTGTAATGCGAAAGTCGTCAACGTGTGGTGCCCGTGAAAGGCTCATTTCTACCGGAAATGAAATGGCGGACAGTCCCGCAGTTACGAAAATATGTTTATTTTATTTTATATATTTATTTATAATTTGCGATCTTAATTCATTTTAACAACATACAAACATTCCATGACTTTACAGATAAATTTTCTGAAATTTGCAATTAAATTGGTACCGTAGAAATATGGTTTTATTCATTTTGAACGAACCAAGAATTACATTTCATACACACACACACACACACACATATATATATATATATATATATATATATATATATATATATATATATATATATATATATATATATATATACACTAGAATTACAGCTCGGCGTTGCCCGGGTATTTGGAGGTGTATGTTGAGCAAAAAGCAAACAAAAAAAAGCGGTCAATTTTTACAACTTTCGCCCTTATTATGACCCGTGAAATTTATTTTTGGGGCTTAAATCAAGTTATTAAGTTGGATCCATGTCTAAAATTTCAATTGTTTAAACCAAAAATTGTCGGAGGAGTTTGGTAGAGTTCTCAAAAGTCAAGTTGTTGAACTTTGACCCCTTAATCGCCAAATTTCTGGCCGAAATCTGGTCACATCGATTTTCCCAAAACATCATTACACTGTATATCAAATTTCGAGTCTTTAGAGTTAAAACTGACAGAGTTATTGCGTATGGAAATGTATACAGCCACACACACAGACACACACATACACTTTCACTTTTATATATATATATTTATATATATATATATATATATATATATATATATATATATATAAACGGAACATTATGTGTAGGTTTCTGCATGGGACACTCTATTCCGTATGGACTGAAAAACGATTGGACTGATTCTTAGGTAATTTCTCTGCCTTGCAGTGTTCTAAGAGAGGATTTGTATCTAAATACTTTCTATAAGTTTCGATAATCGGTAATCGGTAATGTAAATACTGCAAAGACCAACAGCTGATTTCGACCGAAGTTAACACCTTATAGAACTTACTATCACAACTGCATTTTAGAAGTGGTATTATCAAACAAGCTGACAGGCAAGACATATAAAATCCACAGTGGGTTCTTTGATATGATGTACAATAAATCAGGATATTGTTTATTGATAAATACGTAGTCATATTTAAATCAGAAATTCGAAATCCAAAAACCTCTTTCCGTACAAAATATTGAGAATATATATATAGTCTATAGGTATAAAAGAATAATTATTATTTAATTATAATGATCAAACCAGTTTAAGAAATTTAGGATCAACACTGTACGAGAAGTTTAAAGTAAAAGACAGACTACCATTGTTTATGCAGTGTTGAAGACTTTCTATCGTTCAAAAACCCTGGATTGTCAAATGCCTTTATTATTTCTTAATTTTCTTCATATCGTGGACATTTTTGTGTAGCACGGAAGTAGAGGCAATTATAGTTAAATAATCTATCGAGGCTGGTTTTAATCTCACGACCGACAGGAATTGTCATCATACACACGTTATTGCGTTAGCATTAAACACTAGGATTTCTCGACAAAAAATTACATTATATAATTCCCTTAAGACACACCCACACACACTCACACCCATATACATATATATATGCACTGCGTGTCAAATTATTAACGTGTTTACATTTTTCTAATTCTTAAAGGAACGTATGAATAAAAATCCATGCGATTTTAGGAAAGTGCTTACACTCCAGTCAGAAAATAAAAGTATTTGAAGGAGTATTAGCGAATTTATGGCAGAAGATAAGAATATATTACAAAATTGCAGGTAAATTTTTAAAAAACACTAGTTTTTCTTGTTTTAAATTCGAATATATTATTGATTTTTATCTTCAATTTGTGATTTATAAAACTTTGGTGAGTAAATTAATTATTTACTTTTTAATAGACACTTCAAAATATGGGGCGTGAATTTAAAAACAAACGTTGTCTAAAATATTATATTCGGTTTATTGGAAAGAACATACAATTTCACAGTGACCCTGAAAATATCGTAAAAATTCAATCAATAGAAAAATGTTGATAGATTTTTAAAGTTTAAAAATTGAAAAATACTGAGCTCCTTAAATTCAATTAATTTCATTACTGTCTTATTTTAAAAAAATAAAAAAAGTATTTCTATTATTTTAATTGTTTATTTTGGAAGTATAATCCATAAAGAAAATAAACAAGCCACTTTTAAAGGAGAAATTACGAGTTTTTTTCTTATATTTTATTCGCAGTTTCGTGTTAGGGATGTCTAAAATACCTACAAAAATTCTGATACACCAACTAATGCGCACTTGAAAAACATTCCTGTGAAGAAAACAAGCTTACTAAGCAATTCACTTTTACGATTATCAATAGTTAACATTTTAAAATTAAAACATTATATTCATTTATTACATAACATAATGTCAAAACAATTGTCATTATTTTTGTAATTATAAATAATGTTGTAATTAATTGTTATTGTTAAACTTGGTGTAGTCGTTTTGGCGGTTATTTTTATAGGATTGATATGAAAGTATTTGCAGCTTTTAAATTTTTAATTCAGATGAACATATCCCGGCTATAATAAAAAAAATATTAATCGGAAGAATAAGCATAAAAATCAGACGCTTTTGCCAACGCAAAACAAGTGTATTTTAGCCAGTAATGTAAACATCTGGCGCGTGGCAATGAAGTCTCTTAAGGCTTTTTACATATCGCCTAAGTCTTTAAAGAGTTTCCCACGCAGAAAGTTGTCGAGATGCTTGAAATAGTGGTGGTCGGTAGCTGAGAGGTCTGGAAAGTATGGAGAAGGAAGCAGAATTTTCTACGCCAATTCGTTCAACTTCTACAAAGTCAATTTAGCAAAGTCTTGGCAGGTATTGTCGCGTAGGAGAATTGGACCTTTTTTGTTGACCAATGCTGAGTGTTGTTGTCGAGGTTTTTGATGCATTTCATTCATTTGTTGACAGTACTTCGCTAACGTTATAGTGTTGCCTGTTTCCAAAAAACAAGTCACAATCCAGTTGAGAAACGGGTCGTTATTGTTAGGTTAAAGAAGCGAAGATGACACTTTATAACGGTGTTTCTTTTTGTTGTGGTTTAATACGTGAGGGACTAAGCCATCCAATGTTTTTGTCCTTCCAATCTCTCTCAAGATGTTGAAAATCAAGTGGATGAAAATTGTCGTTTAGTTCATTCCAATTCAGAACCAAGTTTTCGAACAGCTGTGCGTGGATTGGCTAAGACTCAGGCTCTTACTGTTGTGTTGCTGTATCATAAAGGGGATCGTGTGTGATATATCTAATCAGAGTTAACGTCGTGTGATGGTCTAGTTGTTCTGTCTATTTGTTTATATGGCGTTGTGTGTGTGATACATGTATTTTAGACATACCTTTCTGCGTCGTGGATGTTGGTCTACCTGGAATCATCTCGTGTCTTGAAGACCAGACTGGCGCCTGTCGGACGAAGATTCATTTCACTCCAAGACAAGGAATTGATTTTATAGTTTTTATTCACTTTTCCAGATGTCTCGCAGAAAGATGGAAAGTGAATCTCTGGCCTGCGTTGTTTCTCTTTGCCTCATTTCTACACACGTCAGCGTTCCCCCAGTGAAGGGTAGGAGACGTCTGTGAAGCCGTTCGTCGCCTTCCAAGTACAAACCAATTCTCCACGATTCAACTAACCTAATCACGTGACTCACATGCAATCCGATCAGCTGATCGTGACTTCTGGCCAACGTGTCTCAATATAATTTGCACACTCCTTTCTCTCTCTCTCTCTTTCTCTCTCGATCCATTCTCTAACATTACTTGTCATTATCAACAAGTCGTCTAGTACGCTCATCACTTTCAAGAGTTTCGTCGTCACCACTAAATTTCTTAGACCAGCATTGTTCTGTGCGTTAAGTAATGGTACCTGGGACAAAATTTTCCTTGATATCGCGAACTGTTTTCTTTCCACTCTAGCTCGAATTGAAATGAGAAAATTGTACGAACTTTCTTTTTCACCATCTTGTATTAAACCTTCTGAAAAGAAGACATAATAGGTACAAAACGATTCTAATTTAGAAAGACAAAACACCTTTTAAAATTATATATACAGTAAAGATAGAAATTCGAACATATATTCGAAAATATATCGTTGGTAATAAAAAAAATCCACAGGAACATTCTTCTGAACCTAATACTACTGAAGTATTTATAATATTCCTAGCAGCAGATTTCTCGTTAAATGTATCTAAGTTTTAACACCTCTAATTCCGTTTGAATCTGCAAATAATTTTATATTATTTTAATATAAGCATCTATACTTGTCTGAACCCCCTGCTAAAGAACAGAGAGCCAATACATATTGTGATTTTTTTTTAATTGAATGAATCTATATATTTATACAATATAGTATTACATTTTCTGTATCGCGCTTTCATCCGAGCCGTTTAATTGTTATGTACTTCCATTTCTTGTCATAAATAATTTTACTTAGAATTCTGAGCTGCGCGTACTGTGAAATTTTCCTACTTTTCCGCGCAATTTGAACAACTTCCACCTTATTTTAGCTGTGTCAAATTATTAACAAGGCAGTTTGTTTAGTCAATAAAATGGGTCGTAAAGGTGGTTTGAGTAGTTCTGGAAAGCTAGCAAAAGGTAAAACTACCATCGGACTATCGAAAATGATAAGAATGTACCACCAAACCGTGAAGAACTTTGTCAAGGACCCTACAAAAGTACGTGAGAGAGCGGATAAAGGTAGATCTAGAGTTGTTTCACGCCGTCATCTACTCCGAATTAAACATGAAGTTGTTAAGAACCCTGGGCAGACAAGTCGAGCAGTATTTGGCCAAGCCGGTTTGAAGAATGTCACAAACGCCTTCTAAAAGAAGTTACACACACTGTTAAACCTGTGAAAAAGCCCCCATTCAAGCAACATCACATAAAACCCAATTGAAATTGGCAGAAGACAACATGAACACGGATTTTCCAAAGTTTATTTTCACGGATGAAGTGCGTGTCACTCATGATAGCCCAGAGTGCTGAAACTAGGGATGGGTCCTAAATGGACGACATTGTCATCAGAGTTTAAGGCGCCAACAAGGCTGTGGTAAGATAATTATTTGGTTTGGGATTATCAGAGGAATTTAGTTGGCCCATGGAAAATCTCAGAATGCGTAAAAATAACGTCAAATGCCTACATAGCTTTTCAGAAGGAGCACTTTGAACAATGGCTGAAGAAGCAAATGTTGACGTTCAGAAGAACTATTATTTTTATGCAAGATAATGCTCCCTCGCATGCAGCAAACAAAAGTGTTTGCAACGACTATGATTCTCTGGGCTACAGAAGAATTCACCAGTTTGAACCCGATTGAGAACATTTGGAGTATCATGAAACTACGTCTTCACGCAAGTGGACGTCAATATAAGAGCAACGATGAGTTGGGGGATGTTTCCTAAGAGTTACCGCGATTTGTGGGATACTCTCTAAGAGGTATCGCGAGGAATAACTGTTGACGAAAACATACATTTGACTAATACTGGGGACCAACCTCTTTCACAAGTCATTCATAAAGAAAGATCGCATATCTCCTACTAAATATGTCAACATAGAAATTGCTATGTTGGTATTGTGTTCTAAGCAATTTCCTAGTTCATTAATTGTTTGAAAAGTATTTCAATAAACAATTATGGTTATATTGTATTTTTTCACAACCTCGTTAATAACTTGTCACACTGAAATCAACATATATTCCTGTCATCTGCCATACTTTCGCTAATATCACTGTAAATACTTTTATGTTCTGCTGGAGTCGCTGAATAGTATTGTAAGCACTCGTTCCTTAAATATTTAAAAAACGATGTAAACTCGTTAATTTATACGCAGTATATATATATATATATATATATATATATATATATATATATATATATATATATTTTTACACAGTGATCACCACTTATCAAGGCCCGGAAGCCACTCAGGGATAAGGGTTATTGCAAGTACATTACGTTAGTGAGGAGATTTGCTGAAATGTTTACTTAAGAGGGCGGTTAATTAGGAATTTGTTAACATTGGACTTGAAGACATACAAGTTGTAGTCCGGAGGGAAGCAGGCAGACGGAATAGAGTTCAACGGGCGTGCAGTTCTAAGAAAGAAGCTATGTTCATGGAATCCGCGTTTTGATTTAGGCACAGATATAGAGTGGGGGAAATTTTTCACAGTAGATTCAGCTAGACGGGTGTTTTTCGTGAAAGATTGGCGAGGGGGGACACGAGATTGGAGTTCAGACGAGCATCTGGCATGGAAATAACGATAAAACAAGGACAGGCTCGCAACGTCTCTTCTGTGGGAGAGAGGTTGCAGGGTAGAGAAAAGGGCATCCCCAACTAAGCCACAAAGTCTATTTTGTACTCTGTCAAGGCAGGATAGGCTGATTTTAGCAGCTCCTGCCCAGATATGGCAACAGTATTCCATCCTTGGACGTACTTGGCTTTTATATAGATAGAGAATTGCATCCGTAGTGAGATATCTGCTGGAGCGTTAGAAGGATCCCACCATCTTTCCAGCGACCTTGGCAACAGACTTGATGTACGTGTTCCATTTCAGATCAGGAGTAAAGGTCAAACCCAGAAGATTGTCAAAACACGGGGCCTCACCCGGACGAGAGCCATCCATCACAATTGATGCCAGCTGGGGATCAGAGCGTTGATGATGTAAGGATAGCAGTTTGGTTTTGGATGCATTAAAGGTAACCAGCCAGATCTTCCCCCACTGAACCACGCGCTCGAGATCAGAGGAGAGAGAATCAGAGAGAACTTTATCATTTACAGCCTTTGATGTGTTGCCGTAGATGGTCGTGTCATCAGCATAGATGTCAACGAATGATTTAAGTATGTGTTTAGGGAGGTCATTGATGTAGATCAGGAAGAGAGTTGGGCCGAGGATTGACCCCTGAGGGACTCCAGCATTTATATTGCAGCCCTCCGATTTTTTTCCATCTACCACTACTCTTATGAGCCTATCGGAGAGAAATGATTTAATGATTGAGAAAACATTTCCAGTTATACCGTAGCTGGAAATCTTGTGAAGTAGACCCTTATGTCATACCTTGTCGAAGGCCTGTGATATGTCGAGAGCAATTGCCCTAGAAAGGAAGCCTTTGTCAAGAGATTCACTAATCCTGTGGGATATAACCGTTAGCACATCTGCGGTAGATCTTGCACAGCGGAAACCATATTGTGTGTCACTAAGAAGGTTATTCCTGCTGAGATGGTTGACTATTTCTCTATTTAATATGGATTCCAGCAACTTACTCATAACACACAGGAGACTTATTGGTCTGTATTGAGAGGGAGATGACTTATCACCTGAATTCTTAAATACAGGGCAAACTGATGAGGTCTTCCAGGGAGTCGGAAAGCACTTTCCTTAAGGCAGCGCTTAAATAGTTTCGTAAGTATGGGAGCAAGTTCTGGATTAAGCTTTTTTAACACTATAATTGGGATGCCATCAGGGCCAGTTGCTTTACTGGAACCTAGGTTCTTTATTAGCTTGGCGACCTCATGCACGGATATTTGTATGTTACCTAGCTTGTTCTGTGTTATAGGAGGAACCATGGGGAGTTGATGGCCTTCGTCGCATAGGGAAGAATTTGCTGCAAAGTTCTTTGCAAATAGTTTGGCCTTGTCTGACGCTGACGAGATGACCTCTGGTCCATTGATTAATGTTGGGATAGAACGCACGCTTCTGTTCAGGATCCTATTTGTTATTTGCCAAAACTGGTGGGATCCAAGCCGCTGATCAGCTACCTTGGATTTAACAGACTGGGCATATAGCTCTCTTGCATTTTTTATTACTCTTTTACAGTGGTTGCTGGCAGACCTAAAAGCAGGTTTAGTCTCAGTGCATCTATTACGTTGGTAGCTATGGAAAAAGTGATTTCTGTGCGCGATAGCAGCAGCACATTCTGGGGAGAACCATGGCTGGCTGTTAGGTTTTTGTTGGAATTTTTTAGATGGTATGAATTGGTTTATTCCTGCAATTAACCATTCGGTCAGATCTGATACTATAGAGGACACATCCTTTTTAAACATGGAGTGCAGAGGTAAATCAGATATGAATGTACGGAAACTATCCCAGTCGGCCATAGAGTATCGGTATATAGTACGGTGGAGGGGTACGTCTGGGGGCTTCTTACATTTCGTTTTTATCTTAACTGATACGACGGTGTAGTCGGAGGATCCTAGAGGAGAATGAACGGAATATAAACATAGCTCAGGGGAAGTTGAGAGAAAAAGGTCTAAGAGGCTTGCATATTGACCGGGTGTATCGGGCACACGGTTGGGTTCGCGAACAATCTGAGTGAGATCATAAGCAATGGCAAAATCATGACAAAACCTCCCCTCATCGTCTGTCTTATTTGAATGGGTCAGCCATTCCACGTTATGGACGTTGAAGTCACCATATATGTGGATGTTATCCGAGGGATGTGAGGACAGTATGTGATCTATTTTCTCAGATATGCTCTTAAAGATAGTAACTCCGCTGTTGTGGGGCCTATAGAGGGAAAATATAAATGCAGTGGTGTTAGCAAGTGCAACCCTGAAGCACATATAGGGTAAATTAGGATCTTCTCTAGAGATATCCCTGCCACACGGGAAGCCATCCTTAATGTAGGCACATATTCCATGCCCATGGCGATCTTGGGGGTCAGATTTAGCTGTTAAATTTGAGTATCCGTTAATTAAGAACTTATCTAGGGAAGTGGTCGGCCCTATTCCAGTTTCACTTAGAAAGAATATGTCCGGTTTCGTCTCCTGTAATTTGGTTTCAACCTCTGGAAGGTTGGAACGTAGACCCCTGATGTTGGAGAAGGAGACCTGGTAGTAGGGGTCTACGTTGGAAGATGGGGTTCTAGGTTTAATCGAGTTTTTATTCTGGAGATATCTCATGTTGAGGTTTGGGGATTTGTTGAATAGGTCGGCATACTTGGTTAGAGCAGTACAGAGAAGGAAAGTAAGAGAGAAAAAGACAGGAAATTTATTTTTTGTAGCGCACGAAAAGGTAAAGCCGTAACAATTACCCACTAGTATGGCATCGAGAGGCCCCACCAGAGACTACTGCATGGTCCAGATCCACTCACCAAATGACAATACAACAGTCCCAGTACTTTGCGCCTGCTGATAGGACAACCTCCTTAGTGGTTAATCCAAGGTTCGGGTCCCTGACTATCAGGCGGATAACGTCAGCCCAGACAAACGTTTACCTCCAGCACCCTTACTAGTGACATGGCCACAAGGACAGATAGAGACAGACAAATTTCCGACATCTCAGACTACTGGTCACCAAGTACTACCGACCTTTAAGCAGCTTTTTCTTCACCCTTTGTCAGAAAAATCACTCATTGAATGAGGACTGGATGACAAAATAGGAGAAGCGAGAGTTACTGGAGCTGCCGATAACACATCCACATTATTATCTACTCTCCATTAAAAAAATATATATATATATATATATATATATATATATATATATATATATATATATATATATATATATATATATACTAGCGGATGTACCGGGCTTGCCTGCGTTCACATGATGTTCCCTTTGGAACACAACTGCTATGCTAATCATTTACATCATGGGCAACGTGGATACCCCCACAACATTTCCAAATATAAAAGAACGGATAAAACCATGTAAATGTAATCGCCCAAAGAAGAAGAAGTACGCGATTCTCTCTTCACAATATACTTTGGCAGAAAGGATACAAAGAGAAGAAACTATTCTCTGGATATTTAGCCAGGGGGAAAAAAGGCCCACACCAAAAAATAAATGATTAAAAATTAATCATTACAACGTCCGTTTCACTAAAATGAGCAGCCATTGCCCCAGCGATCACAAGAAAATGTAAAAATAATTAATAATTAGTCAAGTAGTCATTGCAATTAAATGACAAAAAATCGTCATTTTATGTTTCTTAAAGTAATCGTCTCCCTGCCCCTCAAAATATAATTTATCATATTTTGAGGTTCATTTTTTTTATGAAATTGGTAGGTAAAAGTACAGATGCTCTCATAAAAATTAAATAAATTCATCCTTATTTTATGTTTCAAATGTAATTCCCGCCCCCAGACAAAAAATGTACTTGTCATGTTCTGCCCCACACCCCTCGATCTCTAAACTTGAAAAAATATAGAAGTGACATATTTCGTTGAACACTTGGTGGCCAAATTGTGGGTGATCATTTTACATTGAATTTTTCTAGAAATGTGATCCCCCACTCTAAAATGTAAATTTGTTTTCCAAAATTTCTTCTGTCATCTTATTTATAAAGACGGTTTAAACATATTAGACCCTCAAAAGGTAGATCTGTATTTAGGAGGTAAGCGACACTGGGTTACGTCGTAAAAATGTACATTTTTTAATGAGAAAGTGAGGTTTGTAATCAATGAGATTAACGCGAAAAAAGAAAAAAAGCGTAAAGACCTTTGTTATATTTTCTGTGTTAAACGACGTTGGGTCACATCGTAAAAATTTACCGATTTCTGAATAGCCGTTTAATGATTAATAAAAACAAACAAATGAAATCTTTTCAGTTTTCCTAAGTGTTTTGTTCGTTTGAATATTAAAAAAAAACAATAAAAGCCAAACATTTTTCCATGTACACAGAATTATTTTTTAAGCTGGAAACGTTTGAGATTATAAAATTATTTTATTTTTAAACAAACAAACTATTTATGTTCCGAAGTATTTAGGGGCAAATAAATCTAAAAAAATTTTTTGAAAAATCGATGTTGCAATAATAATTCCAAATAAATTAAATAAGATATGTTATCAATATCATTATTGTTTAAAACAATTTAAACAACAATTTTATATAGAACTCTTTAAACAATTCTCTCGCTAGAAACATAAACTTAAATACCGCTATATAATGCTATGGATTTTTCTTAGTGTAATATGCAAATGAGATGAGGCTATAGAAATAAATAAAATAATAATGTAAGAAAATGTTTGTATATATTAATCAAGTTGTGAACAAACAAACAGACATGAAAGTGAATTTGAATATATATATATATATATATATATATATATATATATATATATATATATATATATATATAAGTAATTACTTATTTCGGTTTTTATTTAAGTTAATGTACCCAATTAATATGGATATATTGGTTATTTTTGAAATCTCAACTTTATAATATATAAAAATCAATAAAACAGTAGCTCTATAATAATATATACGAAATCTGCAAGAATTATAATATCATATGTACGCGTACTAAACGACCGGTCTTTGCCGCGCGTTCGGCTAATTAGAGCAACACTTTTACAGTTTTAACACCAAAGCTACAATCATATTAGAGCGTCTCATTTACACTGACTGTCTACAGAATGTCAACCTCAATATTTTAGATATGAATGAGTCTCCTATGGAATTTCCACAAGTCCCGCTAGTAAGATAATAAGTAGGTATGCACAACGCATGATCTCCAATAGTTCTAACAGACGAAATTTAGAATTGTGACTGGTGAGAATCCACTAGACTTGAATGCTTATTAATTGGATATCGATCTTATTCTGGTTGTTACGCAAGAAGCATCAGTTAAATATTTCGATTTCATTTTAGTACAGCTACAACTACGATGAGGATCTTCTTTATTTTCTGTCCAAATTTGATTTTTTTTCAAACTTACACTGTCGCAGAATTCGCGTGTCTTTAAAACGATACCTCCGATTTAAATTTCCGTTATGTTTAACAAAAATTAGAAATATTTTCAAATCTCAATTATTACGTAATTCACGTTGCTTTCACTCGACACTTTTAAATAGAATGACTTGCGGATTTCGCTTTTATTTTCATAAAACCATGACGCCTATATTATATTTTAGTCAGAAAAAGAAATATTTTTTTAATTTTCATCAATTATATGTAAATCGTTCCACTGTCTCGAGGATGCCTACGAGAAAGCAAAGACTAAATGAGTAACCTCAAACAGTGATCTTGTTTGGACTCCCAATAGGTGTATGGCGAAGCACTGCAACACTTTTCCTGCGACTGTTGCAGCTACGCCTGCTTTAACCGGGTAGCTTATCTGTCCATAGGACGTTGTCTCCAATGCCAAGAGGGAGACCCTAGTAACTGGCAAAACCTAGCGTGCCTTACTACCTGCCCAGGTAAGTTCAGCTTAGATTATATAGCCAAAGCAGGCTAGATACAGGACGCTATTGTTTCAAGGGACAGAAGGTGTCCATCATATCATATCCCTATATAAGATGTAAATTACTTTTTCCATGAATGCTTCTAAAACATATTTCCATGGTTATGGTAAATGTAACAAGTATAAATATATTATGTTTTACATTTTTAAATTCCTTTCATTCCTTTAAATTATTATATTCCTTATTATTTATTAATACAAGTATCGCCCGATGTTTGAGAATATTTGTTACATTTTTAATGATAATAAAATACAAACAACAGATTTATAATTAAATAAAAAGATATTTGTATATAACCGACGCTTTTCTTTAATAATCTTATTCAATCAATGTCTCTCACCTTGATGACCACCTATATTGAAGACTTAAACCTTTGGCAAGCACGCATAAGATGGTTGTCGTCTATGTTGTCAATTACTCTGACTATGGATGCTTTCAGCGAATCTTTGGTGTTGTGAGCATATCTATTAACATCTCTCTCAACTAGGCCCGCACGTAATTATCCAACGAATTAAGGTCTGAAGAGATTAGAGACCACAAGTTGTTGGTAATTTGATAATGCAAATGTATTGCTTGCTACTCGAGAGTGGTTTGATGTTATGTGATGATACCGAGTCTTGTTAAAAAATGTAGGACCTTCGATTTCTTACTCTGTAAAACTATGGCTTAACAACAGTCACCAGGACATCAATATAAGCAGCAGAATTGACTCTTAGTATTTGTGGAAATAAATGTAGTGTCATCATATGTCCTTCATGACTAACAACCCCGAAACTGTAAGAGTTGCAGGAAATATTGTGTGAGTGACTCGTATAACTATGGAGTAATCGCCACATTGCTATCTGTGATTCCATCGATTTTCCGTTTTGGTTCTGGTAAATTCTCTTTATGCAAAATGAAACAAAGCATGTCTTCATCAGGTGGATGTCTTAGGTTTAAAGTATCGCATTTCACCAAACAATTTTATTTAGTCTTCTCGGGCAAAAACTGACTTCTCTTTATCACACAGACAGAAAGATTTTGCAATTGAACTCATTGAGTTTTGGTAATTCTCGGCAGTGATAACTTAAACTTGTTAAGTAAACCTCTGTGCCTCAATGCTGTCAGAGCATTGCCAGTGTTTCTTACGTTTAACAACAGGAAACCTTTAAGACATTGTGAAATTGGTAAATCGCTGTGTTCTGCCATTCTCGCAAATATTACAGCATGTATTTTCATTTCCCGTGTTAGTTTATCGCTTCCGATGACTGATCATATGTGAAAAATGCCAAAGTTAATGTACAGTAAAGAATTGGTACAATAAGTGATGTTCCTAAACATCAGACGCGCCCTGTATATGTCGACATCAGTTAATGCCTACCAAGACGAACGCACATGTGTTTATAATTGTAAAATTATAATAATTACGCTATGTAATAGACAAACAGAATCCACGTGAACTAATTCGAAAATTTGGGCAGGAAATGAACGCATGCCAAAAGATTACATTTTCCGCATATTCACATTCCTTCATTTATTCATTTCGCTATATTTTGTAACCAAAAGAAAATATAACAAATTTAAAAACAACGTGCCTCTCTGTCAACTGTCTGCCTGTCTGTCTGTCTGTCTCTCTCTCTATCTCTCTCTTTCTCTTTATTTCTCTCTCTCTTATAACATATATAAAAAGATGGCGTCTCTCGTCGATTTCGACGTACATTGTTCCGCCACAACAAAGTTGGTCGGAAATGTTCACAGATCATTTGTTGATAGTGGTGAAGATTTTGTGTAAAATTAACTGCACATTTTTGTATGACTGCTAATTTTGTCACGCAGATGACTTCTACACATATATACCTTGTTACATTACTCTTTATATAATATGCTACTCTTTTATCTTCAATGTAGTTCAATGTAATCCCCCAAACAACGTCAATTATTTTATTTATTTACTTCGCCCGGATGAATCTCCCGCTAGACGTCACATCCCCATTATGTTACCTAGCATGTTCTCTACTCTTCTGATGAGAAGAATTAAGGTTCGAAATACGTTGGTATAAAAAGTCTCCTATCTCCCCTAACTTAATGGATGTATACCCTTATAAAATAAAATAATCATCCTGCATATAATTTTTGTGACTTCATTTTCAATTCTTATTGTCTCATATATGTATATATATATATATATATATATATATATATATATATATATATATATATATATATATATATATATATATATAGCCAAACAACGTCGGAGGATACAAAATCCATGGGAGTACAAAAAAAAAAAAAAAAACGGAAGCCCAAGACTCGAGCTTCACCCTCATTTGGGATCATCAGTTAGATATTTCCGAACTCGAGATTCGAAACCATAGCCTCTTGCATGAGAGGCAAGAAGTCCTCCAAGTTATCAAACGCCCCGCACATAAGAAAGTCTATTAACTAACACAGATAAAGCAAACCGTGGCGAAATCCGACTGTTGAATGCAGTTATATACGATCTCTTAACTTAGTAACGTAAAAAAAGAAGAAATATGTACATATATATATGTGTCTGTATATATATATATATATATATATATATATATATGTGTGTGTGTGTGTGTGTGTGTATGTGTGTGTGTTTGTGTGTGCAGTTTTTATATTTAAATTTCATTCAGTAAAATATAATTTTAAAAACAAACATTAATTGTTTGACCATTTAATACAACATTTAAAGTGATTTCCTTAATCCATGGATTTTCGATGTAGGCTTCTCTTCTCAGGGTAAAAGTCATTTGCAAAATATTAATCTTGGTTTGATATAATTTTGCTATTTAGCACATCCATAGAAAATATATTTAATATTGCTTTAAACAGGTTAACGGTGTTATTTTAACAGTTGACTTAACATAAAGATAAAATTAAAGGTTTCTAAAAAACCGTAAGTTTTTCTAACGCTTAGACATTTTTTTTGGAGTCTCTAATTAAATGAATACAAATATCTATATTCTAAGTAAATGCTTAAAGAAAGAGAGAAAGACAGAAAGAAGCCTAAACGACTTTTTTTTAGTGGAGCGTGTAGGTAGGAGCGATAGAGAATTAAAGTTAAGACTGTTATATGGTTTTCAGCTAGACTGACAATTTACAGCAAATGATAAATCTGTCAATAGGGAGGAGGAGCAATTGCTACGTGCGCGAACAATAGAAAGAGTAAGTAGAAGGGTTGAGTGATTTCCTATTAAGATTAAAGTGACGTGTAAATTTAGGAATTAAAGTTGAATTTAAATCATTCGAATTATCGGCTAGTTTAAAGCTAATAAAATAATAAAACCACTTTAAAAACTTTTTAATTTAAAGAGAAAAACACAGGCTATTAAAGACGGCAGTTTGGTTGAGTAAAATGATGAGCGAAATCTCAAAATAAGTTACTCTACAGAAATAATATACATCTTTTATAAAAGTTTACAAGCTTTAATGAATACTATCTGCGGAAGTAATAGAGTAGGTTAAAAAAAGTCATATGTATAGTCTATAAAGTATTAAGCTATAATAATAATACATTATCGTTTAGAGTTATTTAGAAGAAGGACAGTGGCGGAGACAATAGTATAAAATAGGTGATTAGTACTAATGAAAAACATTACACTTTTTAAGAAAATTTTATGTAGAAGTATTTTGAAAGAATATTAATCTTATTTTTCATGCTATTGTTATTGGTCTTATTAAATTCTAGCTAGCAAATATAAGAATTTAATTTAGACGTCTTGGATGAATGATATGAGATTGCATTCTGAAATCTGAACGGAGATTACAGAAGGTGCATGATGAGCTGCGGTTGAGAAGATCAAGTCTCTATTTCCATTTAGAGTTTAGAAGAAAGTGTAGAGACATATTACGGTGTGACTATGATAATTATGAGTTAGATAAGTAGAATTAAGGAGTGTCACCATATGGGTATATGTAAATGAATATAAGTATTTAAACAATATTAAATAATGTGTTCAAAATGAACACTCTGGAGTGCAGATCTGATAATAAACATGTACACCAGTCATTGGTAAATTATGAAGAAAGTGCAATTTATAAAAAAATGTCATTACATTACTCAAAAAATTGGACCGAATAAATGTAAAATTTCGCGTTCGTAAAGAAGCATTGCCTTTTACTCTGGATACTACATTGAACATAATTACGTTTTTCCTTGAATGTAGCAATCTGCAACATATCTAATAACATCATATTTGTTTATTAAGGATAACCATTATATTTCATTACCAAAAAACGAATATCACGATGTCCGTTAAAAAGATTTAATTTTAATAGATTTTCTCACGCATGTGCAATATAGCAAAATTATATCAACCAATATTAATAGTTTGCTAATGACTCTTACTTTGACGAGATAAGTTTACAATCGTGGATTAAAGAAAATTACTTTAAATGTTGTATACTTTGTTAAAAAAAATATGTTTTTGTTTTGAAAAAATATTTTTCTTGAAAAAAATATAAAAACTGTAAATGTTTATTTACTCTATGTAGTATATTAGGCAATTATCTCCCAGAAATATTTTGTTAGACTTGAACACAAAATATTCATTAATATGTGATTTTATTCATCTCATTAATCCGATATACAGGGTGTCCACAAAGTCTGGCTACATTATGTAGCCAGACTGATGGAAGCATCCTGTAGATTATGTAGCCAGAGTTTGTGGGCACCCTGTATAGAGAATGTATATGCATACACACACACATGTATATATATATATATATATATATATATATATATATATATATATATATATATATATATATATATATATATATATATATATATATATATATATACAGGGTGCCCACAAAATCTAGCTACATTATGTAGCCAGACTTCCACAAAGTCTGGCTACATAATGTAGCCAGACTTTGTAGACCCCCTATATATGTATGTATATATATATATATATATATATATATATATATATATATATATATATGTGTGTGTGTGTGTGTGTGTGTGTGGGTGTGTGTGTGGAATGTCTTAATCGTCTTCTGTGTGAAACAGACGAACATATGAAAAAACTTTGTATTTTTGGTATCAGTGGCCTTTCACTTTGACTCTTTCTAATTTATCTTGTAGTATTTTGATGTTTTGTCTGAATGTTTGATGCTCCTGGTTTACGATTAAAACTGATATCCCTTTATACGTTCGCATCTTTTTATTTACTCGAGGAATGTTCTTTATATTTTCTTTTTCTCTTATAACATTGCACTATGCATTTCCATTTTGTTTTATTAATTGTATAATGAGAAATATTGGTGGGCAATGCCTTTTATTCAAACTCGACATCTATGAAATATCTTTTTAAAAAACATATATATGTTGGGTATAAGTTTACCGTTACCACTATTCCTAAAAAGTATGCAAAATAATTTCTAATCCATTTTGATGTCGCTTAGTTCCTTGTGTGGTTTCTGAGATGTTGTTTATTTAACTCCTTTCTTAAAAAAAAATGCATGTGCTTTTTGTATCGAGAGAATCTTTTTTTTAATTTGAACGTAAACTACATGGAATCTAAGAGTAATGGCTTATGTGTTGAGTAATAATCGATTTGTACTCGCAAACACGTGAGGGGTGAATTACTACTTGTAATTTCAAGTGACGTTAAGAATAAAATCAAAATATAGTTAACGGCCCTTTCTTTACATGAAAACAAACGAGAACAATCTACACTTGCGGATTAAATAACATGCATCGTTTAAAATTTTGTGTGGATTAAGATAATCATAACATTGCGTAATTTCCTGAGATTCCGGAACCTTGCAATGTTATACAAGCCGGAATGTTAAAATAATAAATACAAGGTGTGAATGGTATTTGGATAACCATAGGACCAGAGTCTTAAATATATTTTTAGATATTGTAAACGTATACGATATTCAGATTAGCAACACGTGTACGCAGTTGACTTGGCTTTATGTGTACATTAGTACCTACTTATTTATGCCCGATGTTTCTGACAAGAAAAGAGTATATGCTGTCTTTGGTAGGGTCACAATTTATCATGCAAACAACCATGTTTGCTAAGTTTTTGACCTTGAATAATTATTATTTTGGTTCAACATCAAATGGTTTATTGCACTCTCTTGAAGTATTGCTATTAAAATGAAAAAGGTAAATAAACACGAAATAATGCTTATTAAATTTGAACGTAAATTATATTTTTGACATTTCCAAGTAATGGATATGTCATACTACAGATAAGGGCATTTTAAATATGGATTAAACACACATTAAATCTATGATCAAATAGCTGGGAAATGCACACCTAGTGAACTATTCCATGATGTCATTTTCGTCTATGACGTCACTTCCGTCCATGATGTCACTTCCTGGTAACGAGGACCGGTTGAAAATGTCACAGACAGACAGAGAGTATAGTCGTTTCCACTAGTCCAACAATGAGGTAAGATATAGATCAATTCATGTATTTTCATTAATACATATTTATTAAAACTGTTACTGTGTGTTCCGCGTCAATTTTTCATATACTAACACTACAACAATAAGTAAGACAGAGATGATACAAAATATTCGGGTGAACAAATTATCATTTTATATATTGGTGTTCTAGACAGCTAAGAGAAATTCATGGATAATAATAAGACAATTGTGAGTAAAATTAACGTGTGCGTTTTTGTGTAACACCATCGTAACGTTGATTATTATGTTTTTATTTACTATCAAGTAAATTCGTAAAATATGAAAAATCCAATAGTATATAATCAAATCAAACTAAAAAATCTACTCAAATTATGACCAAATTGAAACACATCTAACGTAATGTATTTTAGCTAGAAAATTGCTTCAGGCACTACGAAATTTCTTCGTGTACTTTTCGCATCAGCAAAATTTGGATAATTATAGAGAGCTTTTATTTTCTCCTATGCATTGAATATTTATTAAAAGCAAATAAGTGTAATACTAAAAAAATAATTTAAAAACACTACTTAAATCCTATTTTTAGTATAATATAAATTAGGCATTGTATCAATCTATTTAATTAAAAAGATAATACATTTCCACTAATTTATTCGCAAACAAAATGAACAAAACATAACACACTACCCATCCCGTGTTCGTCACGTAAATGCTCACTCACTCACTCACTCACCCTCTCTACAGACCCCGCTATGTGTATTTTAAAGAATCCAGGTCGGTAAGCTATGGAAACTTTTTTCTTCTTTATATAATCAAGTTCACTTAATAGAAAAATAGCTAAAAATAAATTAATAATACCTTTCGAAATACGATTTAAAATATAACATTTTATACAAAAACCACACAATAAACGAATAAAAAAATTAAGGTCTCTGAAGACATCCGATTTACGTTTTACCGTAAGACGAGAGTTTTGAAAAGCATATTAATTTGTTAGAATAGTTCATCACTCAATAAGTAATGTTCTCGCCAGACATCTATAATATACTGCTAGTAACAAGAGATATATATGATTTTCATGACAGAATACGAGTAAAAAACAAACTGATAAACTATCATTAGTATACCAGTTATAGTTTTTTTTACGCCAAACTACTATTGGGATTTTTTTTAATGGAAAAAAAAATATCTGAATAACCTGAGTCGACTTAACATTCTATTCTAATACGAAAACTACTGAAATGTCCATATAATAGCTTAATAGTGCAATTGAGATTCTGTTTTTTTTTTTCAACAAAATAATATCAGTTTAATTTCGCCAAAATCAAGAGAGTCCCATTTGGAGGCAAACGTTTGTTATCTATATAAGACACAAAGATATTCAAATGTGTCGTTAAAGTTACATATATCACAAACACTGAGTTTTTTCTCTCCTCACTTGACCATTTCATTTGTTACTTTTAACATTTCTTGTTATCTCTTGATCTTACTGGATTCTAGGACAATAATTCATTTAGTCTCGTGGAGTATCCAGTTTCGTGCTATTATTTAGATTAGGTTGCGATATTATGTGTTTTTTTAAATATTAGGTCAATGTTTACATCTGGGAAAATATACTCATAGCACGTTATCCTGACAAAACTCTGGGAGGAGAGACCTTAGACACACGTTGATAATGGCTAGTAGGCATTGTAACCTCAACATAGCACAGGCAATGCAATAATAAAATTAATAATAATAATAATACTAATAATAATGATGATGATGATGATGATGACGACGACAATAATAACAGCAACAACAACAATAATAATAATAATAATAATAATAATAATAATAATAATAATAATAATAATAATAATATAATACTAATAATAATAATAATAGAAAAAACAACAGCAGGGAGTTGATTGTGGTTACTTGTTAAGGATGAAATCTAAAACTCTGAGCTTGCGTAATTCGAATCCAGTTCGGGTCCACACTAGCTCGTTCACTTAGAAACATTGGCAACTTTTACAGGTTCCCTTCCGTAAGTACACGACATCTTCCTAGAAAGTATGGTATTAGAGAAACGAATGCAACAAACATATTACTATCATCATAAGTGGTGCGAAAAACAGGTAAATAACAACAACATTATAATAATAACAACAACAACGATAATAATAATAATAATAATAATAATAATAATAATAATAATAATAATAATAATAATAATAATAATAGAGTGGGGAGGGCGGTGTACTGGGAATTGTGCAAACGGCTGCATTTTGAGCGTACAGACAAATGGTGCAAGCATAAACCCGCAACAGCACTCTAAAACGAGACTCACAACATCTTATGGGGCATGGATGTGCAGACGGACAAACCCATCAAAGCCAGAAGACTAGATGTCGTAATAAATAACAAGAAAGAGACATCTGGTCAAATCATTGACTTTGCTGTCTCAGCTGACCACAGGATGAGTATGAAAGAAAAGAAGAAACGAAGCAAATACACAGAGCTAGCCAGAGAGTTACAAGGGATTTCGATGATGAAGAAAATCAAAATAGTACCGATAATATATAGGAGCACTAGGAAAGATTCCGAAAAAACTTTGAAAAAAGAATGGCAGAAATTGGAATCAGAGGAATAGCTGTAAAAATACAACGCCTAACGATAATGAAAACGGCTGAAATATTAAGGAAACCCCTATAATGTAGAGAATAACACAAGAAAATAATATAACGAAGAAGCGTTATAGGGAATGAAAAACGCCGAGGCTGCATATCTACAAGTTCTACACGTCCATCATGCATCACCCCCATTGTTTCATCACTGTTCCCCCTCCCAATAGAAAAGTGATACCAAAGAGCCGAGAAGGATCAAGGAGGATAGAAAGACCGAGGAGAGAGTGCTGCCCAGACCTCCTCTGGACAAGCGCGAAGAGAACTGGGATCTTAGGGAGGCTTAGTGCCACTCAAATTCCAGTATAAATCAATGCCCACTACCAGCGAGAAATCAATGGTAAGCGGCTGTTGCGATGGCGGAAATTTATTTGTGAATGCTATCGAAAGAGGTATAAAGAGCTGGACGTTTGGGGAGACTGGTTGTCACTCAGATTCCAGAGAACATCACATGTCTCCAATTAGATAGTTTGTTTACTTGTGGGAAAGCTCCATGTGAGCCGCCAATAATAATAATAATAATAATAATAATAATAATAATAATAATAATAATAATAATAAAAATAATAATAATAATAATAATAATAATAATAATAATAATAATAATAATCATCATCATCATCATCAACAAAATAATTATCGCCATTAATACATGCCCTGAGAGCAACGGAGCATAAACCATAGAATCTTATATACAAAACAGGGGAAAACACCGTAAACCACTTATATACAAAACAGGGGAAAACACCGTAAACCACTTCAAACAGAATCGGACAAAATAGCTAAAACATGAAGACAGACTTAATTGACTCGTGAAAAAATCTACAAGAATATCACTAAAGCTAACAGTATTTGTAAGAACAACAATTGAGTTAATTCAAAACGCAAATACATTAACTGTTGAGAATCGTGTTCCCATTCACACGTTTGGGAATTTCAAGAAATACAATATCAATATATAACACATATTACCAATACAAAAATAAGTACTTTGTTGTCCTGGCATTAAAATAATGTTACCTTTTTAGGAACGGTTCTGTAAAAGTTAGAAAAAGAGTAAATAAAATAAATCACATAGAAACGAAACAACACAAAAGCAATGCACGCAGCAATTAAAAAAATAAGAGGAGTTATTGAGTGCGGTGTCCGTGCACATGATACCAGTAAGCTACAGGCTGTACTATTTGGATAATTAGTGACATTCTTTTGCCCTTCGATATTATTCTCAGAACACGTTGGCTTATATTACCTCCGACTTTCTTCAAGCGCTTTTTTTTTCGAACTAATATATTTACGCACAAATCTTAAATAACAATCAGGGAAAAGTTACATCATTCTGGGTGTATCGGTTTTAATCCAGAGTACCGTTGGCACGAAGGATATAACTGAAAATTACCCAAGATTTCTAACGGTTTAAAAAACATTTCTCCACGCGCTTGAATACTATATATATATATATATATATATATATATATATATATATATATATATATATATGTCTGCAGATAAAATTTCCATTGAGTATATAGGTTGAGAAGTGTCCTAACTCACACACACATATTCTCACTTTTTATAGATATATAGATAATCCGGTAAGCTGATATAATGAATCTGCGGAAAGACAGCTAAATATAGAAAACAAACACTACATTAGCAAACGCATTTTTACTGGCAGGCGATATAAGAAATATAGAAACAAAATAAATTGTTAAATTCCCTACCCTGCCGCATAAAAGATGCACTGTTATACTTGCATTTGCTGATGGCATTATAAATAGCCATGGACAGTCTGACAGTAGAAAAAACAAAAAAGTATAGACATATACCGATCTATTTTACGTTGATATACATATTGCACAGTAAAATATTTGAACTAAAAAGATAAATGATTTTTCTTCTTTAGAATTATTTAAACAAGGTATTCCGTTTTTACGATATCGCTTTTATTAAATTGTTAGGTGAAAGTACCTAGTATTTTCACCATAATCCCTATTTTAAATAAGCTTCTAAATTATAATTTATTATTTCAGCACATAAATTACATGTAAAATTCATTTTTTATATACATACTTTCATTTTTATTTTAAAATACGTTCTAAAAAAATAAATAAATAAAAATAAAAAAAGCGCGTTTTTTTTGGGGGGGGTATTTAAATATCTCAAACATTTTAGCACTTACTCTGCTATATTTAGATGAAGTAAAATCCATTCTTTTTATTGCATTAATCCACTGGTAAATTATTTCTTTTTTTTTGGGGGGGGGGAATGAAAACACGGTAACGTTTGGTCCATTTTCATAGTTACCTCGGCATTTTGGAACTATACATCTCGACGGCGTGTTATAATTTGTTTAACCCTCCAAAACTTTAAACCAACTTCCGGTTTAGTCATGAGATGCGTGACCAAATTTCAACAGACCGATGTTCATGACGTCACAAAACTAAATCATAGTTGTCGCTAGGCGATTATATTACGGTAGCTACGGTTATATCTGACAGCGGCACATCTAGTGATTTACGAAACATAAATATTAAAAAGAATGTTACCAAATATTTTCGTTTCGGTTGGGAACAAGTCAGCCTTTCGAAAGTAATTGTGAGTTTCTGAGTTCGTCGTTTCATTAGAGAGCTATTCACCAATTTACTAGAAGATTTCGAGGCGAATAAAAGTCATTCTAGATTTGGAAGAATTTGTAAGGAGGAATTGCAAAACAGATGTGACACGAACTGTCTGCACCCGGAGAGACAGTTGCAAACACGTCACAGCAAATAGTACGTGTCTTGATATCTATAAAAAAAAACCCATGAGAATGAAGCCCAATCGCTTTATTAAAAAGTCCTACTGCAACTGATACACAGGTTAGCCACCCCAGCAAATGAATTGATTGTCTGCAGATTGCGCAATCTCCTGGCTGTCTACAATTCGGAATATATAGCCTATTTGATAAAGTCGTTTTTTTATCGTTAAGAACTTTCAGTTGATTTTTATGCAAGATCATCATATTATAGTTAGATCACCCTGAAAGATGTAAAAAAAAACATTTTAAAAAATAAATGCCCCAATGGCAACAATATTTCTCGCGGTTAACCGTAGCCGAATGGATTAGATCCTTGCTAATTAAGCCAGAGATGGCGTCTGTTGCCGGGTTCGAATCTATCGACTGGTGTTAATCGTGGCACCCTGCACTGATGATTCCCAAAAGGCTGAAACACTAGGGTTTGTAGGTATTCAATAATTACTATAGCAAATAATATATATATATATATATATATACATATATATAAATATATATATAAATATATAAATATATATATATATATATATATATATATATATATATATATATATATATATAATCAAAATTATCCTAAATTCGTTTGACCAAGTTCTTTTTATATTTCTTTATATTTATTCAATTATAATATCTCCGGTTCATTCTAACGAATTGTCTCGTCCATACTTAAAAAAACAACAAAAAAAACTCATCATAGCAATTTCCGATCGTGTGTGGTCTTAAGAAATATAAACTATATGCAGTACTTGCTAACCGGCGTTGCTCGGTGGAAGCGCACAGCCCCCATTAAAATAAGTTAAAGTACGGTTGTTGCTGCTCAAACTGTAACCTTCTCATATTACGAACGGCTTTCGGAATAGACACCCTCAACTCCTCATGGTAAGAACGGCTATCGAATGTCAATATCAAGAACGGGTGGAAAGAGTAGTGATCAACCCCGTAAAAAAATAAATAAATAACAGCGAGGGGAGAAAATTGACGCAGTAGGCATGCCGAGTGGAGAAAGAAAAAACAATAATTTAGTCGTTGAAGCTGTGGTATTGTTGACGAAATTTGTTCCGGGTATTATCTTGGAATAATGTTTTTATTAATTACTTCAATTATTCAATTATTTCACTTATTAGCGTTCCCCACCCTAAATAAAACCAAAGTAAAAAAAATAATACCCCCCAAGCACACACACACACACACACACACACCTACACACCCACACACACACACACACACACACACAAAACCAAAAATAAATAGGAAAATGTTGAACGTAAAAACTACATAAATAAACCTGTTGCGGTTTTACTAAATATGTACGATGAAAAACGATGTACAATCATTGTAGGGCTAAATTGCCACTGCTACAAAAAAGTTAATTTTTTCATCATTGAAATAAAACAACGAATTTAGTCAGAGTCACAGCTTTAAGCCGAGAGTTTTTTTTTTCAAAATAAATTTTACAAGTGACTTTAAAAAAATGAGTTTTGTAACACGATAGCAAGGTAACAATCTTTTTCAAAAAAAAAAAAAAGATCAGTGTGTGCTGCTTGTCCAACCGGCATATTTGATAGTTAAGTATAAAAGCACACACATATACCGTTATCGATAAATTATGTATTGTTATGCGCGTTTGCATATATTATATGAAATAGGTATACATCTCTCCCTCTCTATGGGATATATATATATATATATATATATATATATATATATATATATATATATATATAAATGTGTGTGTGTGTGTCCGTGTATGTATATAAAATAACAAAATTTTGAGATTCATAATGTATTGTTACGCCCTTTATATATATTATTTTTGTTTATCTGGAATATTTCAATATTCAATAAGATATATTTTATTAATTTTACGCACTGTCCATGTATCAAAGCTAATGCTAACCTTAATTAGATGAGAATTAGACTTGATGCTTTCCGTATATTATGTCTCCTATCAAAGTTATACGTTTAATAATTGGCATGGAATAAAAATAAAATATATAGATAAAATTTAGACCACTGAAATTCTAATTGAAAACATCATAATCACTTTTATAAATCTAAGAGGTAATATATATATATATATATATATATATATATATATATATATATGATTATTTACTATAATAATTGAATATCGACAGACACTAATGTTTCATCCTTTCGGGAATATTCAGTGCAGAGTCTCACGATTAACACAAGTTGATAGATTCGAACCTGACAACACAAGCCATCTCTGGCTTGATTAGCAAAGACCGTATCCATTCGGCTACTATTTACCGCGTGAAATAACGTTGAATTTAAACATTTAGGTTTATATGTCTTTTACGTCAGACAGATTGATCGAATTGTTATACGATGATCTATGCATAAGAGCTTAATTGACCGACTTTATTCAAATGAAAGTACTCAACGATAACAAACGAGTTTATTAAAGGGACTGGCATTATATATATATATATATATATATATATATATATATATATATATATATATATATAAGACGACAATATTATGAAATGAAGTCACAAAACTATATATTGGTAGGTATAGAATGGATCATTTATTGAATTATGGAATACAAGAAAAATTTGGGGGAATATATTATATTATAAGCAATAATAATAAGAAAATACAATCAGCGTATAAAATAATTAATTGCAACTCTAGTCTAGCCCAACCAAACTGCAATTGTAACGATCCAAATATCTGCCCACTGGAGAATAACTATGTACACTCAGACGTCATATATTAATGCACAGTAACAGACCTCCCGCCTAATACGACAACTAATAACATGCCAGCCCAAACCCATAATACCAGTTACACTAGAAAGGATCCGCATAACCCAACAAGTAATAGTACAGAAACTGAACAAACGATCGAGACTATAACGGCACATAATAAATTAAACATCCTCAATTCAAAACCAGAAATAATTTGCAGTTGTAGGCACAAGAGAAAATTCAAGTACTTAAATGCAAATAACCCCACTGGAAATGCACCACCGGACAGAGACTAACTTATTGCGCTTCTTCGCTGTGCATAAAACGTAACACTATCGCTCACTAACCGTTTCCCCTAGTAAAGGGCTATCGGACTTCAACCCAAACCAAATCCCTTTTTTTCAGCTGATTCTAAGCAATCGCTATCTGCAAAATCGCCATAAGAAATTACTTCACCTTTTTAATATATGAATACAATATTATTATACATAACCTTTACATAACATTAAATAAATAACCGACCTAGAATCGCCTGCGTCCTGGCAAGGCCTAATTACCAATATAACTACTTTAAGCATAGGTCCTCAGACAGATTTGCCTAACAAATCCTATCCTCGTAAAACCGTACATTAATACGAGCTATCAAATTGCAACCAAATTACCAATTGGCAACAAGAATATAACCTAACCAATCTAAAATATAAACCATATGAAAAATAAAGCTTAGGAACCCCCCTCCCAGAGCCAAAGACCAAAAACCTTAATTTAGAACCATCTAACCAACAACCGTAACCCCCACTGGCAAGGCCCCCTCCCCCCAAATAAGAAATAATTTAAAAATCATCGCAGTTGGACTCCTCTATTAGATTTACACTAAGCCCTTCTTTCCAGAAGGATTTAATTTAAAACATTTAAATGTACCGAATATTAACCTAAGATAAGCTCCCCTGGCTCAGCCCAACCCACCCCCGTCACCCATACACACATTTCCATCCCTCTTCTGCCCCCTCCGACTATCAGCCAAGTGCTGTCTCAATCCCCCACACGCAAACACGTCTCCCTTCCAAATAGCTTTGTAGCTGTCATTTCCTACTGATAATGTTACTAGGTTGAACACAGCTGAACCTTCCAGTTTCGAGGAAACTACATCACAAAAGTTTCCATTGAACAAATACCGTTTTTTTTTGCCATCAAACCTTTCGCATCAAGGTAAACGCACTCATAGACATTGCCATCCTATACTCCGACCGCCGAATATTACCTAATCAATATACACAACCTAGCATACCCCCCCCAAATTATAAGCGTTTTTATATTGCCATTTGCCGTTTAGGTTGCACCTGTCAAAAATACCACTGCATAGATAATAGACACCCCATAAACCGTTCAAATTTTACCACGCAGCAACAATACACCCCCAATTTATACCTAAAACATGCACCCCTTAAACTATCACTATGTTAAAGAGCATATACAATCTTATACATCATACTATATATAACAAGCTTCTCGTTTATTTATTTAGAATTCAATAAAGCTTCCCTCAACATTCCATAATTCCTCTTAAACTTTTTCGTCCGTAATGAACACTTCGCTATATGCCGCATCTTCCCCATGCTACCTAGCACCTTCTCTACTCTTCTGATGAGAAGCATTAGACTTCGAAATGCCCTGGCATAAATAGTCCCTTCTTTCTCCGAAATTTTGCTTGTATTCCATTATTCAATAAATGATCCATTCTATATCTACAATATATAGTTTGTGACTTCATTTGATAATCTTGTCCTATTGTATAAGCTCCAATAATAATTGTTGAGCTTAGCATTATCCAGATAAGTCTGTTCTTGTGGAATTGAACTCTCTCTCTTTATCTCTTACGCATTAAGCTATATATATATATATATATATATATATATATATATATATATACATGTCTATATGCATCGTGAATGGATGCATAGATAGTAATGCAAAGAAAACTATTATTTGGGGCTTGCTCATGCATAACATATGAACCCTTCTTACAGTATAAATATACCGAGAAATACGACTGTAGAGAGTCACACCTTGTACGTCATTACTGCATTTAGCACCACCATTCTTATTCTATATCTCCTCTATTGCTTTAAATAAATAAATAAAAACTTTCTAAAGAAGATGCGTGTTCGAGTATTTCTTAATGAACTTATCGGCCAGAACCAAGATATATATAGAAATACTTTCCTATAGATAGGTCATCGCGATTAACTATCGATCGAACGATCTATTTACTTTTAAATTGATCTGTCTGTCTATGAAGAGATATATAATAATACACGGTAGAGGAGAGGTTTAAATTAATAAGCGTGTAGATAGTGATACAAAAGATCGTGATTGATGTCAAGTCAGTGACCTACACGCACTATCCGGTTTTGATGCTTGTCTTTTCTGTACGATTAAATGTCTACAGAAAGGTTGTTGTTAAAGAACTAATCTCAATTTAATTACACAGTCACAGACAGATTCATGAACGTATATATATATATATATATATATATATATATATATATATATATATATATATATATATAGTAAGTTATAAAATATATGCGACGATTAAGCTACACAGAATAGTCTGCGTTTCATCCACGCTAGGAATCACCAGGTTTATGCAATCACAAGCAGATGCATGAAGGTATATATTTCTGGTACCAAACGTACTAAAGTTTTTTCTGATAAAACACAAAAATAATCATAAAATAACTTTAAATACCACCCAAGAGGTCGGATATGTCTCGACAGGGCCAAGCCGTTGTCATGAGTAATATGGAAGTAGGAACTCCTTCTTTCGAAATGGCAAATGGGACTTGCTCGGCCGAATATAATTTTAAAGTTGCTCCTTGTAGCGCTTCACTTTGTAAAGTTGTAATATTCTTATACCATCGAAAGAATATAAATCATATGTGACTAAAATAATATGCTGCTATAAATCATTCTAAAGAAGATTTGTCATGTAGGTCTCAAAATTTAGTGTACCTGTTGTCCTGTAAAAATTGTAATTTACAATACGTAAGAGAAACTGTAATGCCGCTAAATAAAAACATGGATTTTCAGAGGACTAGCACAACGGATGTATTAATTTTGTTAAACATTTTAAGGAAACCTGTAGTCAGTCGTCTTTTTCCGAACAAATTATTGAAAAATTTAAAAGTAATGTATATAATAGTTTAGGTAATGTAGATAAAGATATCGTAAAGATGTGTCAGGATAAGGAAGCCGAAATAATTTAAAAAATGTGGGTAATTTACCCATATGATTTGAATATTAAATTTAAAAAAATAACCTACAAGATTATGAAATTATAGGTAGATTATATCCAGCTTTGCCTTACTAGAGTATAGTTAATAGAAATAATAGAGAATCCGCTATTACATGCGAGGACTGTTTTAGTAAAACTAAATATATTATGATTAATCAAATTTCTGAGTCGTTCAATTATATAGGAAAATACATAATCAAACAAAAACGGTTTTCAAGGAAATAGCATAAAAATATTATTACAATCGGATACGATATATAAGAATGACTATCTCATTAAATGGTATGATTATATTCTGGATATAATCGACACTAAATTATATAAGCCATCTGTGGACGGTATAAAAAAGAAACCTAGAAATTTTTGTGTAGTTTTGTATGAAAATAAAGGTTTTGATGATGTAAGTTTACGTAAAATGTTTAATAAACAAAAACATATACAATTATTACCTAACGAGTTGCAGAGAAATGATCAAAAACCAATAGTTACATATAAACTAGGGCCAACAATACGCAATAAGGTTTTCAATTATAAAAATGGTAGAACATATAAATATAAATATTCCAGAATGTGAATGTAGTCTTTTCCTTTCTGTAATAATGAGATAAAACATGTAATTACGAGAGATTTAAAGATAGTAAATTATTCTAAATTAAGAAAACTCCTTAGTAAGGGTCTAATTAAAGAGAGCCAAAATGCCTAAATTACACTAAATGCGTTAAAGAAGTAACTAAAGCACTAGCAGGTTTTATTATGTCTACGATAAAGAAATATGAATTAGCACAGTCTACGTTTGAAGCATGGAAAATAGTATACTTGAATGCGTAAATGAGAAGGTTTCACATGTAAAAAAAATTAAACACCCTAGAAAAACCAATCTTCTTTTAAAAAAATGACAAATACTGGAGGAACTTAAAATACTTCAAGATAAGTTTGTAATAGTTCCGATTGATAAAGCGGCAAACAATATAGTTTGTATATGTAAAAAATATTATATACAACGTTTATTGATAGCATTATGAATTATAAGTAACGTTTCAGATAACTATAAGGTGAGTAATATTAATTTAGATAGTATTATTATAAATAATAGTATTATTAGTGAAAAAGAAGGATTAAAGTTAGAAG
This sequence comes from Euprymna scolopes, assembly GCF_053919585.1. Lineage (NCBI taxonomy): Eukaryota > Metazoa > Mollusca > Cephalopoda > Sepiida > Sepiolidae > Euprymna > Euprymna scolopes. The sequence continues at coordinate 128,811,247 of NC_136491.1, forward strand.
AAAAAAAAATCCCTTACATTTATGTATTGGATACCTAAAATGCACACAAATCCAGTTAGTGCTAGAGTTCGGGGCCCTCAAGGGTCAATCCTGGGCCCAACTCTCTTCCTGATTTACATCAATGACCTCTCTAAACACATACTTAAATCATTCGTTGACATCTATGCTGATGACACGGCCATCTACGACAACACATCAAAGGCTGTAAATGACCAAGTTCTCTCTGATTCTCTCTCCTCTGATCTCGAGCGCCTGGTTCAGTGGGGGGAGACGTGGCTGGTTACCTTTAATGCATCTAAAACCAAACTCCTATCCCCACATCATCAACGCTCTGATCCCCATCTGGCATCAATTGAAATGGATGGCTCTCGTCTAGGAGAAGCCCCATGTTTTGACAAGCTTCTGGGTTTGACCTTTACTCCTGATCTGAAATGGAACACGTACAGCAAGTCTGTTGCCAAAGTCGCTGGAAAGATGGTAGGATCCACCGTTCCAGAAGATATCTCACTACTGATGCAATTCTCTATCTATATAAAAGCCAAGTACGTCCAAGGATGGAATACTGTTGCCATATCTTGGCAGGAGCTGCTAAAAACAGCCTATCCTGCCTTGACAGAGTAAAAATAGACTTCGTAGCTTAGTGGGGGATGCCCTTTTTTCTACCCTGCAACCTCTCTTCCACAGAAGAGACATTGCGAGCCTATCCTTGTTCTATCGTTATTTCCATGACAGGTGCTAGCCTGAACTCCAATCCCTGGTCCCCTCTCGCCAATCTTTTACGAAAAACACCCGTCTAGCTGAATCCACTGTCAAAAGTTTCCCCCACTCTTTATCTGTGCCTAAATCAAAACGCGGATTCCATGAACAAAGCTTCTTTCTTAGAACTGCACGCCTGTGGAACTCTGTTCCGTCTGCCTGCTTCCCACTTGACTACAACTTTGATGTCTTCAAATCCAACGTTTACAAATTCCTAATGAACAGCCCCGTTAAGTAAACACTTCATCAAATCTCCACACTAACGTAATGTACTTGCAATAACCCTTATCCGAGAGTGGCTTCCGGGCCTTGATAAGTGGTGACCACCGTGTAAAAAAAATATTTAAATGAATTATAAATCAAATAAATAATTTTCACCGCCAAATAAAATTCTATAGTAATATAAATCTATTTTGGGTAGTAAATAATTCCCCACCAGTGAAAGAACAATGAGATAAAATAAATTCCAGAATAAAAGCAAAATCTATAGCTACTTGTGATTTTAGTACGCTATATACTAAAATTCCGCACGAAAAACATATAAAAGAATTAAATGATACTGTAGATTTGGTTTTGAAGGTGACAAAGGTAAATATATTAACTTTTCAAACTCTAAAGCTTTCTAGTGTAAAAATAAAAATAGTAAAACGAGTGCTTCTAAAGGTATTTTAGAAATACTTGTAAGTCATCTTATTAAAGAATGTTATTTTCAAATATGAAATATAATATTACTCCAAACGATAGGTGTCCCGTGGGGATTTAATCCTGCACCATTTTAAGCAAATCTGCATTTACATAGACTCGTATATTCATGGGTGTAGGAGATTTATAGATGACCTTATATGTATAAACGATAGTGATGAATTCGAAAAGAATAAGCATCTTTTATACCCAAAGGAATTAGAATTGAATTGTAAACAAAGAGGACAACAGGCTACATTTCTGGATTTAGATATAAAAATTGAGGATGGGATTTTTCTTGATAAAATATTTGATAAAGTAAACGCTTTCCCCTTTCAAATAGAACGTATGCCGCATAAAGATAATATCTGCCATGATTTTATGTTTTATGGAACCATTATGTCAGAGTGTTTGAGAATAGCTCGCGTTAATTTAAAATTAATAGATTTTATACCACCAGTTTCTAGCTTAGTAATAAGGATGATAAAACAAGGTGGGGATAAAACTAAAATATTTAAACAGTTAACTAAAACATTTGTTCGATATCCTGATGCTTTGAATAGTTTAAGATTAACCAGCATGTATTAATAAAGGAAATCCAAAACTATATTAGTAATGTATAAAATGTATTTATAATTACATTAAAAATGTATATATGTATAAATATTTTTCATTTTAAATAAATATGAATGTAAATATACAAAATACTAATCATAGTTGGGGTGATAAGTAGTTAAATGGATTAATCCTAATCTTATAAATACAACACTGGTAAATTAAAAAAAAATATATCTATTTTAAAATTTGGAAACTGATGAATCACACAGGTAAGAAATTCAAATTTATAGCATGAAAAGGTGGGATAATGCAATTAAGAATAGGAAATCAGATCAAATATTTGTAACATGTCTTCTTCTTAAGATTAAGGGAAGCATTGTTTAATCAAAAATGCTGGGGAGGCATGATGTAATATGCTGTTTGGTTTTTATATCCCGTAAACAGTATTTCATGGTAAGCAACTGATAATCCCTTAAAAATAAATTATTAGTGTTATAGTAAATTCTAGAGCGATCTGATGCAGTGATTGAAGGTGATTAAATGACTTACTGACTAGATGTTTTTTTTAACGAATGATAAATATATATATATATATATATATATATATATATATATATATATATATATATATATATACGCCTGATGGATCCTAGCGTGGATGAAACGCGGACTATTTTGTGTAGCTTAATATCCATATATATTTTATAACTTACTATCTAGCTTTACCTATGTATTGAGCACTGTTGAAGTAAATAGTTTACGCGTAAATTCATACTTTTGTATATTAATTTATGTAATTAAATGAAGTATATATATATATATATATATATATATATATATATATATATATATATATATATATATATATATATTGTAGTCCAACGTTTAAGGAATGTATTAATAGATGGACGACTACGCCCAGTGACTGTCTTGTTTTTCCAATAACAATATTCGTTTTCTGATCAGAATGTCATTTCAATTTTAGCAGAGGGCATCAAAACATCTGTTCATCTGTCGTCATGTGTTTATTTTTAAAAAATTAAAACAAAAATAGAAAATAAAAACAAATATGTAAAAATGGAGGGAAAGCATTCGATGCTCGAAAAAACGAGAATATACGTAAAATATTTTATTTTAATAAAATAGATAAAAGAGAGACAATTAAAATCTAAAGTTACACCTGGGCGATTCGCGAACGTTTACTTATTTTACATCATTTTGTGATTATGTTTTTTATTTCTCATAAAATAAATTATTCAATCATTAGTTTATGACACTATTATTACTACATAGAGTATGTCTTTACTGGATTAAAACTTCACGTATTGATTCTTGTAATTTATATTATACACTATACAAAGATGTGAAGAAAAATAGATATTTTTACTTCACAATAAGTTTGTGATAATTAATTACGACCCTACAAAATTCATTAATTTCGAATAGCTATTCATTATCACTAAATTTTATAAGGTGCATTCAATAAGTTTTGTAGACTTATTTCTCCAGCGGTTAAGAACTGTAAAAACTCTTGCAAATTCAGTATACTATTGCTATTCTTCTTATGCGATTGCTAACTAATTTTTATGATTTCAATTTCCAATAGACGGCTTCGGAAAGAATTAGAATACACCCTTTTTATTATTTTACATTCGTTAGTTTTATGGAATTAAGGGGATCCCTTCTTGGGGCTAACTCTTATTTAATACTATTTGAATTCATATCCGGAGGCTTCTCCAAGAATAGATGTGTCGTTTTTGTGGCTGTTATCTGTATTTCCATATAGTCATTTTCCAAGGATTTTAAAAAGTATTTCTTAATAGTTTACTTCATTAAGCCAATTGTTCTTATCACAACTGATATAAGGTGTAATTCATTCAGACACCATGTGTTTTTGTTAAATAATATTTTAGGTTCTGATAATTTGTTGTTTTTAACGTTAAGCTCTATTAAGACTATTGTCATTCGTACATCAATAATGAACGAAGACTCCTTCTGCGTTGTTCCATATTAAAATATCTACTTTAATGGAATTGTTTTTTATGTGTCTTCCCACCTGTATGTATTTGTAATGGAACACTGTGGTTTTTTTTCCGTTTGACGTTATCGGTGATGGTTCATGCGTTCAGATGTTTAACCATCAGTCAAGTTGCATCTCTCCACATATTTTTCACTGGGGGTATTTGAATACTTTGTTGTGGCAGACAGTGTAAAAAACATCAGCCAAAAACTGAGCACCCAGACATTAGGTGGTTTGAGTTCTCAATCGCTGAGTTGCAAAACATACACTGACAATTTGCTTGTAAGCGAGTCATTCCTTTCTATCCATTTGCGGGTATGACAGGATCTTCTCTGGCTACAATGTATATTTCTTCATCAAATGGACGTCTTCCGCTCTTTGGCTATTAGAGTGAAAGAAACGCCCCTAGATACTCCGAATAAAGCTCCCTCAGGAACTTTCCTTCTCCTTTATGTATATTTCATCCTTGTTTACTTGGGTCTGCCTTGATTTTATTGTATACTTTCTTTTCCTTCTCGCAATATGTGTTGTTGGTTCATCATAAACTTCAGCAATATATTCCATTTTTACACCCACAATATTCTTCGCGATTAATTGTTAATTAAGATTTGTTGACGAAGACATTCATTCTGTTCTTTCACCATTTCCATTGTCATATCTCATAAGCTTTTGATGTACTGCTCAATTATAGTGGCTCGATATGCATGTTTATGCGAGGCAGATACCCCCTTCTTTTCGTGATAGATATATCTTGTCCATAAATGTGTTTAAGGATATTATTTTATGTATGATGTCGTATTTGCTCGTTGTATCTAGACTATTGATATTCAATTGAGGCCAGTCACTAATATGGAAACCATATGAGATGACAAGGATTGCATGTTGCTTTATGGCAATTGTTTTGTTTTCGGGCGTATTTCAGACTTACTGATCTTAAAATGAACTATGCATCTGGATCCACCTCATGTCTCATTTTATCATACTCCGCAGTAATATTTTTCTCTATACCAATGTGACATTTTTCGTAAGTGTTCAATAAAGCCATCATTGAACTGAGGATGTCCGTATGATATCTGTTTCCCTATTGGCACATTTGTCAAATCTAAACGCCATGCAGACATAACATGCACAAGTTTTTATTGTTTCTATCAGGGAGATAAGGAGTTTTCTGTTTCTGCATAGATTTTAAGATCGTGCATAAAGAGTAAATGGTTCACTTCTTTTACTTTTTTGTCTTGCCTCTTCTAAGATTGTATCCATCATCACATTTTTAAAAGAGCTTGGTAAATGGAGCATATGTAAGACAGTAGAGGAGTGGTGACAAACTATCTGCTTGGAAGATACCGCGCTGAATTCTGAGCATTAAGGTATGCTTCTTCCTTCAATTTTCCACATATTCATTTGCTTTGTAAGGAATGGTATGTTCTCACGGGCATTATACACCTTCAAACATTGCAGTATCAAGGAATGAGAGGCATTGGCAAATGCCTTTTAGTAGTCAGTCGAAGACATTGAGCAGTTTCATGGGCGCTTTTTGCAGTCATCATTTTATTCAGAAAGAGTCTTATTACTAGTACACCCCTTTTGCTATTTCTTTCAGGTATTTGTAGACCGCGTCTGCGACTACACATTAGTTTATTCCAGTGGGTGAATTTCAAAAGTTCCATTTGTACGTGAAGGCAGGTTGGTAAAACGATATGAAGTAAAAGTCTGCTTTCAACTGGAGGATCAACCTGGGGTGGTTTCACAAAAACGGTTTCCAGAGCTTCATTAAACGATGGTAGAAATGCATAACTCTGTGTGGTTCCTATGTAGAGAAAGACTAATAACTGTGCCAAATTTAGTTGCTCTACTGTTATGGGAAGAGGGTCAGGGGTATTACTTATTGCACGCCCCTCGTAATTTATTTATTGCGGACTATTATTCTCATCTTTATTAGGTGTTTTTTCACGACGTTTCGGCCAACTATTCTTCTGGCCTTCGGAGCCCGAGGCGCAGTTGATAGAGACGTTGACTTTCTACGGTTTCAGATGATGATTGTCTGAAGATAGCTGTTTTAATCCTACCCAAAAGCACGCCAGAGGTTTACTTGGCCAAAAACGTGGTGAGACGACAACAACTACGGATAGCAGTGATTGCTGAGAATGCAGTTAGGAGATTCGAAGTTCCTACCCCTCGCGGTTACCACCTGACGAAGGCCAGAGGAATAGTTGGCCGAGACGTTGTGAAGCAACAACTAATAAAGCTGAGAATAATAGTCCGCATTAAATAAATAAATAAATATATATATATATATATATATATATATATATATATATATATATATATATATATATATATACTAGCTGTACCCTGCCACGCCTTGCTGTGGCTCAAATTGGCGAAATGGAAAAAAAATCCAAAATGAGAAAAAGCATGTTTCTTATAGGTTTAATTTTTCATTTTGCATGGGCACACAGTTTTTGTTGTTCCATTTTCTTAGTTAATATACAGATTTTCTGGTTTTGTGACTCTTGAATATGTAACATAAATTGTCCATGTGAAAAAACAGTCAGTATGTAACTGTAAGACCCACAATTGTAAAGATTGTTCCTTGTGCTTTGTTGATTGTTATTGCAAATGACAATAAAGTTAAAAAGTGCAATTTCCTAAAGTGTAATCATGTATCCGGTGGAATCATAGGGATGCATTGAATGAAGATATATTCATCTGTGAAAGGTCCTGTTAAATTGTTGTTTCTATGATATTGTTTGTTAATTTTTTTTACTGCAAGCTATGTGTCATTGCAAAGCTTGGATTGGCTTATATTTCACAACATGATAATTAGTACGCCAAATTTCATTTGTAATACATGTGGTGGCATCCCTGGCAAATATAGCTGTTGGATAATTAACTACTTTATCTGCTTTCACAACAGTGTCGATTGATTTGTATTTGACTACCTCACTTGGAATTTTACATTGAATGATAGCGTTAAGTGCATGGCCATCTTTGTATTGACCTGCAAGAATAGCTCATTCACTCAGTCAAGTGGAATTCTTATAATTTGAATATCTTCAAAAACCTTTTAAACTAACTATTCATTTGATGAAATAAAATTACAGAAATTACAGAAGTTAAAAGTCAAAGAATTTTGCCCTTAACTCTGATCAGCTGGCACTTTTCCGTAACCTATTTCCCACAAGTGATGCAAAAGTTTTTGTGCGTCTGCAACTGGAATGCATATTTTGAGTTAAGTTTTATGTCTTAACGTGGCACAAAACAGTAGAGTATTTAAGGCAAGCATTTCTTTCATCTGCTGGTGTTGATTGAAGAATAACAGGTAACATTTTTCTGATATCTCCTGCAAGCAATATTACTGCATTCCCAAATGGTCTGACATTGCCACGCAAATCTTGCAAGGATCGACCAAGAGCCTCAAGTGATTTTTTTGCGTACCATCAATTTAATTAGAAAGGTTTTACCAGTTACTTCTGGTGCTGTTCAAGGTAGCAGTAATTTCCAAATAACTTCTATTCTCACAGTCAGTAAATTAGGTGACTAAAATAGGATTTATCCATGTTTTGACAATGCTTTATTCACTGTAATTAATTTAGGAGACTAAAATAGGATGAGGATTGGAGATGGACAGATAGAGAGGAAGATATATAGATAGAAAAGAGAAAGTGAGAGGAAAATAGAGAAAGAGAAGGAGATAGAGAGATAAAGGGATTGATAGATAAACAGAGAGAGGGAGAGAGTAAGAAACAGAGAAAGATGAGACAGAGGAAAGGGGAGAGATAGAGGGAGGTAGAGAGAGAAAGGGGCTCAAAGCGAGATGGAGAGGGTGATATAGAGAGAAAGATAGATTGAGAGAGGGAAAGGGAGATATGGATAGAGAGAGATATTAAGGGAGGAAGAGAGAGGGGGAGAGAAACAGAAGGTGACCTACACTTCAACGTTTTTTCCTCGTTCAGCAGAGAATAAATCTTTCGAGACTGTGGCAATTTTAATGTGTTGTTGTTATCCAGAGTACCCCGTTTTGTTTGGGGGCGAGGTTAGATTTTTCTTACATTAGAAACCGACCGGGTTATCTGTACTTTCACTTAACAAATTAATAAAAGAAAAAGATATTGTAAAATTTGAATTGTACATGAAAATACTATTTTAAAAAATAGCACGATAACATAAGTGTATAAGTGCCACCTTAGGTACTCCTTGGGCGTTGAGTTCCATGGCGACCAGCATAATTATTTAATGGTCGCTCCCTTAGCCCCCCTCCCTAGTCAAGGCTAATGCGTGCGCACGTAACGTTTTTTTTTATTTACTGACGTTGGCTTAGTAACTAAACGATTTATTGATAATTTCGTAACCCTTAAACGCATGCCGAAAGATTTAAATTGGTTCATTTTTATTGTAATGAAAAAAAATGTTTCATTCAACACAAAATCAAAAACACATATCAATGATAAATTATTTATTATTCTATTCCTTGAAATTTACTAACTTTTAAATAAAAAAAAGTTAAAAAATGTTAATAAAAAATAGTTGCTTATGTGCGCATAAATCTTGTTTTTTTTGTTATTTTTTTTTTTTTTAGATTAGGTCCACCTTATAATCACCCCAAACCTCCTCATCTTAAGAACAACTTCCGGCATAAACACATTTGGAGGGGGGGACTATTTGCAAAATTTTACTGATATTTGTTGTCAGCATACCTACCCGAAAATACAATTAAAAAAAGGAGGGGTTCAGTGCCCGAGGCAGGGAAGTTGATTTATTTATAAATAAAAGTTGCGGAGCAGTAAATTTATTCATCATTAAAAGTCGTCATTTAAAAAAGAAAATCGTGGAGGCGGACCTAAATGTAAATATTAACGCAAAAAATTATCCCGAAGTTTATTACAAAAACGTTTTGTTTTCGGACTATTCAACAATTTGTTCATCGCGCATGTAAATTAAAAAATATTTGTAAAACTGAGAATTTATCAGTAAATGATTTAGTGATTGTTTTAATGTTTTGTTGTTTTTGTTTTTGTTTTAATTTATTTATTTTTTTTTTTACATTAGGTCCACCTCCACAAATGTTAAGAACGGCTTCCAGAATAAACACCCTCAACCTCTCCATGTTAACAGCGGATTTCGGAATAAACACCATTTGGGTGGGTGTATTTACAAAATTTAACTGATATTTGTTGTCAACATACCCATCCGCAAATACTATTAAAAAAACAAGTCGATAAAAGTCGTCATTTAAAAAGAAATTTAAAATCAAATGTTTGTAAAAGTGAGAAATTATTAATAAATGTGTAGTAACATATTTCGGTGGTATTTTTTAAATCGTATTTCCACGTTGAATTAAAGTTTTATGATATGCTTTTTTTTAATTCAAGGTTATAAGGTTAAAGTACAGAATAGGTACAAAACACCCTCCCCTCCCCATGTTAAGAATGGCTTTTTAAATAATAGCGTTATCATTTCAGCATGGATCACTCTGTGCATGAGTACCCATGTTTCTTTTAATATTCATAAAAAGTAAAACTTTTTTTCAAAATAAATAAATGTTTGTGAATGTGAAAAATAATCGTTTAGTTACGGCAACGTCAGTAAATAAAATATGTTACGTGCGGGGTGGGGTGAGGGACTAAGGGAGCGACTATTATTTTTTTCTGCTGGTCGCCATGAAACTCAACGCCCAAGGAGTACCAAAATGTAATTTTTTTTCGTCAAATAAATAAATTTCAAGTAATTTTGCAATAAATAATAGATAACAACTTCGTTAATTTTACGACTCGCCCCAGCATATTTAAAACACCCTTACTTCCCCTATTTTTTTTAAATCGTATTTCCACGTTTAATTAAAGTTTTATGATATGTTTTTATTCAATTGTAAGGTTAAAGAACAGAATAGGTACAAAAGACCCTCCCTTCCCGATGTTAACAATGGCTTTTTAAATAATAACGTTATTATTTCAGGACGGATCACTCTCTGCATGAGTAAGTTTTTTTTTTTTACTTATCTTGTAATTCGAGAGTCAAACGGAAGTAAACAGAAATAAAACCGGGCAAGTCTCGCAGAAACGACTCTAAAAAATATTAATATTTTAATTAATATTTTTATAATTCGCAATTTAAAATTATTTTAATAACATGCAAACATTCATTGACTTTACAGATAAATTTTCTGAAAATTTCAATTAAATTGGTAATGTAGAAATATGGTTGTTTAAACTTTGAACGAACCAAGAATTACATGTATATATATATATATATATATATATATATATATATAAGTGTGCGGCTCTTCTCGATATGATGAGTTACTTTAACTGTGTTTATGAGGTTCCATTTTATTTAATTATCTGCGCTTATCGACCCTCAACTGTTTGGCTTCAGAACTCGAGAACATTGTCTGTTTTCATCATTTAACAGGTTTTATGAGCTAATTCGTCAAGTTCTTTTCAAATTATCCAAGTCTTCTTTTCTGCTGGTGGTTCTATTATCATTCGTAAATCTTTCAGCTCACTGTCATGGTAACATTTAATGCCTCTTTACGTTCAATCTGTGAATAACGAGAATGCGGAAATCTATTATTTGACTAGTTCTTTCTTCTTGTTAAAATTACCATTACGATAATGTACAACGTAGATACAATTTGATTATTTAAAAAGGAAATTTTTTCATAATGGACATAAAAAACGTCAGTAGAAAGTGGCTGCACGATAAAAAGGTCCACAGGACAGTTGCGAGGAAAAGAAACGTATTAAGGGAGTTTGTGTTTATTGTTAGTGGAATTTGTTATCGGTGCTTCTAGATAAACGACTACTTGTTATGCATCTTTTGGAAAGCGATAGATAGATGTTCAGTTGCGCCATGAAAATAACAATAGGACAGAGAGATTCGCGTCGTCTTCAGTGTAAGAAATAGCTTGAAAGGAGGAGAAAAGAACATCACCTACTGTATTGTGAAACCGGTGTAAAACCTCTAGATAGAAGAGATGGCCCCCTTCTGATGTAGCAAAATATCTTGTAATTGTACTAATATATCCATATATCAATAAAGTATATATTAAAGGTTCCAAATCAGGAATCCTTTTTTGGGTATTTTTTACAACGTGCCGCAGCGTAGTATAAACACCCCAAACCAACTCATGTTAAGAAGGCGTTCGGAATAAACACTCCGAACATTCTAGTGTTAAGAACAGCGTTCGAATTTTAGGGGTATTTATTTCAAACCCGTAATTAACATGGGGAGGTTGGAGTGTTCATAATACGTTGGGGCACGTCGTAAAATATTACCGATTATTTGTATATTCAGTTTAAAATTACATAAACACACCCACGTTCTATGTTGTTTACTGTGGTGTCGCCCATTTTACATATCCTATATTTCTTATCTTCTCTTCAATTATTATGGTCCGACTTTTGCTAAACCTGTTTTGTGTTCATTATTTTGTATTCTAATGTTCTTCTAATTCTTTTTCTCTCTATAGACGTTAACATTTATTGATTTAATATAAAGTATACATAATGTACACCGAAACAGATATGGATGTGTGTGTGTGCCCTACCATAATTACACACAAACACAGCCAAACACCCCCACACCCAAACACACATATATATAAAGACAGTTAAAGGGGAACTTACCGTTTAAAACTTGATCTATTGTAAAGTAGAAATTTGAATGATCAAAAACTCATATATATATATATATATATATATATATATATACATACATATATATATATATATCCATATATATATACCAATATATATACATATATATATATATATATATATATAATAAGACAAGAGTATGAAATGTAAACACAAAACCATATATAGATAGATATAGAGTGGATCATTTATTTAATAGTGGAATACAGGCACAATTTGAGGGATAGACGGGACTCTTTATGCCAGGGCATTTCGAAGCCTAACGCTTCTCATCAGAAGAGCAGAGAAGGTAGCACGCGGCGTCTTGCGTAAGGTTCGTTAGGGATGAAAAGGATAAGAGGAGTTATAGAGTGCTGGGGGAAGCTTTACCATAGATACGACATCCACGATGATAATAACACTAAAAGTATCCAGACAAAATCACAATATTACCCGTCTAAAAATGATCTTAAACATGATGCGATTCTTGGGTACTAAAGCATTGTTTATATTTCTCAGGACAATAATATTTCTCAGGACAATAATTTACTTAGAATCCATTAAAGCTTCCCCCAGCACTCTATAACTCCTCTTATCCTTTTCATCCCTTACGAACATTACGCTTGACGCCGCATCTCCCCCATGCTACCTAGCACCTTCTCTGCTGAGAAGCGTTAGACTTCGAAATGCCCTGGCATAAAGAGTCCCGTCCATCCCCCAAATTTTGCCTGTATTCCACTATTAAATAAATGATCCACTCTATATCTACCTATATATAGTTTTGTGTATTTAGTTCATACTCTTGTCTTATTATATAAGCTCCAAAAATTATTGTTGAGCTTGATATTATCCGGTTAAGTCTCCTTTTATGGAATTGATCAGTCTCTTTTCGTTAAAGCTATATATATATATATATATATATATATATATATATATATATATATATATATATATATATATATATATATATATCCAGATAACAAAACATTCATAAGTTTTATGCATTTCTGGATTATGTCGAACCCATGAATAATGTATACGCTCCTGTGTCGCATTCTGAAGAACGCTTTTATGTCTTTCTGTGTTATGTCGTATTCTGACCGAGAGGCGAGACAGGTATGTAATGCCAAATATGTATCTGCCCAGCGTTCTTTATTTTGAAGACATGAAGATTTCCAGTAAAAGGTGTTATGCCATTTCGAATTGTGTCGAATCTCTTATTATCATATACGGTAATGACACAATATCATGCTGAATATTCTCCAGTCTTTCTTTTTGTTTTGTTTTGAGACAGAGACAATTTCTGGGTTCGATAAAGTTACTATGAAAGCTAATTTCTTTGTTTTGTCTCCTTTGTTTTTGTTTTTTTTACCAAGCGGTAACCTTGAAGTGAGATGTGCCTTCGTTCTCGAAAATAATTTCAAAACTATTTTTTCTTAATTAAACTTAGGTGTATCTGTTGCACGATTCTGTAATAAGACGTGTTTCCTTTTCAAAGCTTATTTAAAGTGCTATTTGATTTCTGCTCAATATTGTGGTCTCGATGTCATCGACCACGCGCTTCGCTCACGTGTAACTGAAAAGGGTTAAGCTGAGTGGAATGAACTTGTTGCTATTCCATGGTTTTAAAAATAGTTCAGACTCACGAGAACCAAGTCTGGACCCTTCTGACGAGGTTTCCTGACGGCTAACCAAGCGTTGAATGAGATAGGAAAGTAGAAATACTTTTAATATTAACGAGATAAATAAAAACTACAGGGAACGTCTCCTTAATTAAATATTTATTTATTAAATTAAAAACATTTTAATGAATTAAATTTTAATATGTAATTTCAATTGTGTAAATTATATTTATGAAATTTCCAATGGCCAAGGAATCTATTTAAATCTTAGGATTTTTTCTACGACACATAATATAGCAAAAATATCTCCTAGAATTTTGTTCGAATTCTTGTCAGTGATGTGCATCCGATTAAGAATTCTTGAAAATATATGGTTTAGTACTCATAAAAAATAAATGTCGCCCTATTCTATTCTCGCACGTTTTCGCATTCAATAGGATTTCTTTTATCAACACATTTTCTTTATGAAATAATTTACTATTAAAAAAAAATAAGAATAAAACCTTCAAACAGTTTTCTCTAAAAATATACAATTATCTCCCATGGGTTTTGGTAGTCGGGTTTAGTTAGTAAACGATACTCGCGTAAAACCTGCTTAATAAAATATTAATTAATCTCTCACCGTTGTTCACCATATATATATATATATATATATATATATATATATATATATATATATATATATATGTTTATGCATTTTATGTATATGTATATTTATGATGTAGAACTCGTATGTATAAAATTGTATTTTCAAACATTTATTAGTTTACATATGCACACTAGTATTTTATGCGCAAGCTATATTTAGTGCAATAATGAGTTATACTTTTAATCGACTGATATGTGTGTATATATATATATATATATATATATATCGATACATACATATGTGTTTTGTGTCAATTAGTGCGAATGTTCTCCTATTTAATTTAATTTCCCATCCGTCTGGTATGTGCTTATTCCCGTTAATTCTACAACTTTATGTTTTGAAATGCTACATATATAACATTTCTAATGCGACTCTAGTTGCGAGGTTCTATTTCCTCATTTATCAACATTGCTTCGTTATTTCTCGACGTATTTTCGAATTATAGAATTTTTTTTGTTTAGTGTTGTCCTTGTTTTTTTTGTTATGCAATTAATTTGATACGAATTTGTTTGTCATAAACGGACTTAATTTTAAAAGGAATTAATTACGATAGGTTTTCGTTCCTTTGATGTTTTAACTAATATATTTTCTCATTAAAAATCCTGGCTTATAATATTCAAAATGTTGCACTATTAATTGAATTAAAAAATAATGGATTTGGTATTTTTGTACAACGTATTAATTCAATCTTAAAAAAGTTCCGTTCAAATTCATTAGTGAATTAAATCCTCCAATAAAATCGCCAGTCACCAGACGGCCTAGCTTTAGTGTTTTCTGCCAATTTTTTCCACGCATGTAAATGTATAATTGAATGGCCCGACAATTTGTCCTATTTAAATTTTACGATTTTGTTAAATATCTTGAAATATTCTGTTGTTGCATAAATTATCCTAAGAATTCAGCTAAGTTTGTATGTGGAACTCTATTTTTTGTTTTGCGTATGATTTTAGAATGCAAAATTCGGTGGCGTTTGTCACAATTTGTACAATCTTTATTTTGGGCCGTCAGATTTTTGGTAGTGCATTTATGCGGTTAGAGAGTCTTATAGGCATTCATATTGTTAGTAACCTGTTCAGTCATTTTGAAGATGTAGGTAGTCATTTATATTCCATTTATTATTCAATTTTGTTTTTTACTGAGACTGTAGCTAGTCATTTTTCTTTTTTTAAAGACATAATTTTTACATGTGCGATTTACTTTTCATGATGTATGCTCCGCCTAATTCCTCTATATGATTAGAATCGCTTCTCAGCCTCCTAATCCTACAATAATCTTTCGCAGAATGAGATTGGCTTCGCTTTCGAAGTTTGATAATACTGCTTATCTAAACTCTGCAGTCTTTGCTAACACTTGCCCTTTAGCAAAAATGGAATATGTAAAAGCATCTGCCAATAATTCTGCTCGTATGAAGTCGTTACAACGTTTGATTATGACCACGTAAATAATCTTCGCCCTTTCTTGTAATTTTATTTAAAAATCGCCATGTTTTAAGAAACATATATTAGGACTGAAAATTTCCAAAAGTAACCGTACGATTTCCACGAATTCCATAGAGGTAGTTCATTTGGTAGAATATATTCTAATAACCTAATGTGCTCAACAGCTGCTAGCATTCGTAAAATCTGACGAACTTTTTTGCATAAGGCCAATTTTCGCAACTAATGTTTAAATGGTCTTCGTATCCACTATAGAATGCACCGAACGGTTAATTATGGTCATAAAATTAAACATAATTAAAAATTCTTATTCTATGTTTGTGTCTCTTTTGATGTATTACTGCAGGAACTTAGTATTATGTGATATTCTAAGTCCAGGTTGGCCAAAGTGTAGTACCAATAATTTGGGATGCTGACAAATGTGCTATTTGTAACAATGAACTGTCCAGTAATGACAAAAAATTCATCGTCAGTCAGAAGTGAATCGATTCCATTACTTGCTTCTGAATAACGTGGAGAGAAGATAATAATTCAGATTGGTCAACCTTTTCACGGGAAATGCAGACAGCGTTGAATCAACCCAAAATACATAGAAATTGACCATAAAACAAGTCAACCCGTGATTAAATTCCATACCATGTAATCCGACCCTCATGTGTGTTTAACTTTCAAGAACATTGCCTTTCCTGTGATTCTGGAGCAAAATCAAATGGAAAAAGAAGAGGTGTAGATTTTTTCAATGTGGAAACAATTGATGTTAAAGACAGACAGTTAAAAGCTTTTTTTACAGCTTGTGAGAGTGTCAAGAAAATTTTGGCTGGGCATCCATTGTTAAAGGTGTAGTAGGTCTTGAATCTCAATTTGTTTTACAAGAAGCACGTAATCATACAACACGTTTTGCAAACGTTGATTAAAAAAAACATCTTTAAGTCATTTTCTTCTGCTGATTCCTAAAAGAAATAAAACCTTCGTAGAAAAGCGGATTCAGAGAGAAAGCTGCCATTTCTGGAAGTTGCTTATTATTTGTAGCCAAATGGCGAGAAGCAACTCACCATTGTCGATCTTGTTAAGAAATAGAGAAACTTCTGGAGAATCCTGGCTTAAAACCATACATTCTCCTATACATGAACTCCCGATGGCTAGAACAGTTCAAAGAAAAAATCGTGGTGGCTGAAATTAAGAGGAACCCTTATGTTGTCACATTCCTAAGTACATCAATATGTATTCGCGGTGAATTTTCATGCACAGAGCAGCGCAACCGACAATGCAGAATTAGAGACCATTAGAATCATAGATACGACAGCCAGGATGATAATAACACTAAAAGTATCCAGACAAAATCACAATATTACCCGTCTAAAAATGATCTTAAACATGATGCGATTCTTGGGTACTAAAGTATTGTTGATATTTCTCAGGACAATAATCGCAGACAAAGACACTGATTTGAAACTTACATCAATAAGTATAGCGAGAATACAGACTGTTAGACCCAGAGTTCTATTTGCACCTTTGCAGTTTGGTTTAGCAGTGGAGATGCATGGGGAATTTGGATCGAGGTTCTGAATTGTACTCTGAATAAACATGGCTTTTCTTCATCTTATTCGGAAATCAGACAAGTTTAAAGTAGTATTGCTATTGGCCATAGCGATAAAACTCTCTCCCTAGTTGAAACTGATTTTGTGCAGTTCATATCCGATAATGTGGATCATAATGTAAGGAATATTAACCAATGCAATGCACTCCACAAAATTAGAATTATAGCATCTTTTACGTCCCAGAAAGTTAAAGCAAAACCAGTGCCAAAGATTCATGTCCCTTTAGAAGATATACACCCAGCGACACACCATCAGTGATATATATGAGGCGATTCAAGGATTGGTTTGGACGCTATCACTGCAAGCGTGTCCTGAAATCAATTTTATAATGAAAGAACTAGTAGGCATTCGTTATGGCACTAGTGATAAGACCCAGGAAACTACTTCCGTAAAGGCTAGTGAAAAAGTGTAAAAATCTGGAACATCAAACGGATGAGGAAATCTTTGGGACATATGATCTGTTTTTATTTTATTATCCATGCAGTAATGGGTTGTGACTCTACATCCAGTGTTCATGGAATTGGGTAGGCAGCTTCTCTTCGAAAAGTGATGAACAATAGAAATTTTCCCAAACTAGAAGTGTTTAGAAAGGATAGTTGTGCAGCAGAGTTTATCAAAGCTGGAGAGCAGGTTTTAGCGTGCATGTACAATGGTATTTATTGGGAAAACATCAATCATCTCCGACCTAGCATCTTTAAGAAAAAGGTTGCAAACAAAATTCAAACTCTGTTGAGGCCTAATTTTTGCCATCGACAAGAGCAGCTGCGGAGTTCGACAGTTTTCAGGTTTACTTGCAAATTCAGGAATGGAATGGGAGAAACCATCTAAAGTCTTATCAGTGGGGATGGAAACTTTCAGATTGTTAATTACAACTAATAAAGGTTGATTTGCGACCTGGTCTTGTCATTTTTTGGCCGCAATTAGATGTTACTGTACTCTAGGGTGAAGTGAGGTAAGATGCAGCTGCAGGAAGCATAGCATTCACTGTTCACACTTGTGTGACAATTGCAAAAGCCTCAACTGCATTAACTCACAACAGCTAAGTGGTTATGATGGTGAAGATACTTCTGACTAATCATGGAAAGAATTTTTCTTTGTGCCGTTCATGAAGTTGTTATGTGGTTGTTATGCAAGAGCCTAACACCAGCATTCGACCGATTGAATATTTATATTCTGAAAATTGCGCTGATTTTGTACATATTTTAATGGAATGTTTACCTTGAAAAATAGGTTACTTAATCTGTTTTTATAACTTTTTATATTCATCTTTGTATAAGAAAGTTAAAAAAAACATGAGATAAATGGCAGTGGGTAGTCATTTTCTGGTGTTAGTTTATTTGTAAGAATATAGCAATATTACAATTTAAAATACCAGGTAAATGTCAAGCTGGCTTGGGGTGTGCCTTGTGTGCGTTTTATGCAAAAATATTTTTAATTTAATAAAGGTTTCTTATACAGAATAATGGACATAATTGTCAGGAAATTTCAGGAAGTTTATGTCTCGAAATTTTTATACTGTTACTTTGGGTTTTAAAAATTGCGGCTATGGACGCTTTCGGCAAAGTTAATCGTGGTAAACTTTTTTTAATCATCAAAAGGGGTTATTCATGCCTAATATCCAAGTTAAAACTTTCGAAAGGAATTTGTTTGAGGTTCAATCATATTTTGACTTGACTATATTGTTCGTAAACTTTATCAATTCAAATAAAATATTAATTAAAGTTCGGTTGTATGACAAAGAAAATGCTAGAAGGACTATATGAAATGCAATGTCATAGTGAAAGAAAGCTTTTATATTAAATAGTCTGTATTTAATTAATGATCCGACGTTGCCGGGGTGCAATGATGATCAATAAATGTTTTACACTCCCATATTTTTTGTCATCGAAATCGGAGAGCTTGAAAATGTTCAACTTTGCGTTTAATTTTATATTTCAGGCTCTATCGCAGTGTACCGGGAGGAACCTCACATTTCTCTAACAGTGACTTAGTAAACAATACATTAGAATCTACATTGCAATGTAGAGAACCTTTCTGTTGTTTTCATAAAATTATTTTTTATATAAAGTGACTTGACTTAAAGTTTAAAATGCAAAAATAAAGTACAACGCTTCAATTGTGGTCTAGACAAAAGCATAAATTACAAAGGCGCCCCTGTTATATAAAAGAATCTACCGTTGATTATATATGCCAGTTCGTACTTGTTGTACAGGGATCATGACATAAATTAAGGTTTAAGGTGGAAATATCAAGTATCATGGTGTAATAGTGCTTTAAACAGAAACATTGATTTTAAACGCGCCTCTGTCATATTAAAGAATCTACAGTTGATTCCATATGCCTTTCGGTTAATAAACTTCTTAGATTCACTTAGGATGTTAGTGGTCTAAAGTGATAACTTTGGTCAAAATCATTTGATCTTTCTTCCATATGATTATTTCGAATATGAATTGTCGATTCTTATTAAAGACATTCCGACACAAAATCTAACAACACTGCCAGACATAATAAGTACCTTTCTGGAAAATTTCATAAAAATCGACCCAGCCATTTTGGAATTCATAGGGAAGGAACTTACAGACAGAGACACACAGACAAAGCTGTGTAAATATATTATGTTGGGATGAAAGACATATTTCAGAGTAGAAACATATAATTATATATGCCTAGACAGCATTACAAATGGAAATATTTTAAGAGCGAAGGGAAAAATAAAAATAATAATAAACCCAGATAACCTAAACCTAAAACAAGTAGATGGAATATAGTATAGAATATTTAAAAATTAACAAAACAACAAAGAACAACATTTATACGGTTAGAAGTCCAAACGGGTTCTGAATATATTATTTCGCACAAAGAATGCAATTTTAGTTCTTTAAAAAGCTAGAAAATAATGAGAAATGCTGTAAGTCAAAATATTTCAATAGATTTTTAATTAATGTAAATTATGATATTGAAACAAGCCACATACATGAAAAAATGATATTTACAATAAATTCTATGAACATTGAATAAATGCATCAGTGGAATAGAATAGAATAAACAAAAAAAATACACAAACACTGCCGCCTGAAATTGACTTAGATAAATCGATGTTTCAAGCCTGAAAATAGATATAGCGAGACATGTATTTTAATCATCATATATTATAACAAAAATTTAGATGAAAAATGAATTGCTACTATAATTTTGTGATTATATATGAATGTTATCGTAAACACCGGTGAAGCATACTTATATTCTTGAGTTCTTAGATGAAGTATACATAAGTACATGACTTTAATGTAGGTATATTTACAAAACAAAAACAGATTTGAACTTAATAACTACCCGTAGCATTTACACTTTGTAATTTAGGGCGAGATTTCTGAAGTTGTGTATCATTCGTTGGCAATTGACCAAAAGATAAGCTCAACACTTCCTTCTTACTTTAATAATAAAATGCGGACATAACAAAAAAGTGAGACGAATATTGCAACAACAAGCCTAATCAATACTGCGTTTTTGAAGTATACGGAAAACAGACATATTGAAATGCACAAACAAAATTATAAATGTCAGCAGGAAAAAATATGACAGCGTAGAAGATTTCACGGAAGACATTTGCTCGATAGAAATGTTACTATTAACACAACGAATATTATTGGTTGTTTTAGTTTACACAGAAACCGATATGCATTAGCATTCCGCGATAGCTGGTCAGAAATTGAAACATGAAATGAAAATGCAATTATATCAATCGGTGACTGTATTCATATAATTATGTTTCATTCTTTTTGTATGCGTTTGTTTTATTTATATCAATTTGACAAAAAAGTTCTTGCGGATTTTAACTTTTAATTTTAAAGGAGCATATCTTAGTCCATACAGAACAATATTGATTAAAACAAACACACTTTTGCGAACGCTAAACATGTGTAGTTTCTCCAGTAACCTCAAAACCCAACATTCTGGTAGCAATGAAGTTAGTGGAGGCATTTTTGAAATTGCTCATATTTTTATATATTTCTCACGTAGAGAGTTGTCAAGATACTAGAAATAGTGATAGTCTGTAGGTGAGAAGTTTGGAGAGATAAGGCAGAGTTTCGAAGCTGAATTTGTTCAACTTTTGCAAGGTCGGTTTAGGAATATGCGGGCATGCATTGTCTTTGACGAGAATTGGGAGTTTTCTGTTGACTAAGGCGGGGTGCTATTGTCGATAAGTTTCTGATGCATTATGTCCATTTGCCGACAGTATTTTTCTACCGTAATGATATCGCCTGCATTAAACATTTAATGGATGAGACCGGTCACAGAAAACAAACCTATAAGCGTAACCTGGTCTTAGTTCAACTCTGGCTTTGGAAAGTGCCGTGGATCCACGTCGGCGTCTAACAAATGTACTGAGCGTCGCCGGTTGTCGGAAATAACCCATTTTTATCGCAAGTCACAACCCGGTCAAGAAACGAGTCATTCTTGTTGCATTATAAAAAAGAAGGATGTTTTTTTTTAGTTGTCGTTAAATTCGTGAGGCACCCACTTATAACGATTTTCTGTCTTTGCAATCTCTCTGAAGTGATTGGCATTCGTCATATACGTTAGTCTAATTCAGCAGCAAATTTTCGAACAGTTGGGCGTAGATTGGTAGATTGATCGTTATAAATATCCGATAGCCGAGCAAGACTCTCGTTGTTGCCACACAATTTCTTAAACTACTATTGTTATGTGCGTTTAGTAGTAATTCCTTAGGTAACCGCTTTGGTGATACCGCGAGCTCTTTCAGCAGCTTTTCCACCTAGCTTGAATTAAAATAAGAAAATTGTGCGATTGTTTCCGTCTGTCAGCACATTTGGGTTTTAGACACGTAACATCATCACCCCGCTGTATCAGATCAAGTTCAACTAATAAAGTCATGCAGGAAATCCAAAAAGTTGTTATATCTCAGAAGAACATTAGTTGACCAGAAACTGTGTATTTAAAGCGAAAGAAAAATGCTTAAAAGAAAAGTAAACCACGCATTGGCATGGCACACAAGCAAAAATGTTCAAAGTAAAAGTCGAGACAATGTCATCACTCGCTTGAATGAATTAGAGTATTCAAAACAAAGTCAAGATGATATTACAGCTAGACATCTTCCTCCTTATCCAAGAGACAACATATCCTTATACAAGGCCAGATCCAGATTAAGTTAAAATCTCGTCTAATGAAAAATCTCAGCAAAAAAGCCAGAGCCTACATGGTAAAAGGGCGCCTTACCAACAAAAAACTCCTCTCTAAATCGGCATCTTTACAAATAGATTGTAGTAATAATGATGAAAGGAATTCATTCTTGTCAACCACCCACAGAAAACATACAATTCGTACATATCTACACCTGAAAAGGGAGTGAGCCGTAACCAATACAAACATGGGTGCTACTTGCTCAGCTCTATTAACTCGATAAAACCTATGAAGTCTATTCATATGATGCAAAATTATTTCAGCTAACTATTAAACTAGAATGGCAAATCCTCTTGTAAAAGAAGGCCCGCAGTAGGTTCCAACAGAAATGTCTTTCTATGAATGAATAATACACAGGCAGTAACGGTTAAAAGGAAAACTACGAAAATAGTTGTTAATTTTAATGCAGATAAGAACTGTGTTATAACAAAATATGATATAAATAAAATAAATATGAAATTACAATTATTCAACGAGTTTCTGTTCTGTTACTGTTCCCCCTTTTATTCTTGGTTGTTCTTAAACATACAGACACGGAACTTTGATATATTAATGATATCAATGTTTTATCCTCCTGCGAATTCAATTTCGTAATAAAGAAATATATAGGAGTAATTTTATGAAAAAAATATAATGTTGAAAAACTGAGTTTACTTGGCAAAATTATGTTTTATAAATATAATTCTGTTTTTAAATAAAGAAGTAGAATACAAATTTGTACCGGTTTACCAAGACCTTACTTGAAATGGATAATGTTACGTATGTTTCTGGGCATTTTATTATCGTTCGTTGGCAGTCGACCAATATTTGCTGCTAATAATATATTTCTTTAAGCTTTTAAAGATCTAAACGAAGACTAGACGAGGGGAAATGCAACATCTTGCCAGATCAATATGATTAAACGTGGCCCAAGAGTTTTTAGTAATACCGTCTTGTTGAAGACTGCAAGGACATTAAGTAGAAAGTTTTACCGCTCTTTGATTGCTCCCAACATTTTTCGTAAATCCGCATAATTCCCTATGTGTCATAAATGGATATGACCACAATCCCATTATAGAATGACTACAAACTATCTAAAATATATTTCGTATAATGGACCGCCAATGTTTCAATATGTTTAATACTTTGTTTTAAAATATTAGTACATAATATGCACAACTTAATTTTAGGAAAATAGCCATACAATTTAATCCTAACCCAATCGACATATTCACATAACCCCCTAGAAATAGAAAATAGAAATAGAAAATACCTCCCAAAAATTGCCAACACACACTTTTGCCGAAAACACTTAATAAACAA
The DNA here is from genome assembly GCF_053919585.1 of Euprymna scolopes. Taxonomy (NCBI): domain Eukaryota; kingdom Metazoa; phylum Mollusca; class Cephalopoda; order Sepiida; family Sepiolidae; genus Euprymna; species Euprymna scolopes. Next base: position 128,834,708 of record NC_136491.1, read on the forward strand.
TTTCAAATACTTAAGATACATGAAGAAAAGTAGAAAATAACATTAAACTCTAAAAACCAATATCTTTACAATGAAAGCTTCTCACTCAATGAACTAGAAATCGCGATGGAAAAATCCCACGACTCGGCTATAGGACCAGATAAATGCAATACGGTTTACTTAAACAATTCCGCTCGATCCATCAAAACCTCTTCTCTAAATATATAATAATATATGGGAAACAAAAGTTTTTCCAAGTTCATAGAAACAAGCAACAATAATAGTGATACCCATCTTCGGGAAAGATAAATCAAATCCAGATAACTAGAGGTCAATAGCTCTCACAAGGTCCAAATCCAAAAAATCTAAAAAAAATATTCAACCACCGTCTTATCTAGTATTCTGATAGCAACAAAACAATTTCAAAAACTCAGTGTATATACCAAAAAATTGAGAAAGGTATTGACCAGGTCACTAGCCTAAAAAATTACATCAGAAGATGCTTTCTTTAATAAGGAGCATGAAATATTTGTTTCTTTTCGATCTTGATAATACATACGAAACTACTCGAAAAGACGCTATAAAAAATCTCCATATCATTAGACTAATAGGCAAGCTGCTTGAATTCATGGAACACTCTTTAACAGAAAGATATTTCCAAGTTCACATAGATTCTTCTTTATATGACCCTCAGAATCAAACAGGAATTCCTCAGGGCAGCATACTGTACATAACTCTCTTCAACATCAAAATGAATAAAATTATAAGACAAGTCTCTCCAGATATACAAAGCGATTTATACATAGATGATTGCTCAATCAGGTATAGATCAAAATATGTAGCGGAATTAGCAATAACCAAAATGGGAGGGGGAATAAAGAGCTTACCTCGGATACGTCTTTGTTGTGTTGCGGGCTGAGGCGAAGATAGTAGAAAAGAGTTCCAAGATGGGGTCCATGGGGTTTTATTGGCGTCGACCCCATGCAATTCTTGCATAATCGCGTGTGCTCTCGCGCGATTAACCAAATATATAATTCCCGGCCGCTATAAAGTCAGGACGCTTGGAAGCAGTCAGGCAGTGTCCTGCTGATTGTGTGCAGGTGGTTCTGGCGGTTGGATTGTTCCTTGTGACGAACCACGAATCTTCGAGAAGCGAGTTCTCTTCTGCCTTTTTCTGTCGCCTTCTTTCTCTAAAGTCATTACAGCCAAGAAATCCCTCTCTTCTAGAGGTGGGCGGTGCAGAGCGACACTGCTTATTTCCTATCTTTGTTCCTGATTTTTGCTTACTACATTTTCTTACATTAACAGTATCGACAAAAAATTTACAACAAAACATTAATATTATTAAGAAATGGGCAACAAGTAACGGTTTCAAATTTCCCAAATATAAAACAAAATATCCATTTCTATAACCAACGCAAACGCCACCATGATCTAACCTAACAGATTAAAGGTGAAATAATTCTATTCATAAACGGACACAAGTATCTAGTAATCATTTTTGACATAAACTTAAGCTTTATTCGACACACAAATTAAATTAAAACTAGATGCAATAAGACATTACAACTCCTACGAGCCATAGGCCATACACATTAAGGAACCAACACAGGCACGCTCCTCAGACAATTTGACAGTGTACATTAGATTTGTAATTTAACTTTCATATTTTTTTTATTTTTCATCTACACTAATTACTTAAGAGCATAAGACACATATATAATCGTTGTATTTCGAATGAACAATTATCTAATCCTCTTCATTTGAGTTATCTGTTCTTCTTTAGTTTCTTACTTATTTTCCAAATAATGAGATTAGGTTTTCATTTTTACTATTTAGACATTGTGACAATATTTTAGCCAGCGCTGGGTGTTTTTTGTTCGAAAAATTTATTAACCGTGTTTAACGATGTATGTTTTATTAGCCAAATGTTCATTATTTTGCACAATATGTATCTTATTTGACTATAACTTTGGGTAGAAAATGCATCCTATTGCTCCTCATTGCACATTCTACGTCAGCTGATATTTACTATAATTTGTCTGATATATTTAATGTGAAAATCGCTATCCTTTTAACGCATATCTCAAGATGTATTTAGTGTGATGGTGTTTGGAAATATAATATCATTTCTTTAATACATATTCTCCCTACTATACGTTTAAATAATTTAATTTTTAATGTACTTTGGTGAAAAGATCACAATAACATTTGTGTTTATTGTATTATGTTAAAAATGTAATTCATGTGAATAAGAAATGCGGATAATGGGGTGGAATAGTGCTATGTAGAATTGGTATAATATTTCCTATACAATCAGTATGGAGAATTGTAATACAAGTATGAAAGATTACGTGTGTTTCTGCGGTGAAACCCCATCTGGAGAGACAATAACGTCTTAACACATTTCTGCAAAAATCAAACCACGCGAACTAGGGTACGGCCAACTATAGATTTATTAGTTTAAAAGGAAGAAGTGTTTACGAAAACATAAAAGGTGTTGTTCATTCGAAGCAGAATGATAGATAACGGCAAAACGTGAACGCCTATGTAATCATCATGGAACTAAATATATACGTTACACGTCTTCCTAATTATCTTTGTAAATTCAAACAGGAGAACATTGTATCACCCAAAACATGCTACAACCTATAGTTTGATTAATTACTGAGTTGATCTAGCGTAATAAAACTGGTTCGTTTTAATACTAAGAGTGTTGTTATTCAATTGATTATATAGTTTGTCTTGTAAATTTACCTGCAATAATATTTAATAACATTAGATACAATGACTCTAAATATAAATAATCTGTTTCCTAACTTGGTGAGTTGAATTGGTATTATCAAATTTGATTTGCGAAGATAGTCATATTGTCTAAAGTTGAACTCCTAAAACATCATGATATTTTCGGTTTCTTTACTTGAAGCTATGAAACCGACTCATAGTTTTTTATTCAATATTCCAAAACATATTTGTTTGTGAGTTTTTGTTATCAAATTACTTTCCCTATTTTTATCAGATTGTTTTTAAGAGGTTTAGTTTACGACTGCATTGGTTTTTATTTATTTTCCTCTGTGGATGTGGATAGAATAAGAAAAGTGTGTTTTGTCTGCAACCGATAATTGTTTATCAAACATGACTACGCAAAAGGGACGTGCCGTCTGTAGTTGTCTGGCTTGGAAGAGAACAGAGTTATGAAGATTAAAATGGACAAAATAATCGAATATATTTATCAATAAACGAAAAAAAAAAACACTTTTTTTAATTTTCACATTTCATACCCTGCATTGAATGTATAATTCTACAAAGTGTTTCAATTTTCATCCGTATGATATTATAATATATTAATTATCTAAACCGTGCATTTCGTCATGTTCCTTCCACACTGATAAACACAACACTCATATATATATATATATATATATATATATATATATATATATATATATATATATATATATATATATATATCTGTAGAAATATATTTTACTTATTATATATCAATCCTTATATAAGAAGCTCAATGTGATTACAGAGCAATATATAGAATAAATAACAAAGATTTATATTCGAAATTCATGATGTTTACAATCTTATAGTTTACTCCTTTAAATAATTTGATTCATACAATTCTTGACCGTATCTGTTTCGTAACCCAAAATCACCACCTTAATTATTATATCAATTAATGAATCTATTATGCCCTTAACTCATCAGAAGCAATAGCAACAATCGATCCGTCAAAAGGAATTAAAATGTGATTTGACATGGTGAAAATCCGGAAATTGGAATAGAAGCTGCAGATACCTTTATATTTTTCCATTACGCCATATTTAATTATATATATACACACATATATTTGATTCAGAAACAAAGCAATCAATTACTGACGGCCTCGTGTTAGATCCTTTCTGTCTAATTTACAGGCCATCACCCATGCTCGTTACAGATGTAAAGAGGTTATACTTAAATGCATTTTAATCGGTTTTAATTAATTTCCATAAAAGTTTACTAATTATAATTTTATAACATATCACACACATGAAATATCTCATTACTGTTGAAAATATTTGCAAATATGGAAGTTCCTCTTTGAAATCAAACAGAAAATAAAAATATTGGTCAGCTAACCAAAAAAAAAAAATATATTTTTTAATAATAAATACAGTATAATTTAGAAGATTGGGTTGAAGTAGGCATTGAAGAAGATGCACCAAAGACTAAGTAACAACCACAAACGCCAATGGTTAATTGCGATTAGTGCAGCTGGTGTTTCGTAGAATGCATGCATCGTGGCGCTAATTTACCCATCATGAGTTGCCTAGAAATAGGAAAGATTTTGATAGCATTGAAATAATATTCTGATTCTAAACAGTTAAGTAGGAATGATCAGAAGATGCATTGTCTAATGAACAAAGAACTCGTGATAACCGGCAAAGTTATAGAGTTATCAGCGATTCCTCCACTACTAGGTAACATTGATTGAAACAAATAAATTTAAGATATTACCTAGTCCACTATAAGGAATTTATACACATCTATAAGACTGGAAAATTTTTACGCCTGCCAGTATCTTATACTTTTACCAATCCAGAATCTAACCATGCGTGATATGTGGTTGTCCCACTTAATCTCGAGCAATAAACACTAGTAATTAACACACAGCGAGGGACCAAATATAACCTCCGATATTAAAGACTACACACTTTTTTACCAATCTCTCACAACTGTCCCATGGTCGCAATGTTGCATTCCTATACTTGTTTTACAAGTATTTAACTGAAATAATCTCCAAGTGTTGTTCTAACAAAACACGTTTATTATTTAGTAAAACAAATGGAAAACATGCACATTTTTATTAAATAAAAGTATTAGAGAAACACCCACAGTAGATAAAAAAACATGTTATATACAAGTTTCTATATAATTTTGTAAAATATCCTTCTGAAATCAATACAGCAAAACTAATTGTTTCCTCGGATTCATACAACAAATAATTATATATGCTAATCATGTATATCGTCCAAAAGCTAGCAAATTTTTCTAATTACTAAAATACATTGTGTGTCAATAACGCTGTAAATGCCGCACTCGTTTTAACCCAACTTACTTGCGTCAGGTAAGTGCAGAGAGATCAATGCACCTGCGTTACAAGTAAGTGGGTCGGTACGTTTAAAGTGCAGGTCGCTTAACAGAGATTACGACCTGCACAGAGACACTCTGATATAAACAGAAACGCATATGAGATATACTAGGACATACCACCAATTGGAGTCGACGCTTGGTAACTAGTCGGACTTGATTGGAGATAAGGTTAGTTCCGAGACCTGGAGGGTCAGACATGTGTCGATGAAAACGCAAGAAAGCTTATATCAGCAACGCAAGGATAGCCGGCTTCACTTGTAGACGAATACACAACGACTAGATACATAACGTAATGCTCCTTAAAGGAGCTCGACCACAGCTATACACAGGGGATTGTATAAATGTACATAAACAAAACACACACACACACACACATATATATATATATATATATATATATATATATATATATATATATATAGCTTAATGATATAGAGTAAAATAGAGAGTTCAATTCATCAAAGGGAGGCTTATCTGGATAATGCCAAGCTCAACAGTTGTCATTGGTGCTTATACAAGAGAACAATAGGAGTATGGAATGAAGTCACAAAAATATATATTGGTGGATATAGATTGGTTCATTTATTGAATAAGGGAATACGAGCGATTATTTGGGGGATTATTATTAATATTAATATTTATATTACTATTATTTTTATTATTCTTATTATTGCTTTATTTTCACTATGATTATTATTATTATCATTATTATTATTATGAATAATAATAATAATAATAATAATAATAATAATAATAATAACATTTTATTATTATTATCCCCATCATTGCTCTTATCACCGTTACTATTATCATCATTTCCATTGTTATTACCATCTTCATAGGTATTACTTTTATCATTGCCATTGGTATTATTATTATCATTATTATTATTATTATTATTATTATTATTATTATTATTATTATTGGACAGTTGTTAGCGATTGATAAAAAAGTGTGTAGTCTTTAATATTGGAGGTTATATTATTGTTGTCATTATAATACTTTTCCTATTATTATTGGTATTATTACCATTTTTATGAGTATAAATTTCCCCTTATTCTTCCACCGCGCCAATTATTTTCATCCAAACACCTATTTTCATCCAGTTAAACGCACCGAAAGACATTGCCACTCTATCTTTCTACCTCCCCCTTATACCCACATCCCCTATACCATAACAAAAGAAACTTAGGAATATTGACACATAGTACCTAATATATACTGAGCTTTGGAATTCAATGTTATAGCCTTACAACTACCCCTCCCAAAATTATACGCGATTTTATATTTGCTGTTTGCCGTCTCGGCTGCACCTTTCAAAATACCACTCTATAGATAAACCGTTAAAATAGAACTATCACGCAGCCACGATATATCCCCATTGTAACCCTAAAACGTATACCCCTTAAATTTAAGACTATGGTAAATACCATATACATTTTTCCTTACATCATACTATATATAACAAGCTTCTCCTTTACTTAGAATTCAATAAAGTTCCCCCAACATTTTATAATTTCAATTTGTCTTTTTCGTCCCGAATGAACCCTACGCTGGACGCCGCATTTCTATCATGCTACCTAGCATCTTCTTGGCTCTTCTGATGAGAAGCATTAGGCTTCGAAATACCTTGGCATAAAGAATCCCTTCTATCCCCCAAATAATTGCGTGTATTCCCTTAGTCAATAAATGAATCAATGTATATCCAACAATATATAGCTTTGTGACTTCATTCCATACATACATACACACACACACACACATATATATATATATATATATATATATTTATATATATATATATATATATATATATATATATATATATACCGGTGGTGAAAAAACCGGAATAGAGTGCTCAATGTGTAGCCAGAGCAGTATATAAGAATTTTATTACTGTGAGTCCAGAATGAGTTTACATATTGTTTCAACATCTATGAATTCTGACGATGCTAGTTGTGCATTCCTTCTATTTGGGGATCTTCCTCTAGTTGAAACAATATGTAAACCCATTCTGGACTCACAGTAATAAATTTCTTATATATATATATATATATATATATATATATACATATATATATATATATATGTATATATATATATATATATATATAAAGCTTGCCTATAATGAAATGGGAACAAATGCACACGCATGATCTTGAAGAGAAAATCACATACTATCTTCCTTCAGTTGTGTAAGACCATGGATACCCACGGTATCGGTCCCTGCGTGTAGAATTATCGTGGCAAAAATTGCGCAAGTTACAGCAACACCTCTCCTGAGTCGACGCAGTTAAATACCTGCAGGAAGCGGAGATTCAGGACGACGGGAAACAATGCAGAGATATTCGGTAAGAATATACGGCTTCCAAAATTTTCAAATAGCCATATATCTGGTACAAGCGATGGTCAGCGTTGCTTAAATTATGTGATCTGAAAGTAACTGATGTGTAAACCTGATTATGCTATACACGCGATGATACAGATATCTTTAAAACACCCCCCACACACACACGATGGAAGAAGACGACGTAGACACGATATATAGCGGATATATAGAAAAGAACAACACATCATATATGATTGCCCATATCAACATAAATAGATAAGGTTAATGTAAACTAACAATACATCGGAATACAACAAAGAATGACTAAATATAGTTGATACTATTTGCATATAAACTAAACATCCATAGTGAAGCATATTAATAACAAAACTAGTCACTAGTGATTAAAGCATTTTCCATATAAATTACCATTATCAAATTTTTAGCAGGTAAACTACGTTAAGAATTTCGTACGCACATTTAACGTAATGATGTTCTTGTTCACGATTACAACTATAAACATGACAGGAACCCAATTTAAGAGCACTAAAAACATAAGTAAAAAATATATATAGTAGGCAACATATAAAGACTAACCTGGTCTGTTGGGAGTCAATAAATCAAATAAAAGTTCTCACGAAACGAAAAAATATAAATTCAATAAGAATGTACTTGAATTATTTAAAATAACATCACTCACACACTAAATTAAATATACGAACAAATAAAAATAAACATTTTAGAAACAAACAACCTTTTTTTCATAACTTTAATATATATATATATATATATATATATATATATATTATTGGATATTTTTTCCCTTCATCAGACTATCCATTCACGTGAAATCACCTTGTTCTTCACCCTATTCCCTCTGCTTCACTATTTGTTACCAAGTAAGATATATGGCTAACATGTAGTTTCATTAAATACTTTTGCAAGCAAAATCCGAACCTGCATTTTGCTTAATCCTTCCCTCTGATGAGAAGGAAAGTATTTATTCGAAACTCCGAGGATTGATTATTTTGTGCTTCCTTTTAAAAATTCAATATGTCTTAACTCTTTTTTTAACATGTTTTATTAACTACTTGTTCTTATATATATATATATATATATATATATATATATATATATATATATATATATATATATCTCAACAGTAATAATGCCATTCAACTTATACATCTATCCATCTATCTATCTTATCATATATATATATATGTATACACACACATACATGTCAAATACATTGACGTATTTATTTGTTTTATGTATAGTATAAAACGTATTCACTTTTTTTCGTGAAAATAGAACGTTAGTCTAATAAAATTGCTCAATCCTATACGTCATGAAGTACAATTCAATTGAGTTAATGGCCCATAAATATCGTATGGATGAAAAGACTAAGTTTCTTGTTTTCCATGGAGATATTTTAAATATTCTATTGAGAAATTCAAATATTTTTCATCAAATGTATAAGTTTGTTAAGAAAAAAAAACAAAGTAATATAAATGGAATTCAAATATATAAAAAAAACAAAGCACGCTTGAATATTGCGATCAAGAAAATAATTACATAACTCTTTATAAAAAGTAGCACAGCCATATGGGTATACAGTTATTTCAGAAAGATGTTACAAGGTGCCTTAAATAAGTTTCCACACATGTCTGTACATACATTTTAAATTATCTTACCCTTATGAAAATCACTATGTTACAGAAATACATCTTATGGGAAGACTTCATAATATTTTTTTTTAATTTAAGATTCAAAGGCCATTTAAAGCAGAGATTAAAACATGCCTTATAAAAACCTAATTGTCAAAGATACTTATTTAAAAAAATGCAATCTGGAGGTGAGTACACTTTAGAAATACGCTCACGATAAAATCATGTTTTACATTCCACAGAAACACACGGGCAGCTTTAGAAAATCTTGAAGGAATCGAGCACACTTTTGGCGGAATATACGAAATTAAAGAAAGGCAGGTTGTCCTATAATGGGAGTATGTTAAATATTGTAGGAGTAAAGAGGATAAGAAACAAACGTTCATTGGCCAAATAAAGAAGTTCATGGATAAGAAATACAATCGTGATGTTTTATTAAAATTCAGGACGAGATTCCACCGAGGTATCTACAAATACCTAAATGGATGTAGTGGAAATTCCATCAGTCAACACCTCTATCCTGACTATTTGTCAAAAATGACCAGTAAGACAGCTTCACACTTGTATGTACAGTACAGCGTTTTCATCGTAGCCGAAGAAGATTACTTCGAATGAGACTAGTGTTCCATGTGTATATCTATATATCTATAAAAATTAACGTGTCTGTCTGTCTGTCTGAATACATTTCCCTACGCAATAACTCTGATAATTTTAAGTCTACAAACTCGAAATTTGATATACAGGGTACGGAGTTTTTTGAAAATCTTTGTAAATAGTTTTCGGTCAGAAATTTGGCTGGTAAGGGGGCGAAGTTCAACGATTTGACCTTTGAGAACTCTAACAAACTCCTCCGCCAATTTTGGGTATAAACACTTAAAATTTCAGAAACAGGGTCCTTGGACAGGGATCTAACTTAATAACTTTATTTGAACCCCAAACAATAAATGTTAAGGGGCCATAATAGGGGTCAAATTAAAAAAATATACCTCTGCGGTCCCTAACAAATTACTCAGACATTTTCTGGTCTAAACATTTGGGATTTTACATACAAGGTATTCAGAGATAGGGCAAGCTTTTTAATCGGTTTAAGTTGAAAATTTGACCTACCAATATATAAATGTATGTTTTCATGTATGCCTAAAACTTTCGACGGAGGCGACGGATTTTCACAAGATCAGTAGCGTTTTAAAACTCGACCTTTCAGACGACAAATATCGAAGAATTGGCTAAAAACATAAATTTCTTCACCTTCAACCGGCCACTTTTCTACAGGGAGGGGTCGCATTTTTCACCGATATTTTTGAAAGTCATCCACTCTTTTCGATTGTCTAGCTTTAATTAAAACCTACGTTAATTCCGGTTTGGCAATGCTCGTAACAGCAAATACGTCACGTTTTTTTTTCCTATTCTTATCCCCCTTCGCTGTACAGGTTCGAGCCTGCCTTCCTACTACCACTTATGCAACATATACCTCCAAACACCCGGGCAACGCCGGGAGTAAATGCTAGTAAGCTAATAAAAAAACATATAAAAAAAACTAAACATGTTTAAGAATATAAGACAGAAAACATAGTTTCTTAATTGTAAACATTCTGAAACACATCTAATTAGAAGGCGGGATTAAGTTTTTTAAGTTCAAATTGTGCATCATTATAGAAATCATATGTCAATCAAAACTCCGAGAATAATTATTTGGATCTCGTGATGTGATATTTGCCATTATCTATGAGCCATACTAAACTCGACATTGAAATAATAAGAATATTCCCTTTGTGCTTATTCCAGAGAGACTATGTTATCGAGATATAACTTCATAGCCATAGACTGATAGGGATTGCTTGACATATTGCGTTCGTTCTAGTATTAATTTCTCAGGAATCCGATGTAATCAAATCATAATGGAAAAGATAGCAATAGAGATACCGTGGAAAGAGACAACGATTAGAAACAAAGCGGAAGACCTAGGAAACGGAGGGATAAAAAATAGCAGTACAAAAAGAAAGAACGCTGACGATTTATGGACAGATAAGTAACAAAGCGACATTGGGAAAGGATAAAGAGACGGCTAATGATCGTGATGATCCAAACTATTGAGACATCTTAGCTAATATAAAAGTTCCACCTCAAGTATAATAAACATATCATACATACGATTCATACTGTATTGCATAAATAAAGCCGACTATATTTTTAAGTAAAATTCGTTCACTTAACACACACACACACACACACACACACACACATATATATATATATATATATATATGTATATATATATGTGTGGGGGATGTTTGTTGGCCATTTTAAAGTGATACTATTAATACCTTCGTTGAAAGCGACGGAACGACCTAGTGCATATAAAACTATATTTATGTCATTACGACATAAAAGCTCTTCACTAGCCTGATTACAGAAAACATATATGAACACATTCATTCTCAGATAAAGCTGGAAAAAGAGCAAGCAGGATGTCGGAAGAAGTGCTTAGCTTCCAAGGAATAGCTGTTACTTTAACAAACCATTCACAAAAATTGCAAGTAAAGACAAATGAATTAACACATTAGTTTGGTTAATTATCACAAGGCATACAATAGTGTAAACAGCATATACATACTGTGATGTCTTTATTTTAATAAAATTTCTTCTTTAATAAAGACAATTCTGACTTAATGTCGGAAATAACCATGATATTAAACCATATAACTTGATGAATAACAATGCATGTCATAAATATCCAGAGAGGAATTTTAAAAGGGGACGGTTTATTTATTTTCTTTCTTGCTTGGCCATGGATTCGCTAAATAATCTACTTATTAAGAGTCCGCGTGCTTACAATCGAAGCCAAAGCAGACCACAAAACAAAACTTTAAAAAGAAAAAAATAGCACATGCTTTATATGAATGACCTAAAGCTGAATGTCAGTTCAGACACTGACTTCAGTAAAATTTTACAGAGTATACAGACATTTTCGAAAGATATTGGTATGAAAATTGAATAAGAAAAATGTGCTTGGTTCTTCATTAGGACTAGAATGAAGGCGCAAACGCGAAACTTACAGCTTGACAGCAGGAATGAAATCACAGATCTAGAAGACCTGAAAAAGTAGAACTAATTTGGGATGGACTGAATCGAATATGGCAGTATCGAACACGACAGAGAAAATACCCCAGAAAGCATAGCAGTGAAAATGTACACATTATACGAAAAAATAATAAAACACACGTAACTGCCATTAACCAGCCTGTCATTCTTGTAGTAACAGATAAATATTTGGTATTTTTCACTTGTCCCAAAAGGATATAACAATGTGAGACACTAAACTAAGGCAAATGCTGACAGTGTACAGAGTACTGTGCAAAAACCAGTGTTAATCAAAGCTGTATATTTCTACAAGAGTAGGTGGTATGGGCCTCACAGAAATTGACCATAAGCACTGAACAACTTTTGTGAGCACAGGGACATAATATTTAAGAGCCCAAGAAGTTAATCTCAAGATGGAATACGAACACCAAGAAACAAGAGCTATTTGAATTACCACCATCATAAAACTCGCCAAACATTTTAAACAAACTAACTTGCAAACGATAAAGGTATCAACGAAAATAGAATAGAACAGTGGACAGAAATACAAAAAGATTTAGACTGGAAAACCGAGGGGAATCGACCAACCAAAAAAGTGGGAAGTATTTCCTAGATGGACGATCACAGGAATATATATATATATATATATATATATATATATATATATATATATATATATATATATATATATATATATATATATATAAAGAAGTTCCATAGACTGGTTTAAAAACCTATTGCTACATTACGATAAGGAGAAAATAATAATGGCTCCCCAAAATCAAGGGTAAATGTACACAGTTGTCTTTAAAAACATGAGTGGTCTCAGTAATAACAAGGAAAAGTTTCTTTCACAAACGTACAGTATGAGCCATATGGTACGCAGGTGTAAAATTTTGCTGGGTAGCAACTATTATACAATGCGACGCAACCGAGTGTGCAAATATCTCACCTAAAACATCTAAAGAAAGTGGAATATGAAGAGTAGCAAAATATTGTGGGAGCATAGACCAGAAAAATATTATTGAAATAATCCACAAATCCTCTTTTATGACTATGAAATCCATACATCTACGTACTTAACACACACAGTTATTAAGCCTGATATAGTAATGTGAGAACAAAGGGAAATTTTATTACTCTTAAACATGATGAGCTTCACATAGCGGAGAGTAAGAAAAAAATACCAAAGCTTTATATACGATATTAAAATAAACAAGAATTTTAAGAAGGTCCCCATAATTCCAGTTGTTATAGGAGCAAGCATACTAATAAACATTACTGTCCAAAACAACCTGTTGAGTATACCTACTGAAATAAGTGCAAGTAAAATAAAATAATTTTACAAAAGAACGGATAAAAGTTTAAAAAGATCTTTTGAATCGAGCGACTGAAATAGTAAATTAATGCTTCGAGTTCTTTTGAATGCCCCATCCTCATAAAAAGAAACGATAGGAAAAAATGCACTGTTATATATATATATATATATATATATATATATATACATATATATAAACAGAGATGTGTGTGCCACAGACGATTTCTGATTGGTTAATCCAATAATCACATCTCCTAAAAAACTATGGTTCCTACGCTCTTTACTTTACCATAAAATATTATGGTCTTATTTATTGTCCATCTTGGAAGGGTTTTTTTTTCTAACTTGCCATTTACAAATTACAAAAATACGAAACTTACACCAGACATCACAATCCAACCTCCGACACAACGTCCGCCATTCTGGCGCTAGCCGCACACACGTACACACAACACGAAAACAAACGCTGGACAGATTATTAGTAGTACTACTACTACCCAGCACACGCGCACACACGCACATACACTCTTTAAAACATGTTCTTTTGAAGAGACGATTGTTTTAAGCTGTTGACACACATGTTTTAAAAATCTAGCAAAAATTAATTTTCCTGAAATTTTTCAATATTTAAAAATAAATTATGCCGGCTGATAAAATTTTAAAACTTTTTTTTAAAGCTAGAAAGATAAAATTTAAAAATACTTATTTTATATATATATATATATATATATATATATATATATATATATATATATATATATATATATATATATATATATATATATGAAACTAAACTAAAAAAAAAAACGCGTGTTCACCTGTGGTCTTTTCATTTCGGGTTTGTATTACTGTGCACATAGATTCGAAAAAGTTGTCAAAAAACAAATATAAATGTTATCAAAGGCAAGATAAGTTACTTTTCTACCAAACTGGATATATTTTCGTGTTTTTATTCAATGTAACATATTTATTCAGCTCGAAAAACGGGTTTGTATTGCTGTACACATAGATTCAAAAAAGTTGTCAAAAAACAAATATATAACAAATAAATGTTATCAAAAGCAAGATAAGTTACTTTTCTACCAAACTGGATATATTTTTCGTGTTTTTATTCAATGTAACATGTTTATTCAGCTCGAAAACCATACAGTGTTTACCGATGTATTGGAAAATGCAAGATGGCGCCTCACTCCCTCTTTAACACGGTAAGTATGGGAAAAGGTGTTATAAATAAAAAACTAGAAAGAATACTATTGTCTTAACTCATATACAAATGTTTTGCTTGTGTTCTGCTTCAAATATTCATAATCTTACATGCATAATTTTCATTTAATTATATTAAATAAACTTCAAGTTTACTACAAATCAAATCGTGTTCCTTCACTTTTTTAAAATGTAATTTATAAGTAATTAAAGAACGCATTCTAATCTTTAAAGTCTATAATACAACGAAATATTCAATTGCTTATAATACTTAAACAAACAACTTGTGTTTTTTAAATTATTTTTTATTATTAATATTAGATGAGTTTCAGTATAAATCATTGTGTTCTTTCTTTATTTCTTTATTTTAATCCAATTTTGAAGTTTTGTAACGCTGTCTGTAAAAATTACTGCTCATTATTGACAGTCTTAGAGTTCCACATATCTTGCTTGTTGGGACCTCGGCGATGACGTCATTTTTTCAGCTGGCCGGCCATCTTTATAACGAAGGCCACGCCACCATCCCCCCACCAAAAGGGGAAGCCTGGCATTTTCTCACCCGAAAGGGGGAGCTTGGCAGTTTCTCTCCCAAAGGAGGGAGCCGGTGTCCCCCCAAGGGTGGGGGTGGGGGAGAAGAGGCCAGGAGGAGGTGATTTTTTTCTTTGGGGGGAGAAGCCTCCAGGCACCCTCCTCCCTGAAGGTGGGGTTGGGGATTATCTCTCTCTGAAGGGGGGGGCCGGCACCAAGCATGTAAATCCAGAGGGGTGACTTTTTTGTTATCCCTCGGAGTGGGAAGGGGGCCGATCACCCAGGTAACGCCGGGTAACCCCTGCTAGTATATATATAAATATATATATATATATATATATATATATATGTGTGTGTGTGTGTGTGTGTGTGTGTGTGTGTGGTCACGAAGAGGCTCCTATATGATTGACTATTTTTAAAAACTGATTATATATAATGATAGAAGATCTATCGACACAGAGGAGTGAGTATGTTTACTCTGGCAGAACAGTGGCCCATTAAAATTGTGGGGTCTGCATACGCGCCTGGTCCACAAAGTATGAAAAAAAAATTAAAATTAAAAAAACAAACGTTTACAATG
Source organism: Euprymna scolopes (assembly GCF_053919585.1). Taxonomy (NCBI): domain Eukaryota; kingdom Metazoa; phylum Mollusca; class Cephalopoda; order Sepiida; family Sepiolidae; genus Euprymna; species Euprymna scolopes. The sequence goes on from NC_136491.1 coordinate 128,850,541, forward strand.
TTTTTGATATAGATGTACATAAGAATACTTTGATAAGTATGTTTTAACTTAAATAGGGATGGTATAATAAAATTGTGGGGTCTGCCTTCGCGCCTGGCCTTCACAGAATGGAAATAGGCACACACTTTAATAAAGACGTTTTATATCTATCTGCGTAAGTATACTTTGATAATTATGTTTCACTTTGAAGAAATATGGTATAATAAAATTATGGGGTATTCGTTCGCACCTGACCTCCATAGAATGGAAACATGTCACAAAGTTTAATAAGGTTTTTAATATAAATCCACAGAATATTGTGATAAGTGTTTCAGTGTGAACAGGTATGGTATAATAAATTATTGGGTTTCTCTATTTTATTTTTACTTTTATCATATTTTGCTTTGGTTTTGATACTCCCAAATTCAACCCAAATTTACAGCCCTCCATTTTCATAACCTATCATACTTTCATAAATCAGAGTCCATTTTCTGTGGGCTTTTTTGAACCCAGTCAACGACAGGTACTTTTGCTAGTATACGTATATATATATATATATATATATATATATATATATATATATATATATATATATATATATTAGTGTGGAAACTTTTAACGTTTTAAGTCAAAATAATATTTATGTAATTGTTACAAGTTTACACACTATTATGCTCGAGGATCTTAAGATGCGGAAAATTTGCGTGAAGTTCATCTCAAGCATGTTCAGAGAACTGAAAGACAGACTGCAAGACTACAGTGTTGTAAGTAAATGAAGACGTAAAACATTAGCTCTTTCCAAGGCTTGATTTAACAAAATTCCCAGCTACTAAAGGAACAGAGAAAGAACTCAGTCTTTTAAAGAAAAAGGACCACGTGCAAAACAACGTAACAAAAAACTGAATTCGAATATCTATTTTTTTAATTTGTAAGAACAAAAAAATTTAAATGAAAATATTTTAAACAGTAAGAACAAAAGAATTTAAATGAAAATATAACTATCTCCCCAACTTATAAAAGAGATTGTAAATATTTTTTTTTGTTTTATAAATCCAGTCGCTGGACTGGTCAGCGAATTTTGTTAGATCCGCGTGGAGGTAGTTCGCTATTCGAAGGACCGGTGGTCCTCTGAGAGGGTTGCTTCACAGGGTTCTGAATATTATAGTCAAATTCATTTTCTTTATTATGCGTTGTACTTACAAGACTTGCTTTGTTCAACTTGGTTGGGTTTGCATTTGCCATGTCGGGTCGGATACTTTTAGCAGGATTTTGAGGTCTATCAGAGCGTGAAAAGCGAGCTAGATGTCTTAGCGCTACTGAATGTTCCCGGCAATCATTATGTCGTATTCTTGCATGTTTAGCGTTCGCATCGAGGAGTTCACTACCTCGACAATCGGGTCATATTTGCTCCTGTTACCAAACCGTTTAAATAATACACCCTCAGCGTCACAGATCCAATGATCAGAATGGATAAATGAGGGGAGTCCGAATATGGAGAAAATATTTGTCCGGCACTGGATTGCGATTTGGGAATAAAAATCGCGACAAGGGAAAGCAAAAGGAAATCGACTGTATTCATCGACGACAGTAAATATGTACCGATATCCCGTCGGAGTCCTTTGTAGTCAATGGAGAGGCGCTGAAAGACAGCAGTAGAACGGATCAGTGTATTATTATTAGAAGCGAAAAATTGCGATTTTATTTTGGCACAAATCGTACATCCAGATGCCACACGCTGGACTTCATTAGTTGAATATGTAATATTTCGTGACCTTGCAAAATGCCAAACGCGCTGTACTCCAGGATATATTAATAGAATTGTGTAGTAACTTAAGTTCCTCCAAGGAAGAAGAAGCTGAATCACATACTCTCGATAATGCATCGGCAACAATGGTTTCACTTCCGGGACGGTGTTTTATATTGTATGACAACGGGAAGAATTCCACTTTCCACCGTATAATTTTATCATTTTTAATTTTTCCTCGGTTACCAGGTTTAAATATAAAAGATACGGCTTGCTGGTCTGTTACAATAGTAAAATGTTTCCTAGCAAGGAGATCCCTCCATTTACGGACGCACTCGACCATGGCATAAGCCTCTTTCTCGACTATTAGAGATGGGTTTGCCGATCGATAAAAGAACGCTACGCGCCTCTCAGCCTGTAAGAGAGTGCCTCCGATAGCCTTTTCTGAGGCATCGGTTTCATTAGTAAATGGTAATTCATCATCAATAACGTTTATATACGATTCGGCAACGTCTTTCGTTAGTTTTTCAAATGAATGGATAACTATAGGAGACATAGGAAAGTGTTTATTTTCGACCAGTGGACGAATTTTGTATGAATACTTAGGTATCCATTTTGAAAACATTCCAATACCTTTTTAACAAATCTTAATTAGAAGGAGGAAGCATTTGTAAAAGATATTTCAAACGCTCAGGATCTGGTTGCATAGTCTCGTTGCAAATTTGGTATCCAAGTAAATTGATGGAATGTAGTGAAAACTTTGATTTTTCGATGGTATTTCAAGGTTATATGTCGTGTCAGCCTTTCAAAATATTCCAAATTAACATCATGCTCCTCCTGAGTTTTACCTCAAATAGTAATATTATCTATATATGTTAAAGTTCCAGATAATTTGTTTTCAGAAACGAAATAATTCATAAAAAAGCAAAAACCCTATTAGTGACACCTATGATTATTCGTTTGAATTGGTACAACGATTGCCAGCTTGAAAGGCCGTATCAGGCCGATCTTCGGGACAAATTTCGATCTGGTAGTACGCTTTGGATAAGTAAATCGTACTAAATATACGATATTGGGCTATTTGGTTCACGAGATTCTCAACCCAAGACAAAGGGTATGCATCAAGTAAAGTGAAACGATTAATAGTTTGGGAGAAATCAACTATTAATCGGTTCTTTTTATTAGGCGTCGAAGTCACAACAATCTGAGCACGCAATGGTGAATAACTTGTTTCAATTACATCATCCTCCGGCAGTTGTAGAAGATCCTTATCAATGAATCGAACACCCAACGCTAAGTAATTTCGGGCTGTAATAGTAATAGGTCTACAATCAGGGGTTAAGTTTCGAAACAATTTCACAAGGGTACAGCTGATCTTGGTTAAGGCGCAGATTTTTAGAATATCCTGAGATCCACTAAAAGAAATAGTGATCCCCTGGTGCAGTTTTAAAAAAGGCACTCCGAGTATAATATCCATACAGGAATCAGGAAACACTGTAAAGTTCATTCATTTATATTTGCAAGCACTGAAGGAAATGTTATTCGTGCAATATTCCGATAGCTTGAGATAATCGGCGGATGATGCCATGGAAATTACAGAATTACGTGTTGAAGTCGACAGCTTCATTGTTTTAACAATACGAGCACTGATAAAGTTATCAGAACTGCCGGTATCTATGATGGCAGTTAATTTTTTCCTTTTAATTCAAATACTTTAGTAATGGGGGTACACCTATCAGCACCTTTAGCATATGCTACCATAATAGCAGAAGTAGAACGTGAAGGTGTCGGCATAGTAGAACGGCAAACATTGGAGAAATGACCGAGTTTACCACAGTTTCGACATACCTTATCGCGGGCAGGACAATGACGGCGATCATCCTTAAAGTGACGTCTCCCTCCACAGTTGTATAACAGAATTAGGAATTTTAGTAATAGTGGCCTCGTCAGCAGGATCAGTAGACACATTGTTCGTTCTAATAGAAATAGTAGTAGTAGCAGCAGCTGCTCCAATCGGGGAAGCGTATGATTCAGCACGAAAGTGAGCTTGTTCTAAAGCCTTAGCACATTGAGTAGCCTCTTTGAGAGTTAGCGTATCAGTTTCAAGTAATCTAGCACGTATTACCGAGGACCGGAGACCACGCATAAACGCATCACGGATAGATTCATCCCGGTAAGTAGTAATAGTAACGTCTTTAAAGAAACAGTCAGCGCCAAGTCAATTCAAGACCTGTAGATATTGGTCGACTGACTCGTTTTCTTGTTGCAGGCGCCTGGAAAGCGGATGTCTAGTATGTATAACGTTTGGAGACTTGTCGTAAACACGTTTCAGTAATTCGACAGCGTGTTCAAATCCTGAACAACCCTCGATAACGTTAGAAACGATGGGACCAATGTTTAAATTAAAAACTTCGAGCGTATTAGGGTTTAACGAAGCAATAGTTGATAAATAGTAATTAAAGTTACGATTCCACAATCTCCAAAGCTTACTAGCCTGAGGGTCTGTCGAGGATACGTCAAATTTGTCCAGACGAATGATCTCCTCCACGAGAGAAATAAAACTTTTGTTTAATAAATTGTAGTGTTGTAAGTACATGAAGACGTAAAACAAAACCTCTTTTAAAGGCGTTATTTAACAAAATTCACAGCTACTAAAGCAAGGGACAACGAACTGTCTTTTAAAGAACAAGGAGCACGTATAAAATCACGCAGCAAGAAACTGAATTTGCATATCTATTTTTTTAATTAGTAATAACAACACACTTTTAATGAATATATAACATAGGCATTGTCAGGGCAATTGGGGATGGTCGAACTGATCAATTAAGATGCAGCATTTATTGATTCTTTGGTTACCTGCGATAAAATCTGAATCTAATTCTATGACTAAGCGGCAACGATACAAAGTCCATAGTGGAAGAATGCTGGATCTCCCAAACTTTGGTTCGCCAGACAACGCAAATTTACCCCAAAACTTGGGATGATTATTCTGTTTGCCCGCATTCACTAGGTTTTACACTGGAAATATAATAAACAAGGAATAATATCTTTATGACTTACGGAGATTTCAGGAGGAGATTCCGTATATGGAGGCTACCAATCTTCATATCGAGACAGTGGCATTTTCATCAGTCCACACCTGTATCGTTGTCACTGACGTTTTGACCAAGATAAGCAGCAGAACAGCTTGTATCTGTCGTTATAGTCCTTACCTTGCTACTTCTGACTTTTAGGTACTCCTTAAAATCAAGTAAAACCTTAGATGCTGTTGTTATAAGAAACTCAGGGAGATGAAGAGGCTTGCAGGAGGATTATTGAAACATTTACACAGGAGGACTCAGTCGGTCCTCCAGATCTGTTCATACACTAGAGCAAGTGCATTGTAGCCGAAGAAGATTACTTTGAAAGAACAAATGTTACATGTGTGTATTATCAATAAAACTGTCTATACGAAGAAGTCTAGGAACATGTTGAGGCCAGCTAGTATATGCAGAAATAGCCATAAGAAAAATACATATAAAGGAATCATGTTTAAGAATATATGACGAAAAAGTAGTAAAGCTAGTTAATACTAAAATTTAGGCTACTCATTTTATCAGCAGACAAGAGCAATTTCTTTTAAATTCATACTCCGTGTTAATTATAGAAATCATATATCAATCAAAATTCTGAGAACAATTATCTGGATATCGTTATGTGATATTTGGCATTATGTATTGGCCATACTAAACTCGACATTAAAAGTAATGCGAATATTCCCTTTGTACTTATTCCAGGGAGGCTATGTTATCGGGACATAACTTCATAGCCATAGAATAAAGAAAAGGATACCTTGACATATTGCGTTTATTTTAGTATGAACATACACACTGCTTAAGTATCCAATGCCATCACATCGTAATGAAAAGATAACAGTCGCACTATAATAGAAATAGAAAACGATAAGAGAGAAGAAGTGAGAACTCAGAAACAAAAGGAAAATAATTAGAAGTACAAAAAGAAAGAACGATGACGATTGATGAACAAAGAAGTAACGAATGGCATTAAGACTAAAAAGAAGAAACTTAATAGTCGTGATGATCCAAACAAGTGTGACATCATAGATAATCTTCGCAAATATAAAACATCTACATCAAGTATAATAAACATATAATACATACGATCCATACTGTATTGTATAAATAAAGTCGAATATATTTTCTTTTATGAAGAGTAACGGGAGTATATAGATAAAAAAAGGTTTCATAGACTGGCTAAAAAGACAATCGCTACACTGGTATCAGTAGTAAATGATAATGGGCTCCCTAACATCAAGACTTAATTCCCATAGTATTCTTTAAAATATTAATGGTCTTAGTAATAACAAGAACAAGTTCTGCTACACAAATGTACAGAGTGTGAACCATATGGCATCCATATGTAGGTGGCTATTATATAATGTGACACAATTGACATATATTTACTGGGAAATCTACAAAACGCTGAATATCAATAGTAGCAACAGATTCTGGGAACATATACCAGAAAAATATTAGATCCTACAAACTCTATGTTTACTGTAGAATGCATACATCAACGTACTTAGGAAACATAATTATTATTCCTGATATAGCGATATTACACAACAGGGATAAAGTAGCAAACCTTAAGATTGCTGGTCTTTATAGGGCTGAGAGGGAGCAAAGACAAAATACTAAAGCCTTGTGTGCGACATGAAAATTAATAAGAATATAAAGAAAATTCCCATAATTCCAGTTATTATGAATGCATCCGGGCACAGAAAATACTTTCTTCAACTACCTGTTGAATATACCCGCTTAAACAAGTAGAGTAAAATATCATCAGTTTCACAAATGGACGGTTAAATTTTTAAAAATAACTTTTGATAGGAGCGACTGAAATATTAGGTAAATGCCTAATATTCAGTTGGATGCCTATCCCCCAGCAAACAAACAAAATGATTAGTAAACAAAAACACAGGGATATATATATATATATATATATATATATATATATATATATATATATATATATATATATATATAATTATATAATTATATTAGTATTTCCCACTACATTCATTGTCTACATGCACTGGGTTCACACTGGAAAGACACTAAACACTATGTTAATGGTTTAAAAAGTTCAGGAAGTGATTTCGTCGGAAGGGGCTAAAAATCTCAATGTTGAAGCTGTGGCATGTCTATCAGTCCACACCTCTATCTTTCTCACTGACTACTTGACTAATATGGGTTAAGTTTCTTACTATCATTATATTTCTTAACTTGCTCCATCTTACTTTGGAGTATTTCTTAAGACTCAAGAAATCCTTAGAGGCTATTGTGATGAGAAAATTAAGGAGATGAAATAACTCCACGAGGGTTACTGAAACGCTTACACAGAACGACTAAAAAATGGTCTTCCAGAATTTTTGGAACAGTACAGCGAGCGCATTGTAGCCGACGTAGATTACTTCGAAGGAGACTAGTGTTTCAAGTGTGTACTATCAATAATTCTCCATACAAAAAACAAATTTACATACGAAAAAGTATGGAAACATATTGAGCCCATCTCGTATATACTAAAATAACAATAAAACCAAACAAATAATATAAGAAACAACGCGTTGATTGCTTCATTCTAAGCATTCGGTCACACATCTGATAAGAAAACAAGATCAAGTTCTTTTAAGTCTATACAGCGCGTCATTAAATAAATAATATGTCAATTTAAACTCCGGGAACAATTATTTGGATATCGTGATTTGATATTTGGCATTATCTATTGGCCATACCTAACTCGACATTGAAGGAAATGAGAATATTCCCTTAGTGCTTATTCCAGAGAGGTTATGTTATTGGGACATAACTTCATAGCCATAGACCCAAGACAAGGGATGGCTTGACATATTGCGTTTATTCTAAAATGAGCATTAAATTGCACAGGAATCCGATGTAATCAAATCATAATGGAAAAGATAGCAATAGTAATAGAAATAGAAAACGATGAGAAAGAAGAGGTTACACTGAGAAACAAAGGTAGAAAAAGTATCAGTACAAAAAGTACGATGAAGATTGAGGGACAGAGAAGTAACAAAATGAAATTGAGATAGAATAAATAGACATTTAATACTCGTGATGGTCTAAACTAGTTGGCATCATATATAATATTAATTAATATAAAAATCCACCTCATTTATAAGAAACATATAATACATACGATTCATACTTTATTGACTAAATAAAGCCGAATATATTTGTAAGTAAAATTCGTTCAATTAAGATAAATATCATTGTTCAGTATACATACAAATACTAACACACACACACGGACACACATAAACACATACACACGCGCACACACATACACCCACATGTATATATATATATACATATACACACACACACACATATATATATATATATATATATATATATATATATATATATATATAGTAAGTTATAAAATGTATATGGCGATTAAGCTACACTGAATATTCCACGTTTCATCCACTCTAGGATTCTTCAGGCTTAGGCGCATAAGCCTGAAGAATCCTAGAATGGATGAAACGCGGAATATTCAGTGTAGCTTAATCGCTATATACATACCATAACTTACTAACTAGCTCTACCTACGTATTGAGCATTTTTGAAGTAAATACTTAAAGTTTACGTATAAATCTATACTTTCCTATATTAATTTTATGTTAGTAAATTAAGTAGTTTTATATATATATATATGTATGTATGTATATATATATATATATATATATATATGCTGCATAGCAATTTGAACGCGATACACCCAATACCTTAATAAAAAGAGACAGAACGCCCTAATGAATGGAGAATAATCCGCTTTGTCATTACGATACAACCTCTTTATTAGCCTGGTTGCAGAAATCATTTATCAACACCTCTATTCTTAGGTATAGCTGGAAAAAGCGCAATCAGGATGTAAGAGAAAGTGCTGAGGTATCAAGGATCAGCTGTTCGTTAAAAAAAACATCCGCAAAAACTGCAGGCTAAGACAAAAGAATGGATGAATTACACTCCATGCCGTGAAAATCCAGAGATAAATTTCCAAAGATAGCTATTTATCTCCTTTGCTTTTTTGCTTTACAATAGATCTGCTAAACAAACTACTTATTAAGAACCAGTGTGCTTGCGAATTAAGCTAGACCGCCAGCACCCACAAACTAAAGAAAAACACACCTGCTTTTGACGCTAATTATATACAATTTTATAGAGTGTACATACATTTTCTAAACATATTGGTGTGACATTTCTTCATAGAAAAATGTGCGAATGCGTCATCGGGAGAAGACAGACATTTTAAATGCGAAACTTACAGGTAGACGACGGGTTTGAAATCATAGACCTAGAAGAACAGAAACAGCACAAATAACTTTGGTACACGACTATATCGAATATGACAGAGAAAAACCTGAGAAAAAAACATGGCAGAGAATATGTACACTGTGTGCGCAATATTTGAAAACTCAGGAAAGTGCATTAATTAGCTTGCCATCCCAATAGTACTATTATTTACATTATTCCCGTTTTTTGTGTCAATAAGATGACAAATAAAAATCGAACATTACTCCCATAGAGTCTAATACTGCATAAAGTTGATGTAGATATTAAACATATAAGAAGCAATGATGACACGAAGGCTGACACTTTATCACGAAAATACGAATCAGAGTGAACAAAAAGGGGCAAATTAAGTATAAATAATAATAATAATAATAATAATAATAATAATAATAATAATAATAATAATAATAATAATAAGATTCTCCTTGTTTTTCTCTCTTCTGAAGGAGAGTGCCAGGAGAAACATGGCATAATGTAGAAGTAGCTATATCCCCTCGTTTTTCTCTTATATTATATATCAATTAGGCAGATATCCGTCCCACACCGAACCAGATCGCTATCGAGACATTCGGCAAGCGAAAATATCCACGCGTGAAATAATAAAAGAAAACTAGCCAGACACCCTCATCCCCATACTCTATAGAAACATTCGGCAAGCGAAAACACTACTAGCAAAACAATGAGTAGAAGTTAGCCAGATATCTCACCTCGTCGCCCTGAATGAAAAGTGTACAGAAAATAAAAGTTTGTCGACAATCACGGGGAAGTACAGAGTAACGCCTGCCTCAAGGAGGTGGTTAGGACTTTCTCTGGATTTTCAGCACGTTTCGTCTAGACTCCTCGGAGGCTGTTACATAATGCTGGTATGCTGAAAGCGAATATCGAAGGGGCAGGCAGGAAGAAAGATAAACAATTGTAGTCTATCTACAAAATCTTAATTTTCACAAAATTATGTACAAAATGTGTTTACGATTCTCATTCAGATTTTGTAAGTTCTTTTCAAAATCTCAACTCTCTTCACAGACAGCGACCGACGGATGGATGAGGTGGGGAGGGGTAATGTCTCTTCTCGGATTCAACAAGTAATCTGTTTTGAAACTCTCCACTCACTCTGCGACTCAACTCTCCAATCTTCTCTACTCTGATCTGAAACTGACTAATTTTCGCACGACAGTCGTATATATAGTAAGGTATGTGGATGGGGGTGGGAATTCTCCCCAGCCAATAAGATTCCGCCACGAAATCGCCACGAAATCGAAAGCTCTTAGGGTTTTGCGTGGGTACAATTCCCACACTGAACCTAAAGTACTCATTCTCCAGGCTAGGTGTCAATGCTGACATTCGACCCTGAGTTCATTTAAGGCCAGACAAGGTTCTTAGTGAAATTTGCTGTTGTCAACTTTTAGCCGTAAAAATATATTTCTCTAGTTTTCAAACAATATCTATTTTGACATGAAATAATATATATATATATATATATATATATATATATATATATATATATTTAAAAAAAAATTATTACATTTTCACCCCCAAAAAGGCGCATTGGTGTAGGGAGCTACTATCAGGGGGAGCAACTACTAGGGCACTATGTTGGGATTTGGGCAGCAAGATGTCGGTTCGTATTGCACTTGAACTTCTGCATGTCAGTACACTTAGGGAAGCAGGAACCTGGAATGGAATTCCAGAGTCTAGCGGTTCTGAGGAAGAAACTAATGGATCGATAGAACTTTTACATCTAGGGATCTCTAGTGTGTGGGGGTGGGATTTAGCAGCCTGTCGGTTTTGTCGAGGGTATCTACATCGTGGGGGCACAAATATCTGCAGTTCGTCAGAGCATTCACCATTAAAATACTTGTAGAACAGGCAGAGAGATGCAACGTTTCGTCGATGGGACAGAGACTGAAGCTTAGATGCCAGTTCAGGGCCTATCAGATTGGCGACTCTTTTTTTAACCTTGTCTAGGAGCGAGAGACTAGTAGCAGATGCACCAGCCCAAATATGACAACAATACTCCATACATGGGCGAATGCTGGGCTTATAAAGGCACAGGATACTTTCAGGTGTCAGTAGTTTTCTAGCACGGTAGAGAGAGCCTACCTTTTTCGCAGCGGCCCTGGCAGTGTTTTCAATATAATTGTTCCAACTCGTGTTTCCTGTGAACGTTAGGCCAAGCAGTTTGAAAGATGTGCTCTCAGACGGAGTCACTGGTCATTGCTATTAGTGGCAGAGAAGGTTTGTTGTAATTATTGAAGGAAACCAGTTTAGACTTTGCAGCATTGAATGCGACTATCCATTTATGCCCCCATTCCACTACAGATTGGAGGTCATCCTCTAGTGTTCTTGCCATTTCTTTAGATATGTGTTCATTTGTTTTCCTGTCATGCCTGTTATAGAGTGTAGTGTCATCAGCATATATACCCATCTAAGAGGCAGTTTTGTCGGGGAGGTCATTAATAAATATTAGGAAAAATAGAGGTCCAAGGATAGACCCCTGAGGCACTCCTGCATTTATATCACACTGTTTAGATGTACGACCGTCGAGGACAACCTGGATTTATCTTCTCTATCTTAAATCCTTGGGTTATCTGGCGCCACCCGGGAATACAAAGCTACCTCAGCGTAGTTCTAACGCTCCGCAATGGGGGATTACGTTACACAGAGGAAGTAAAGTCAGTTGGACGATATAAGCGAACGCGACCACCTCGTTAGGAAACCGTCCAGAAAAAATGTGACACGACACTAGCGAAGACAGATTGCATAGGTGAGCGGACATCTTACTCAAATTAAATATTTTCACCCAAGCCAAAACCGGAATATACAAAAACTATGAACGTACCCTGGCCCACATATATTAGAACGAAACATCTCTCCACAGTGACGGAGGTTTACGAAGATTGCTCGTTAGATCATGTACATGCCAGTAGTTAAAAAGGATTACACGGGAATGAATGAACATTGAACGGTATTGTGTCGTGCTTCGGTGAGGCCGAATCAACGAACTATCATGAATATTGGAATAATAACTCTTCCCGGATACTTGCTCTCCGGTTTAGACGAAACCTCCAAACAGCTAAGTACAGTACACCTATCATCTCACTCAATCGTCCATCCCATCTCATCCATATCGACTTACTGAACTATATTGTTATTTTTTTTTGTTTCGAATATTTTTGTTTGCCTTGTATGACCTAACTATTATTATATAACAAAAAGGAGGGAAAGGTAAAAGTAATTATTTGAACAGTTTTTCTTTGTTGTTTGCACCCCTTTCTAAACCCGTTCGACCCTGTCTGCATGTTTTCTTTATTTATATCATTTTATTTTTATTTATTGAATTTTATGTATAATAAAATGATATGTATATAATGCACATATATTGCCGCGTTGTTTTGTCATTTCATTGATTTGCATTTCGTCAACCGTGAATCTCGTTGGGGTATACCGCGACGGCGAAATTACTAGTATCTGGGTAAATTGCTATTAAGCTGTAATAATTGAACGAACGGAACGTTACATTTTTTCCGAAAACGAAATATATATATATATATATATATATATATATATATATATATATATATATATATATATATATATGCTAAACTAAAAGAATTTAAAACTGGGAATTAAAATCAATTTTCAAAGTCCTTATTCCGTAGAGTTTCGAAGAATGCTAATTTTGCAATTACTCTCATCAGCGGAATTAAGAGATATGCGCTCGAATTCATAGGCTGTTTTTGGTATATTCTCTCTTAGCTGTCGGTATTTCTTTCTTACAATTATTCTAACTTCTATAAAACGTTGTGTGTATGTACTGGACTAACGTCGAATATATATGCGGTATGAGTGCTTCCCTTGAGTATTGGAGCTGCACACGTAGAAGTAAACCATTGAGGAGAGTGGGGCTTCCTTTAGAACATCCACGTTGAAACATGAACTTACATTGTCGCTTTGAACGATTCAGTTGTTGCATTTGCGCACTGTTGTGCAGGAAGAGAAAATATATTTCCCCAAGAGGCATCTCTGATGCGATCCTTAATGGCTTCTCATTCAGCCTTTTTATAGTAACCGTCGCGTATTCAGTGCAGAATTATAAATAAACTGTGATTGAGTCATTGAATTTTAGAGGGGGTTTAGAGTTGAATATTGGTCTTGGAACGTTAATGCGCTGTTAGTCTTTATATGTTTACATATTTGGCATATCGGCTTGTTACATGTTTTATTTCCTTTAGATTGTGTGGCACGATTATTTGTTGTGGTAGTTACTATAGAATGAAGGTTTACATCTGTCGTATTGCAGTAATAGTACTTTATACTATATTGTGTTTAGGATGAGTTGTTATTACTGCTGTTTGAATATCCATTGAGAAAATATGTAGATAGTATTATTTCAAAAGTCCAAAATAGGTATTAGTGCAGATTTATTTATTGTTCTTATTGTGCATCAACAAATTAGTGCAACATATATGCAATTATCTATTGATATGGCTTCTATTCTTTTAAAAGGGCTGCAGCTATCAAGGAAGCGGTAGGCAAAAATTCCTATAATTGTTTTATACTCAAATGTGTTTCTGCCGACTCGTTTAGCGCTCTTGTATCAGCTGTAGACAATTTAATCGCTGGTTTCAAAATTCAGGTTTCTGATGATGTGTTACTCGACAGTTCAATATTCAATATTTCCTGTATTGTCCAAAAAAATGGGTGTGCGAGTAAGTTGCTAACTATTTTCGAAAAGCTATGGAGTTTGAGGATAGTATAATAGCCAGCCAGTGTGTGGTATTCTGGAACTAATATTTTGGCAGTCGTCATGTTAGGTAAATTGCTGATTCGGGTGTTGAATTCTGCTTTGTAGCTGGGTCTTTATTTCCGTTATGTAATCATGTACATTTTCTTTAGAATATGTATGTATCTTTGTATCAATATCTATCTATCTATTTATCTATATTTCTCTCTCTCTCTCTCTATATATATATATACACGCAAACACACACGCACCTCCCACCCCCTACACACACACACACACACACACATATATATATATATATATATTCTAAAAATCAATGGCCAATTACTTAATCGGTTAATTCATATTAGATTGATTAAAAACAATAATGCTGGCAAAAATGAAACATATTTTACTTAAATGATAACTTTCAAATAGTTTTAAATAAATTCCACTTTAAGTACGTTACCTTACTGTAGGAATATCTTTGAGTTTCCATGAAAACAACATACATAGAATAGGATTTGAATAAGAAAACTAGAGATAATTACGAGAAAATCTCTCGTAATAAGGAAACACTGAAATTTGTAATAAATCATGCTTTGGCGCGGACACAACTTTATGAAGCTCAAAATTGTGATCATTTTTAAAAGTTCTATTTATCATAAATAAATTGACCACCCAAACAAAACACCTATTTAAATTGAAATAATCTATGAGTTACTTACGGGCCAATCTGTGTACACTGACGGATGTTAGTAATAGTATTGAGAATCTATTCCGACTTATGTTCAAAGGATGAAGGAGAAATATAGGAACTAAAGTAAATGTTATTTTTTGCTTTTCAAGCTTTGACTATTTATTTCTCTTTTCCCTTTTCGTTTTTGTTTTATATTAAATGACGCAGTCGTTTTAAATATACGCAATGCTATGGTGGTATATGTAACTAGATATTTTTTCTCGATCCACGTCATTCGTCAAAGTCATCGAGGCCTACTGACGGAATTACTACTGGCCAATGAAACGCAATTCTCAATCGGGGTATATTTTTATATGATATATTGTGATTTTGCTCAGAGTCTTTGATCATAAGTTTCATCAAGGTACATTTATTAATAAAGGCCACTGGGAATCCCAATGCAATATAGCATGGTATAATCGATTTAAAGAAAGTTTCTTTTTACAGAGCGAAGATCACACATATTGACTTTTATTCAAAGTACAAAAGTGCATATATAATTCTTAGAAGACGGCCGCTATAAAATATCTCTCTGCCTGCACATGAACATACACACACAAACACACACACACCCATATACATAATAATATATACATATATATATACATATAATAAATATATAATTATTTTTTACTATAATAATCAAATACCTACAGACCATAGTGTTTACTCCTTTCGATAATCTTCAGTGCAGGGCCTCACAATTAACAAACCTGTCGAACGAATAATAATAATAATAATAATAATAATAATAATAATAATAATAATATATATATATATATATATATACATATATGTAATTATTATTATTATTATTGTTATTAATTATTATTATTATTATTAATAATATTTATTTTTGTAATATTGTTAATTTCAATGTATACCATTTCCATTCAACGAGTTGAGACTATTATGATATAGACAACATCACCGTTAGTTTCGAATAAAGTTAAATGGGTCTATTTTATTGAGGCAGAGCAAATATAGTACAACATTTTTCTTGAAAATTAAGAGACTTTGATTTTTTCTTTTATTTATATAAATTCTGTCCAAATTCCCGATTAAACCTTTCCGAGTTCGCAAGATGCACTGAAAGAAGGTCGAAGGTTAAATCGACCGAAACGTTGTGAAAATCCTTATTTCAAAAATTTAGATATGTCACGTTTATTTTTTGTTATCATATCAATATCATTAAGCGTTATAGTGATATGGTGACAATTGTATGAACTAGTAGTATCTTAATGAAGTTATCGTTGTCATACCTCAAATTGTTGTGACAGAATTACAATATACTAAAATAGACTGAAGTGACTTACTTGAATTTAACCTGGATCATTGTTTTACGCTTTTCATTTACAGCTACCTATTGTGTGCACCAGGGTGTAGCGATAACATGTGCATGGTCCCCGACATCTATCCGTGCAAGGATATTTTGACAACTACTAGCAGGATTGAGCAATGGGTGGGAAGGTAGATTTTTATTGTGCTCGAAAACGACGATATCGCCATGTATCCAACAAATCGACTGACTGTCTGCCCCAGCTCGGAATCAATCGCTGTGCTCTAAGAGAAACCTTCACATGCTTCCCCGGAGCAAATGATGCACAATACATTGTAGTGTACATTGCACAGTCGAGAATCTAATCTTGATTTTACAAAATTATTTTTATATATAATGACTCCGTCAAGTGTTATGTTTTAATTGTGCTCTAAAGATAATCATAGCATATAAAAGAACCATAGTTTTCTGTTTACACGATAATAATGGTCTGAATTCAAGTGTTAAATTAAATGCTTATTGCTCAGATGTTCTTTAGACAGAGTCATTAACTTCGAACGCGCCTCTGTCATATCAAATATCCCGCTGTTGATGTCATATGCCGGACCTTTCTGATTGTGTTGTAATAAAATCTCTCAAATGCACTTGTGATGTTCTACGATATAAGGTGTCACGTTTGCTTAGAATCGCCTTTTCTTGCTATCATTGAACAATTCGATTATTGATTTTCGGTACTTATCGGAATCATTCCGATATAAAACCTGTCTAAAAATACCACCAGATATATAAAATCAATTTTGTTAAATTTGATAAAAAATTGTCCGAGCCGTTTCTGACTCAATCGATAAAAACTATCCCCCACACATTTACACAGAATATGTCCCTTGTATATAAGGCTAAATGTCTGTAGGTAAGTCCACCTTATTTGTAGTTTAATGTAACACTATTTAATAGGCTTATCGCTATAAAAATTATTATTATTTCTTTATAATTGCTGTACGCTCGTGCTGGGGTATACAAATGAAAGAAACCACAAGTAGTGTTAAGTGTATAAAATATAATATGTATTTATTATAAAGAATACAGACGCCAATAAAGAAGTATGAGAGGTATGAGTGATATTCATAGGACTGGTTGATTCCAATTAGTTCTGAAATAGGGGTGATTTGTACCCCCACAAACATAATCAGGACTATTTTTGTTTTATTTTTTTTATTCTTCACATTCTTGTCATTCTATAATTGTAAATATTTTCGGCTTAGTATATTATGTGATATTTATTTTATTTTTAGCTGTTTCTCATAATTCTACGTATTCGCAATAATTATTGTCAGTTATCAATACCGTTAATACGTGAAGTACAAATTGCTAAAATATTTTATATCAATAATATCAGCAATGTTATAGTATTTTCTCAATATAAAATTATATGGTAGTCTGAATTAATAAAAGTTTAACTCTCTTTCAATTTTATTTAGTATCATGTCTTTTCATTTAATTTGAATGCTAACTAACTATGTTTTAGATGTGACTTGAATCATAGATGCCTTTTATTAATAGTAATAGTAATAGGTTCACCATCAGATAACATTGATGTTAGTTAAATTCGAATGCATAGATAGTTGATTAATGGTATTTATTACTATTGATCCCATTTATTTTATATAAGTTTTATAAAGATGTATGATTTTTGTCATCTTTACTTGGATAAATATCACTATGTTAAAATACACTCTTCAGCAATTACGGAAAATAAATTCCCATATTATGTGGGGGTTGGAAGAGACTAAGCATTTCTTTAAATTGTTTATACTCCATTCTGTAATAATATGATAAATCCAAGCACATTCTACGATGTTAATCAGTAAATGTGGTGGAACATAATCTACAATATTGACGTGGTTAAATGTAGATTTAATTTTTCACCAAACATTTTTCAATGCCATCGTAATTATTAGTACTCTTACGCTACTAAATTAAATCGATACTACTTTATTAATATCTTGAACTGTGGACATAACCGTTTTAGAAATTTTTATCATTTAAATTGTACTTTAATTAATGAGTCTAAAATGTGTTTTCTTGTTTAACTCGTATTTCTGAGCCTTCAGGGGGATTATGATATACCTGCAATTACGTCTACATCAGATCGGCCCACAGAATAGTTTCTCGCGAACTTTTCTATCCCGATATATGATGATGCTTAATCTAATCATATAGTAAACTATTAACAACATCTTTTTATTAATATTAATTCTCCGTAATTTTGCGGCGCCCACTTGAATCAAGAATTTTACTAGGCTCTATTATTTCCTTGTATCAGCAGATTAAACTATCATCATGCCTCTGTAAGCTTCATGTTAGTTTCTATCTGGCTAATCTAAAACCATACAATTCTACACTAGAGTAATATGTCTTTTCTTTGTCCAAGACTTGTGTCTTTAAAATAGTAATATTTTCTTGACCGAAGAATGTTATGATTCATGGCAGCAACATCAAGTCAGATCAATATATATATATATATATATATATATATATATATATATATATATATATATATATAAACAAAAGGCGTCGAATATGTCTGTTTGAGGAACCGTCTTATCTGAAAAACACAGTAATCTTTTGGTTTGCATACTTGAGTATTGATATATATATATATATATATATATATATATATATATATATAAAGTTGAACGTCTGTGTGTGTGTCTGGTCACGAATAGGCTCCTTTATGGTTGACTATTATAGACAACTGATCACATATAATGATAGCAGATGTATCGAGACACAGGAATTGGTATGTTTGATCTGACATAATGATGATTCATCTAAATTGTGGGGTCTGCGTACGCTCCTGGTTCACAAAGTCTGGAAATAAACAATTTAAAAACAAAAAAAAAACGTTTACAAGTGTTTTTGATATAGATGTACACAAGAATACTTTGATAAGTACGTTTTAACTAAATAGGGATGGTATAATGAAATGGTTGTGTCTTCGTTCGCGCCTGCCCTCCATAGAATGGAAATATGCACACACTTTAATAAAGACTTTTCATATCTATCTGCATAAGTATACTTTGATAATTATGTTTCAGTTTGAAGAAATATGCTATAATAAAATTATGGCGTGTTCGATCGCTGCTAACCTCCATAGAATGGAAATATGCAACAAAGTTTTACAAGGTGTTTTAATATAGATCCACAGAATTAAGTGTTTCAGTGTCAACAGGTATGGTATATTAAATTATGGGGGGTTATCAATTGTTTACTTTCATCATATTTTGCTTTGGTTTTGATACCCCAAAATTCGAAGCTATCTCTTTACACTCCTTGCTTTCCATAACCTATCATACTTTCATAAATCAGAGTCCATTTTCTGTAGACTGTTTTTGAACCCAATCAACGACGGGTATTTTTGCTAGTATATATATATATATATATATGTGTGTGTGTGTGTGTGTGTGTATGTGTGTGTGTGTGTGTGGGTGTGTCTGTGTGGTTCGAACTCGTGACATAGATGTGATTTGGTGTTTAGGCGCTATATATAAATGCTAAGGCATTTAAATTTAAAAAGCATGTGACACATAAGTCGACGAAATGTATCATTTCTACGCATGTACAAATATACATTTATATCTTTAACAACGTTTCTCTCTCAAAAGTGTTATGACTATGAATTTAGTTTTGACGGTAAAAATTTAGCCGGAGAGCTATAGAGATTTGTGTTTTAATCTTAGCTGATGGCGGCGAAGTCATATTTAAAAAAGCTTTTGAAATGACTACTACATATTGATTACAATATGCTGAGCAATAGATTATTGGTCCTATAAAAATAAGTATGGAACTGTATTAATTAATATGTCATATTTAACATAGTTGACGATAGGCGAGCAGTTTGCTAGTTATGTATAAAGTATAGTCTCTCTGTTCTGGCGAGTATTGAGCGTATTGCATAAGACCCCGGAGAAAGGTGTGGCTTCTCAGGACATATTCATTAAGAGTCGAAGAACACAGTTCTTTTATACAGATAGTCAAATCATCTCTGCCAACAATCACCCATTTAGGATAGGTATTGATACTCTCCATTGCCTGCAGTATATATATCCATACATTAATTTAAATTTCATCAGGAATGTATTTTATTATTTTTTTAGATGACAAAATTAATTATATCACACTTGTAGAAGAACTTGATATCATGGTTGTTCACAGTCTGCTTTCATCTACTAGTGTATGATTTCTTAGAGGTGACGATGGAACAGTGATACCGAAATGGACTGGCAATCTAGATATGACAAGTTCTAATCTAGTTCTTTTCATAGGAATAATGTCACTTAGGATTTTGGAAACTTTCACGTATAATCACCTGTGGGTAGCCAATTTTTCCTAAACAGAAAAAAAATAGAAGATACATATAAGGAACACAAATGCCCACAATTAGGTGGGATTTAGTGACGCAAAAAGCGAAGTAAAAATTATAAATTTGAACTCCCTCCTGCAAAAATAGTAAAAAGAATTTTGTCAAAAACTACATATTGATTCTTTAAAAGTTTTATTGAATATCCCCGTTGTTTTAAATGTTATTGTTGATGTAATCTTGTTGTCGCCTTAAATAATGTTGTTGCTTTAAATTCTGTTTGTTTTTTGTCACCGGAAAACGTAAATAAAATTAAACTTTAAAACGCTTTGTGTGATTGATTATATCTTTGAGATTTTTTTAATATAAAAAATAATTTTAATAAGTTTCCTGTGAAAAAATGTAACAGATATACTAAATAATTTTCTCCGCATGAACAACATTATGAAAATTAATATAAAGTAATTATAATTTAATTAAAATGTTGTTTGTTATTGTTTGTCATTTTTATTTGACGCAACTTCGTTTTCACTCGGCTTTTCCAAGTTAACCTGATTCTTCATCGGCAAAACTTGCTCTTGTTTTGTTTTAAACTGGACTAGTATCAAGTTGTTCAGTAGTATGCAGGCCATAATTAAATCCCATTCAAGTGACATCATTGATGATCATATCATACCATCTAGCTAGCACTGATTAACATTATTCGCGAATGACGTTCGAGTTCTAATACGCGTTGACTCGAAGTAAAAGAAAAGTTGCGTTTGCAATATTGTGTTCCGTCAAATTCTAAGCGTCTGATCTTCTTTGTTTTCCTTTCATGTGTGTGTTGAACATATGTGGTGAGCGTAATATCGATGTGAAAAAATAAAGGTTCTGTCCCATTCTTACGTATATTTCATTAATTTGGTTTGTTGTGATGGCCGTAAGCTAATCGTTTTAAATTTACTGATTTAGTTAAGTAAATTTTGACTTCAATAAAATTATATTTTGGTTATGGTTGTATGTTCTTGTTGGCTATTTAAAAAGAGTTGAATTTAATATCGTGCTTATTGATTAAAATAAAAGAAAAACAGCGAGTATTTTGAAGTGCTGTCGTTTACGTAATTTACATTTTATTGTTTTCTGTAAAATGTCATTTAATTTTATTATTATATTATATTTGTATGTATTCTTTTAGTAACGTGCTTTGTATATGGTTTATTGTCTTATTATTTTGCGACGAAATATATATTATAATATATTAAGATGGAATGCATGTTCAATGGTATTTATGAGTTCACTTAATAATGTTTGTGATAATTTATATAGATGTTTAGTTTTAAAACAACTTCCTATATATTGGTTTCTTGATTGATTATATCTTGTTTTATGCGCTATTATTCCTAGTTTGAATTTCATTTTTGTTGTTTAAATCCATTGGTTAATGTACAGATTATATATATAAATATAATAACAATCAAACTAATACTGACCTTTAATAGAAAATGCCTCGGGTTATTCGTTTTATTCAGCAAACGTCTATATTATTAAGACATTTTAGTGTTATATCCGGCGAAGAGGATGTGAGATATTTAGTTATACGCAGATATGTTTTGAAGTTTGTACAAAATCTAGACTTGCACTATCTGTAAGGTATATAGTTCTATGTATATATATTCAGTTAAAGATATAAATCGTGTTGTTAATGATAATATTAAATATTAACTTATATCTTATCTTGTATTTCGTGTTTATTGTATGATTGAATCTTTATAAATTGACATAACTTTTCATAAAACCTACCGTTTCATTCTGAAGAATGATAGTTCAGAAATAATGATTTATTCAATGCAATGCGAATTTTGTTTCAGTTTGATTTTATTTTAAGATAATCGGACATTTACATGAAAATAAAAATTTCTTCAAAGTAGAACTCATGATTATATTAATGCAGTTCGCAGAAGTGGCAACAATCGACAAGAAAAAACAATTAGTAACATCTGCGAAAGTGTTAGTGACATAAAATTACATTCTATGTTATTTTTTAAATAATATTCTTTCTCTGGTGTTTTACTAAGATGCTTACATTTTACTCAATCTTTTTTTCAGTGCGACTCTCTCTTTGCACAAGTTTGTACGTTGATTACTACATGGTTTATTAAACTGATAATTACCTCCCATGCTCA
Organism: Euprymna scolopes; assembly: GCF_053919585.1. Lineage (NCBI taxonomy): Eukaryota > Metazoa > Mollusca > Cephalopoda > Sepiida > Sepiolidae > Euprymna > Euprymna scolopes. The sequence continues at coordinate 128,872,909 of NC_136491.1, forward strand.
AGTACACTTAGCATACATTATTAACATCTTATAATTAAAAGTTGCATATATTGCACGAATAATAAGCATACAGATTTAAAAGCAATAATAAAGTCGCTGTAGTATCAATTTATATTAAATGATACGTTGATTTTAAGTGCTATGCGAAAGAATCTTAATGATATCATTAATGTTCTATGAGAAAAATGATTTCTACGCAAAGGCTAAATCACGAAAGAAAACCAAAAGTTCTATGAGTAGTGCCTCTGTCTCATGAATTGGTGTCATGCAATTCTTCCTACATAATCACTTGCATAAAATGTAAAAGTACAAAAGTAAGATACTATGATTTAGTTGTGATCTTAACAGAAACATACATTTCAGAAGCGCTCCTGTCTTATAAAAGACCATCTTTTGGATTATATACACATAGCTTCTGCTTGTGCAGTAATAAAACTTCTCAAATGCACTTGTTATTTTAGGTTGGATAAAAGTGGTAATTTTGGTCAAAATAAGACTTTTTCCTTAAATCGGATTTTTAGATTGCCGATTTTGGATATTGATCAGGCGAATTCAGATTAACATCCTCGTTAAAAACACTCCCGGATATATAAAGTACTTTTGTGTGAAATTTAACAAGTCGTGTGAAATTTTAAAAAATCGTCCCGACAATTTTCAAGTCCATACGAGACGAACCCCCCCCCAACTAAACACATAAACATACACATAATTTTTTAAGTGAAATAAACCCTATGTGTATCACAGAACTTAACCTCACTACCCAAAATCGTCAACACACGCTAAGGATCCAGTCATGACCACGGCTTATCGTGTACTAATTGGTTGGTAAATTGTTCAGTCACATTTTAAGAATAACACATAAGATTTGAACAATGAGTTTGCATGAAAATATTTTGTCTGAGAGTATGAGTTCTACAAGATGTAATCCTTGTCAATATTTGCTCTTTATCAACATAAAACTATTTGTAATCTTATCGCGCCTATTGTTAGATTGGGAGAAACATTTCCATAGATCATTTGTTACAAGAACCACTAATTGATTCGTTCGTCTGCCCAGTAAACACATGCATACATATCACCGTTTTCTGTAGAAAACAGCAAACCTCACTAGAAAACGGTACTTTGCATTTAATCCAAAATACATATTGACTTAGTCTAGTAGAACCTATTTTATAAACATAAATACTATAGTTAAATATCAAAACAGATTATGCACTTCGCTGCTATCATTATCTGATGTTTCACTTGAAATTTTCTTCTATCTAAAATATTTAATTTTACGACGTGAGTTCGTATTACCATTGCAGAATGTACAAAAGTGTTTAATATTGTTTCTGCATTCACTAAATAACACATGTAATCCATCATACATAGAAAACACTCATGGAAAACAGCATGTTTAATCAAAGTAATTCAGTACATTCCTTGGACGTGACGGTGATCCAGTGGTTATCGACACTGAATAACAACCTGTGTGTTTCAAATTCGAATCCAGTTAATTCTAGAGAAACGTTCATTTAATACATTTTAAACTTCACGTGGTCCCTCCCGTAAGTCCATACTGTCTTTCTAGAAAAGAATTCTGACTAAAAACATATGCAGGAAACTTATGCCAAATACAGAATCTTCTGATTCATGCGATATGATGAGGAATAAAACGCAATCCCAGTCGCGTGCTTGCCTTCTTGTCAAGTATGCCATCCTTTATATGCATGCTTTTTAATATATTACTTGCATGTGATTTAGGTTGTATTTTATAAAGTTTCATTCCCGATTTATATTGTCAAATTTATCTACTTCTACATTAACATTTCTATTGAATTAGTAATATTTATCTTTACTTATTATATGACAAAACTCAAGTTCGTCCTGCTTGAAACCGTCCATCTTGTTTAGAACATCTTTTTTTTTATTACATTTTAACCCCAAACAAGACACATTGCCACTTTAATGTAGGGGGCTACTATCAGGGGAAACATCTACTGGGGTACTATGTAGGGATTAGGGCAGCGAGATGTTGGTTCACGTTGCACTTGAACTTATGCATGTCAGTACAGTTGGGGAAGCAGTGACCTGGAATGGAATTCCAAAGTCTAGCAGTTCTGGGGAAGAAACTACTGGAGTAGAAAGATCTTTTACATCTAGGTATCTCTACAGTGTGGGGGTGGGATTTTGTAGCTTGTCGGGTCTGTCGAGGGTGTTCACGTCGTGGGGGCACAAGTGCTTGCAGTTCTTCAGAGCATTCACCATTATAATACTTGTAGAACAGGCAGATGGATGCAACGTTTCGACGATGGGACAGAGGCTGAAGTTTTGTGTCCAGTTTAGGGCCTATCAGATTTGCGACTCTCTTTTGAACCCTGTCAAGGAGCGAGAGACTAGTAGCCGATGCACCGGCCCAAATGTGACAGCAATACTCCATACATGGGCGAATAGTGGCCTTATAGAGGTACAGGATACTTTCGGGTGTTAGAAGTTTTCTAGCACGGTAGAGAGAGCCCACCTTCCTCGCAGCGGCCCTGGCAATGCCCTCGATGTAATTGTTCCAGCTCATGTTTCCTGTGAACGTTAGGCCAAGGAGCTTGAAAGACGTACTCTCAGCTAAAGAGTTGTTGGCCATTGCTATAGGTGGTAGAGAAGGTTTCTTGTAATTATTGAATGAAACCAGTTTTGTCTTGGTGGCATTGAACGTTACCATCCATTTTTGTCCCCATTCCACTACTGATTTGAGGTCATCCTCTAGTGTTTCTGCCATTACTTTAGATATATGTTCATTTGTTTTCCTGTCGTGCCTGCTATAGAGTGTGGTGTCATCAGCATATATACCCATCTCAGAGGCAATTTTGTCGGGGAGGTCATTTATGAATATCAGGAACAGCAGAGGACCAAGGATAGATCCCTGGGACACTCCTGCATTTATATTATATTGTTTAGACGTACTACCGTCGAGGACAACCTGGATTTTTCTCTTATCTAAGAAGGATTTAATTATGTTAAGTATTCTACCAGTGATACCGTAAGATCTAATCTTCCTGAGGAGACCCTCATGCCATACCCTGTCAAAAGCCTTAGATATATCTAGTGCTACCGCTCTGCCCTCTCCCGCTTTGTCCAGTGAATGGTATATGCGTTCAGAGATTACAGTGAGGATGTCTGCCGTGGAACGGGCTTGTCTAAATCCATATTGATGGTCGGTCAGAAGTTTAGCATCTGTAAGGTGCTGGACTAGAGCATGGTTAATTAAGGTCTCAAATAGTTTGGCAAAAAGTGGGAGGAGGCTAATAGGGCGATAATTTAATGGGTCAGTTCTTTCGCCAGAATTCTTGAATACTGGTACCACAGAAGCAGTTTTCCAACAGCTCGGAAAGCAAGATTCATTAAGGCATTTGTTGTAGAGTTTGGAGAGAACTGGAGCTACTTCGGCTGAGCACTTTTTTAATAGCACAGCTGGGATGAGGTCGGGTCCACATGCTTTGGAAGTGTCAAGGTTTTTTATGATAGCATGCACCTGAGCAGGGGTGATTTCCGGATCGTCTGGCGTGGCGTCTGTCCGCATAGGAAAGTCAGGTAGGGGGTGGTTTAGAGGGTCCAGTGTAGAGTTGGAGGCAAACCGACTGGCAAGCATGTTAGCCTTCTCGGTTGCTGAGCAAACAACCTCGTGATTGTTGGTTAGTGGAGGAATTGTTGATTGCCCATTATTTACTACACTGTTGTAGATTTTCCAGAAGTCACGAGTTCCTAATTTTTGTGCTTCGATGCGTTTTTTAGTGGTTTCCGTAAATTCCCTCTTAGCTGTCGCTATTTCTTTCTTAACGTTACTTCTAGCTTCTATGTACTTTTGTCTGTTTGAACTGGACTTATGTCGGTTAAACCTGCAGAATGCATGCTGCCTTTGAGCAAAGGCAGTTGCGCAAGTCGAAGTAAACCGTTGGGGAGAGTGGGGCTTGCTATAGAATTTCCGCATGGGACATGCGCTTCGATTGCAGTTTTGAACCATTCAGTGGTCTCAGTTGCACACTGTTCAGCAGGAAGAGAAAAATATTTCCCCATGGGGCGTCTCTGATAAGATCTATGATAGCTTCCCAGTCAGCCTTTTTATAATATCTCGTTGTTTTGAGCACTGGCTCTTCAGTTTTGGGTCTGGAATTTAGGGCGATTTCAACCATTATTAACGCATGATCAGCGTTCCCAAGTGGGCTGTCGGCTTTCGTTACACAATCATCAGGAACTGTGGTCAAAAACAGATCTAATAGTGATGTATGTTGCTCGTCCTGATCAGGGAAGCGGGTTGGGAAAGTAACAATTTGCGATAGGGAGTGAGATACAGAGAAGCTATGAGTTGCGCTGCCTGCTGCATCTGTAAAAGTAGAGAATCCAAGCCAGTTTTTGTGATGGACATTAAAGTCACCAAATACATGTACTTGGGCGCTAGTGTCGAAGGAGAGTGCTGTGTCTATGCTGTCAGATACTTTGTTTATTATGGTACAGTCTTGGGTCGAGGGAGAGCGGTAGAGAAAGTAAAAGTAGCTAATGTTGTGTTGCATGATAAGTCTAAAGCACATAAAGGCTTGATCATCTGTTTCTAGGTTTGTTTCTCTAGTCAAGGGAAGGGTATTACGAATGTAAACTCCAAGTCCGTGCATATGTCTGTCAGAGTCCTTACGGCAGAGTGGGAGATATCCAGGCATGTTAAAGTAGTTAGAGGGGATGGAGGAGTGTAGGTTAGTCTCACTTAGTGCTAAGATATCCGGGGTATTTGTTAGGAGAAATGCTTCAACATCAGCTAAATTAGTTCTTAGCCCACGGATATTTGTGAATGCAAGCCTCAAGGGAGGAGGCAAGTTGGATTTGTTTGTCCCTAAGCCTGGTTTAAGCTTATTTTTAGATTGTACTGTCATCATGTATTTTAACGAGTTTCAGTTGGGTTAGGGGAAGCCGAACAGGAGGTTATGCAGAATATCACACATGCATCACAAGTAGACCATCTGGTTTGTAAAATTTTACGCATAGTTAAGTAAATAAAAGCAAAGCAATTAAAGATTTTATTTATTTTACATTTTAAAGTTTTTTTCGATATTTGTAAGTGGCACTTTAAAATGCTAAAACTACTAATCTCATTTTTGCCCAGTTGTTCAAATCGTGTTAATAAAACGAAACTAATTTCACCTCTCTTTAGCTGTGCCAAAACCAAAACGTAGACTCCATGAACAAAGCTTCTTTCTTAGAAATGCACGCCTGTGGAACTCTCTTCGGTTTTCCTGTTTCCCACATGACTACAACCTGAATGTCTTCAAGTCCAACATAAAAAATCATCCCGATGAATCGCCCCCTTAAATAAGACACTTTATCAAATCTCCAATACTAACGTACTGTACACACATTAACCCTTATCCCCGAGTGGCTCCTGGGCCTTGATAAGTGGTGACTACCTTGTAAAAAAAAAAAAGAAAACGAATAAATTAAAACTATTTTACCGGTAATTCCTATCTCTTACTTTCACAAAACGCAACAGCAGTTGCTTTTTGCTGATGTCTTTGCTTTAGTTCTTTACGAATAAACGCTTTGGAAGTAATTTTTATTTGAATGGAATCCCTAAATGACAGTTTAGATAAGTTAAATTATTATAAAAATCACTGATAAAAGCGGGAAAAAGTTATAGACGTTGACATATGAACATTTCTTTATTCAATACCGGCTTTCGTAAAGAGTCATACTTAGTTTACAAAGCCAATGGGCGCAAGTGACGTCAAACAATTTTTTTAGGTACGGATAACGAACTCTGTATATAATGTAGATTTTTTTCAAGTTTTACAGTTTTTCTTTAAATGGCGAGTATACTGAAAGCAGATATCGAATTAAAATTATCCGCAGATAAGTAATTTTTCGGATATTTAGCAATGTAATTTCTTATAATGTAGTATGCCAGTGGTAATCATTGTTATGCGTGAAAGCGCACCTATTTTTGGCAGATGTAATATACTCACTATTCCATTGCTAGCTATAACATATACGGGTCGCAAGTAGTCTAGTTTATTAATTAGAGTAAAAGGAATCGACGATAGAAAAATTATGAACTATATAGTTTACCTGTGTCCCGAAGTTGCCCGAAAAATTAGATGAAATCCCAAATGTTTCTACTCAACTGTGAACATACGATCTATGTAAGTAATTACTTTTACTAATATTATAACAAACATATTGAGTTGTATGAAAAGAGTATCATCATGGAGGTTTCTTGTCAATTTATCAATATATTGTACAAGAAAACAGTTAAGAGTTATTTTCGGATGATGGATAAATAATAAACCTCTTTTTTAGTCTCATAAATTAAGAAATAATGTGCGCTTTATGAATTTTCATATCTTATAGGTATTGCGCTTATACTTAAAACGTTAAAATATACGATAACCCTTATCACCGAGTGGCCCTTGGGCCTTGATAAGTGGTGACCCTCATGTAAAAAAAAGAATACTCATACTAAAGAGAACATTACTTTGTATTATATACATATATATGTAATAATATATATATATATATATATGTTTGTTTAAGTTAATTAATAGTCAATATCCTCACTTTTTTATATAAACAGTGGACGTTTATACCATGTAATTGCCATTTTATTAAATTGTTAAGTATCTATTATTTGTAAAACACCTCCTTTAGAAACCGTAATAAAATTTAAAAAAAAATGATATATTACGACACATAAAAATATCAAACAATATAAATTGCATCACCCTAATTTCCCCGTTCCCAAATTAAGAAAACATTCGAGTATCATTTTACGTTAAATTTATGCTGAAAATGATATCTAACATGAAAATGTAATATGTTTTACATTTTCATAATTTCGTTTACGTTTTTGCGGAAGTGTTTCCAGATTTATTATGTATAATGGACCAAACATCCAACCCAATAAGAATAAGATCAAGTCCCTTCGGAGTTGGTTTAATTAATTTATTTTACTTGTTATTTAAACCAAAAAGGCAGTTTCACTTGGACGTAAGTGAACACTATTCGGAACCAAATGTATAGGAGTGTTATGTAGAGAGTCGAAATGCGAGATAACTTTTGCATTATGTTTGCACTTCTGCATGTGTGCCGTACGGAAAGTAAGACTCGTAATGAAATTGCAAAGTTTAGCGGTTTGACGGAAGAAAATATTTGAGTAGAAGGTTTTCCGTCATCTAGAAGTCTGTATGGTGTAGGATTTTTCTGTTTCTACGGTTAGGTGGTGAAATTAATGTCGAGGGGGTAACAATGCTTTGAGTTCGTCGGTGCACATTCTATTAGATAATTGTAGAACAAGCGCATCGCTGCAATATTTCGCCGATGAAGTAAGGGTTAATACCTGGTTTATAACGCGGGGAATATTGGTTTCTCCAAATGTTGCAATATTCGATGTTTTGCATTAAAAAATTTTGAACCCTTTATATTTTCGTTTTCTGTAGTCGGTTCGTACAATACAATATTTCTAAACCGAGGCAACTGTCAGTTTGTTTACACTCTCGTCGTTTCACTGAGAGTTTCAGTGCAGCAAATAAGACCAAGAAGATTTCTACCCCCCCAAAAATAGAGATAAAACGTATCGAAATATAAATGGTCATCCTAAGGTCTTCTGATAATACGTACGATACTGAGCAGTAAACACAAAATTAAATAATTTATAATAAACTGTGTAAATCATTTTATTGCATATGAGTAAAATATTAATATTTAATATAGGTCAAAAGATTAAAATTGTATCAGAAATGGGCTTCTTTAAGGTTAGTTATTTCCCTAAATTGTATTCAAATTCATACGATATTCACGAAGTTGTAGCTTTTTGTTTATTATCAAGAAATGCATGCTGTTTATCACTATGGCAGATCTCTTACAATGGCAAAATGGGGCTATTGACGAAAAGCAAAGGGTTGTTGCTCCCAAAGCGCATATTCGGAAAATTCGTAGGGAAGTCATCCCAAATCCAAACAATACAAGTTATTCCCTTTTTGACAAGAGCGGGAATCGCTCCAAGAGGCAGGCAGGTCAGATACAATGTGGTGATTGAGATGGCCAGGAACATCATACCTCTTTCAAGGCGTCCAAGCAAACAACATTGGGGAAAACGAAATGCTTAACCACAGAATAACATGAAAATGGATTTCTAACATGCCCTATTTACGGATGAGGCCCGTGCGACTCTTGACGGTCCGGGTTGATGGGCCACAGTTTGGAACCCGAACGGAACTTCGACCTCTTTACAGAGTTCATTGTCTACGGGGAAGTGAATGCATCATGTTTGGGCGGGAACTATTGGGGATAAGTTTGTTGGGCCATTCCGAGGGCAAGAGGGTGTAAAGCTTACCAGCAATGCATACACGGATAAACATTTTTCCCCAAGCTAGATGACCTACTATTGTAACTTCGCTTTCAGATAATTTTCATGCATGAAAATGCACCATCCCAATCTTCTAAGGGGACTGCAGCCTTAGTAGAATATCTGAGCTTCGTGGGTGAAACCCTCATGACCTTATCTCCATTGAACATCTCCGATCAATATTGAAAATAGAGGTTTATAAGGGTGGACAGCAAATTACTTCAAAGAATATTCTGTTGATGAAAATAGTTCGTGTCGGCAGAGCTATAACTCATTGTCATATAAAATAATTGACTTCTTCGATGGACAAAAAATTGTTTAAAGTGTTTTATAAAAAAAATGGTGGTTATGTTGATAAATAGTTCATTTATTTTCAGGTTTAGCTTTTCGGAAGTGCTTTTGGTTATTATTTTTTCAAAGGAAAATATAAATATAATAAAGTTTTCATTATTAGACATTGCATTTTTGCGTAGAACAGAATTTCCAGAGACGCGCAATAAAACCATCGACACTAGAAATTCCTGGATAAAACTAAAATTTCATAATATTGTTAATATCGCATGAATTTGAATAAACGTTTGAGAAATATCTAACTTTCAAGCAATCCTTTGATAATACAGTTTTAGTTTTTGTGGCGTATATTTAGTGAAATATTAATATTTTACTACTCTGCAATAAAGCGAGTAACACAGTTTATATGCGCATCAAGTTAAGACATAATAATACCTTTTTCACATATACGGTAATAAATAAATATCAAATATCGTAATTCTAAAATGTACAAATGTTTTAATCGTTGTTCCATTGATTAACCACTTTTGTGTTTGTACTTAGATTAACAAAAGCATGAGAAAAAAGTGTATTGATTTTAGTGTTGTTGAATAATTTCTCTTTAAATATTATTCAGATACAAAGGGTTTTGAAAAGTAATGTATCCTATTTTAATTCCGACCGAATTGATCCAATAAGATTGCATACTGCATTTATATGATAACTGAACTCATGCATTCATAATCTGAATGATTTATTATTCCGTTGCAGCTTTATACAATATTATACCATAAATAAGCCACTCCACTAGGTAGTTGATAAAACTGCATTCAGAATAGTGGTGATAACATAGAAACATAGATTATACAACAGAAAATGTCGTCCGTTTAAATAGCCTAACTCCTCTCTATATAGCCTTTTAATATTTTGAGAAAGCACCCGTTGGACACCCGTGTACAACTCTTGCTCATCGTTGGGAAAAGTGCTTTAAGAGTTATGAACTTTGTATAAAAATATATTCCGGAGCGCAAAACATCTCGTTTTAATGTTAACAATTCTGTCTCTGGAGCTGTTAAACTTAACAAGTTAAAAAAAAGTTTATACTTTTGAAACGACCTTCAAATTATCGTGTTTAAACGCATGTAGTATTTTGCATTGTATTAAAGAATGTATTTGAAGGGTTTTCCATAATTAAGAAAGGTTTCGATGTCTTAATGTAATAATCGATGCACATTTCTGCTGAAATGAATAAGTTTTTTTAATACAAAATTCAACTGTATTGGCATTTTTATTTCTTTACTAGATTCGAGAAAGACAACTATATAATAATTATGATTATTTTTAATTTTTACAATCCAGTGTAACTGAAATAGGTGCGAATAAGATGAACACTATATAAATTGATACTAAATAATAATAAAAATCTCAGTAATGCATATAAAAAGTTTTGTTCCGATCTCTAAAAAATAATAAAATAATAATCCGAAGATATTCTCTAGTAATTCTCTTAAAAAGTAATCTTGCAAGACTGAGACATTTTCGATAAGAAATCTAGTCTATTTATACACCTACAAATTGAATATGTATTAGAGGACAACTCTTAACCTATATACTCGAGGATATTTGATCTACATACTTGAAATTTGGAAAACATAATATCCAGGGATGTGAAAAAATGTATAAATAGTTTTTTTTTTCGGAAGAAGCTCTTGTAAGAAGTCAAAACCTGGTACATGGCGGTCATGGGATGATTGTCTGTTTGTCAACTGTTTACGTAAGAGCTTCCTTATGTTAAGAATAATAATTTGGAATACACGTTTTAAAGGTCGTAGCAAGCTAGCTTAATGGTTGTTGTACTTGACTCAATGTCTTTAGTTTTTGTTTCGATCTCAGTTCGAGTAACTTTTTACTTACAAAAAACGAACTGTTTAGAAAAAAACATAATACTTGTATGCACATGCCTCAGATTTTTTACCGCAACCAGTCATTGTTCATCGCTAGCAAAGGTGGATTGTAAACGGCTGTGATTATATAAGAATAAATCCTAAATGATAAACTCTCGATGGTACCACACGCGTTTTTTCAGCCCTTTAAACTTTTTAGATGAGAAAAAAGGGACCTTTCGTTCGAAACATCCCTTGTATGACAAAGCGCAGTAAAGAGTCCCATGTACTCGTACGACTTTTCCTCATCGCTGGCCAGGGTGCATTGAGAATAGTTGTTACTATGTATGAAAATAAGTGTTAAAGCATAAAAGGTCGGTCATTTTAATGTTATTAGTCGCGTCTACTTAGCACTTTCAATTTTTGAGTTAGTAAACCGTAGGAACGACGATCATATATTCAGGATGCAAATTTGAATGGAAATCAAAGTGACGAAGCGCTTTTTTTATAAATAAAGTTAATTATGTTGAAAATAATAATAAACTGCAGTTGGAAAATTACGTATGCCGGTAATAGACGTAACACGATGAAGAGAGTGAAGCGAGACGACAATGCGTAAGGAATTTCCCGCTACCTAATTTGTGGGAGTAAGTATTATATAACACAATTAACAAGAATATTGGCAATGCCATATTTACTCCTACAGTTTAGCATATTCTACTCTTTCTAAATAAATGAGGTTTAAACTGGAAGAGGTAGGAATCTCTTGTTTGTATATATATATATATATATATATATATATATATATATATATATGTATATATATATATGTGTGTGTGTGGGTGTGTATGTGTGTGTATGTGTGCGTGTATGTGTGTTTGTGTGCGTGTGCATCTCATTTTACAGTAAATATTTTGCCATTGAATTTTAGTTAGTATTCACTATGATAATGTATCACACTACAGGGATGTAACCATATGCGAAATTAGCATCGAACTGAGGTAGTTACTGAATTAATAAAATAAAATAAAAAATAATAACCGTTCAATGGCCAACACACGATATAATACCAAACATCTGCGTAATTATCTGCAAACTATGATTAAAATAATCACGTGTTAAGTTGATTGTTTCTTTCGATTTCTTTTACTTTGTATGTTTTTTTCATGTTATTGTGCATTTCTCACCGTCTTCTCATGATAATATATTTTTTTTGTTAATTATGGGTTATGAAACTTGTCCTTCTTATTTTTTACACAGCCTAGTATTAAATTTGCAAATATTAGAGTGGGTTAGAGAGTAGATGGTAAGGAAATACTGACAATACAAATAAAGAAATTAATATAAAAAATAAACAAAAATGAATTCCTCATTATTAAAAACTGTTTTATACAGATATTAATTTTTTAAGAATTCTGATTTCGCATCGATATAAACAGACTAATGAAAAAGTGAAAACAAATCATTGAGTATCGAACGGTATTAATCAAATTGCATTGGCAGATGCAAATGTGATTAATCAAATTAGTAGAGAATCTCATGAAAATACTAATAATACAGATACAGCTGGAGTAAGCTTGACGCATTGTTTGTATTGTGATAACAAGTTGTGTTGGTTATTACAATGCAATCGTGCAGGAAAAATACTGTTTGGTACGGAGTAATGTATTTTATAAGTATAATGAAAATATTAAACAATTTTATATTTTCATCTGTAGTCGACACACAATGTTTAGTTATTAACATTTTGTAATTGAACATATATAATAATCTAATATAGCCATTACTTTTTATCTACTTTGTCCCGTGTCCAATAATGTTGTTTTTGTAGACAGCGTTGCAACCGACATCAAACAAAACTCTTATTGCTAATTATGATATTCTCACTGTTTCCGCGCATTGACATGAAACAAAACTTTTTTGTGAAATTCCTTTAATTCTAATGTTAAAATACTTTTTATATTAAGTATTATCATTAATAGAGAGCGAATGCACCTTTTTGAAATAAAATATTGTCGCTTAAAAAGAATTTAATGATTTATAAGATTCATTTTACGTGTTTTTGTAACTGTTTGCGAAGAGATAAAGTTATTAAAATTTGAAATATCGGAAATGGAATTCAGTTAAAATTTGAACCTTGATCACATTTTTAAACATAAAACGCAAATATCAAATATATCAAACGTAACCAGCCGAAATTCATTGCCTACAATAAGGGCAAACTACTGTGTGTTCACAATAAGGATAATTAAAATTTTCGATATATAAACTTTGATTTCAAATGCGCAAAGTATAAGATAGCATATGGGCGAAAATAGTAGGAAACTTGATGCCTGTTTTTTTCTTAACGTGACGAACACTATACTTTACACAAACTTCTAAATAAACTCAATATAACAACACATTTTCTTAGCTTTGTTATGCGAAATGAATATATTTTTAATCGCTTAGCATAATTTATGCATGACACCTTTTTTAATCAAGAATATCAAAATGCGCGTCCTTTGGTACTAATATGAACATATTACAAATTAATTGTATATTACTTATTAAATAAGATCAGATATGTATTTCTGGTGATGTTTAAAGACGTTTATAGTTTGTACGTTTTCTTCCTTCCATTAGCAAAGAGATCTCTGTTGAGCGCCTCTCAGACCACCTGTTCTTAATAAAATGTTAGAAATCTGTGTAAACATAATTATTCAAGTTTACAAATATCCTATAGTAAAAGATCGATTAATTTAGCAATAGGATAACAAGACGAAAGAGCACAGAACATTTTTTAATCCTCGTGTTTATGTATCTACAGTAAAACGTACACGTTTCAAATTTAACTCATGCATTATGTGTCGTGGTCAATTTCACTGATCTATATATTTCCGTAATTTCCAATCGCCATTAATAGGCAACATAGAGGCATTTTCTTGGGTCTGAAATATAAACTACTTTAATAGGTAACTCGGAAAACTGGTTTCATCTAGAATGATATATTCGCAACGTTTCGATCGATGTAACCTTTGACCTTCTTCGTGTGTATCTTGTATAACTTTCGTAATTTCCTAAGGAGACTTCACGTAAATCCACTGCGGAGACTGCTCTCGTCTCGTAAATGATGTCTGTATAAAAAAAACTCAAGTAGTTCACAACTGTTTTTTCGTTTGATTACACTCAGGATTGAACCGTCAAACTCAGAAAAAAATTCTCTTTTTCAACTAAGCTATTCTGAGTGCAATAATTATTGTGCTGTGGTATAGTGCAAATAATTGGATCATGAATTCGTAGGAGCATGCAAACTATTTTATTTTGAGATAAAAAATTCACTAAGTATTAATATATATATATATATATATATATATATATATATATATATACATATATATATATATATATATATATACTAGACTAGACTACGCGTGACACGTTGGGTCAGTATGTTATATATATTAGCTATGGAATTCATGTATGAGCGTTACACTTGTGACGTAAAGAAAATATTTTTTGTGACAAAACAGAAACATTTCTATGAAAGTATCTTAAAATGAAAACAAGAATATAAATAGATTTCTATGAGTGATTCTGTTTATTATTGTTTATTTTTGAAAAAAAAAAATTAAAGCCATTGAAGTATAAGTTGCGTTAAAATAACGTAAACGTAATACGGAAATGAACGATGTTAAAAGATGCAGAAAGTATTAACAATTGTTTCTTTGGATAATTTAAAACGCCCCCCCCCCAAATTAGGCCGCTGAAAACGTACACAGTAAAAAATATGTTGTAAACAAGTCAAAGCTGATTTATTTGTGAGAAAATGCGACAGTATAGTTGTAATATAGAATAGTTGCAAAACATCCCCTAAGGGGGTCAGTATGTTATATTAGCTATGAAATTAATGAATGAGCATGACACTTGTGACGTGGAGAAACTATTTTGTGACATAACAGAAACATTTCTATGAAAGTATATTAAAATGAAAAAAATATATAGATAGATTTCTATGAGTCATTGTGTTTAGAGTAGTAGTAGGGAAAATACATGTCAACCAGTAGTAGTAATAGTAGGGTAGGAAGAGGAGGCGTAGTGGTAGTAGTAGTAAGAGGAGGAAGAGAAGACGTAGTAGTGTTTGTAAAGAGGAGAAGTAATAGTAGTAGCAAGAAGAGGAGGCAGAGTAGTAGTAGTAGTAGTAGTAGTAGTAGTAGTAAGGGTTATTGCTTAAGCCAACAAGCAAACAACCAAAAACGACAGAGTTTTAGTATTATATATATATATATATATATATATATATATATATATATATATATTGATACCTACATATTTCTTTATATATCAGTTATTATTCAAAATCGACAGCCCCGATGCCGTGTTTAGTTTTTTGTGGGGTTAACTTTCGATAGTAACCCAACATATGAGCTGCTTCTTTGAGCCTTTTCTGTTAAGTCTGGGGACTTATGGACACCAGTATTGGTACTCTTCGTAAGGGAGGATTATGTACTTTGATCACCGTATTGTTCCATGATCATGCGCTTCTTCTGTTAACATAATGGAACTTCTTAGGTGTGAGTTAGAAGCTGGCTCTGTTCTTTGGATATTTATATTTTGCAATTCTCGTAATTTCATTCGACTTCTTTCGTTCCACTCTAAAAACACACCATATCTCTTACGTCTTCTTCTGATTATCCAGTGCTCATCGCAACACGATAATACATTTTACTTTTATTAGGGCGGTTAATGGTATCATTACGATTGAATTGATTCATTTTAACTGAATGCGGTACACTAGACAATGTGTGCAGGGAACACGTCATTATTTGGTGTGATGTTGTACCAGTATGCTGCTTTCGGTAGAGTACGCTGTATTCTCGCTGGGATATTCTGCAAGAGCTATTGATGATGCCCTTCCCGAAGGAGATATGCACAGCTGAATCGATATCGGATTCTCAGCTCATCTTGAAAGGTTTTAAACAAGCCGCTCCAAAAAGTAGTGTCGTGATCCGTCAGAATCTCTGTCGAGGAGCCCCGCTCATAGAAGAGCGTCCGTCCTTGGTTCATTGCACTTCTCGCATTTTACCGAGGAAAGCGTCGTCAAATGACAAAACAAGTAGGGTAACTATGAACCATTTCGAAAATAATGTAATGGAAAATATCAATCAGTACTCGCTATCATAATTGTTTCACGTTTAAAGCAGCTCCTGACCAGAACATCGGCGACGATCAATCGACTGCATTTTTCACATACTCTGACGACAGTTTTACAGAGACCTTAGAAACTGGAGGGTCAATATGTTTTGCCAAGTAGATTATTAATTTTAGCTTTCTATATTTGCGAGAAGGCTACCAGTTATTAATGTTGTAACACGATATATATCACTTCAGTTCAGTCTTATGTTAAGAATATGTGTTGTGGCGGAACTACTTGTGTTAGGTACGTAACACTGATCCATGTATAAAAAATAACGGAACGCCAAAGGCTTAACTCAAGGTCTAGATCCGGAAAAAAAAACAGTTTTTCTGTCATCTATTCGAACAACTCTTATATATGTATGGCTTTAATATAATTTCCATTATATTCCCGAGTTTTTTTTACGATTGTTAGCCTTTAATCAAGGTGTTAGCAATATGAAACGAGGAATTAATTTTTAAAAAATTGTTTAACCATATATCAACATAATTTTCAGAGAGAAATAGAAATAAATTAAAACAGTGAGTTGAACTTTATAATCAAAATTTAAATATATATATATATATACATAATTTTTAAATGTAAATATTATATACACACACACTTTGATATTATATTCAGCATACCTTGAGATTCTAAACAAAGAAGATTGCTATACACAAAGAGTGGAATATGAGTTGAAAAAACGTATTTTACCAATACAACGTATATATATATATATATATATATATATGTATATATATATATATATATATATATATATATATATATATATATATATATATGCAACATACCTGGTCTTAATCGAGAGGAAACTGAAACCTCTCTATAACGGTTTCATATAATCTGAAATAACAATAAGGGGAAACTTGATTCCTAATGTTTCTCCTACGTTGTATCCTTCCTGTTTTGGAAATAGGGTACTATTCTAAATATTTCAAGTATACAATATTTATTGTACATTGAAGTTTACTTCATGTATGAAAACCAAAGAGGCGGGATAAATCATATGAAAAATATATTAAATGAGTCTCGTCTTACTGCTATATCATTATTTTAAACTATAGCAGCAGGTTTTAGTCTCCCTTTTATCAGGGCGAGACATTTTGGGGAAATATTTAATATTTTGTAATTGCTATGCAACCAACACTAGAAAGACAAATGACTATGAATGAAACATTATATGACTGTAAAAATAGGTCGAAAATAGACTCTAAATTATGAAAAACCCCTAAAAGTGCTATCTTTAGGGCAAATATCACAGAGCCCAGTACAAAATTCGTTATATTCCTCTTCCAACTTTTAATTTGTAAAATTCTGAACAATAGTCGCTGAGATTAGTGAATTATAATTTGCCAAAAAAATTGGTATATACAGGGTGACCCCAAAAACGGGCCGAACTCTAATTAGGCCCCGTTTCTTAGTGTTTTGTCCGAATGAAATGAAACTTTGGTCATATCTACTTTATTATATTCAAAACATCACATCAAAACACTAGGGTCTTTGGCCTTTTTTCTCCCTTCTACAGCAGATGTTCTAGATGACCTCCATTTAGCTTTTGTTTTTTCTGGGGGGCACCCTGTATAAATATGCGTTTCGGAAATCAGTAACAAAACAGGAAGATCGCCAATAATCAAATGAACATAGTAACATAATAACACACAAATATTCAATTGTTTTTAGCTGAACATTATTGTAAAGAACATACATCTTAAATGTGAAGAAATCTGAGAAACTTAGAATAAACTGTAGTTGCAAACCACATAAAATTAAAAGGAAAATGTATTAAAAAAGAGAAAAAAGCATCAAGCATCGTAAATAATAAAAAATAATATTGCTAAAATGAAAGTACACAGCGATAGCAACAATAATGATTGAAGAGATTATGGTAGTGTTTTGTTTATCTCCTCTACTTTAAATTGGGTAATGAAAATATGTCCTTCAAACAAAAGTCATTCGTTAGCGACAAGTATAATTAGTTTTGTATATATATATGCATGCAAATAGTTAAGTGTTTGACTCCTGGATTATAGCGTAATACTTTCATAATAAATTTTATTCTATGAACATATTTTCTTCTATTCTTAAGCTGTACTTTGCTATTGACAATTTTTAAAGTTAATCCTCCAAAATATTGATGCGAAATTGTTTATCTTATAATATGTACGTATATACACGTGATTGTGAGAAAAAATGCATGTTCATTCATTTATTCCCCAGGGGAAATACGTAATATCATGATTTAAAGATTTTCTTTAAAAATTCTTTTTCGAATATTGCTAATTTTTTCTTATTCTTTTAAAATAAAAGTTTTTAAAGGGCATCGATCACCTTACTTTATAAATTCCTCTCAATAATTACTTCGTAATGTAACTTTATAAATCGTTCTGCATCAAGTTATACTCATCATAATTATAGAGTATTGCGTTCTTCGATTAACAATGATATGCTATCAGATTCTAATTATCAGACTGTGGCCGATAAAGATACACTTGTCTCTCGGTATTTAAAATAATTAAAAGAAATACGCTTTCTGAGATTCAGAAATCATTTGGAAAGGCATATCTTTATCTTTCGTATTAAATTCAACCTTCGCACCTTTGTTTCATCGGTAAATTTTGCCGGAGCTTGTGACACTTTTTTTACTCTTCGTTTCTTTGCGCTGCATGATGCTGTTAATATCTAGAACAAAATGAATTCTATATCACAATATTTATTTAGTTTTTATATAAGTGGTCGATTTGTATTGTGCGTATAGGCGAGGCTGCTATCACAGAGCTCATCAGATACAGGTAAATATTAACTGTCACATAGAAGTAGATGAAAGAAAAATTAAGAAAAAGTACATATATATATATATATGTTTGTGTGTGTGTATTTATTCGTATATTTACGACATATTTAGGTTCTTTATCAATTCACCTTACTGTTTTACACAATATAAATCTTATTTCTATATTAATGCCGATAAACGGCATATATTAGATTCACGACATCATAAAGTAAAATAGTCAACAATAGCTGAGGTGACCTGGTTGGTTATTTTTAAATTACCTGCTTCTTTGATGTATGAGGGAGGACGCTATTTCTTTCATATGTTTGTTTTCTATTCAATTATATCGTATCAAAATACGTATCATTTCCCGACTTATCGTATAACTCAATTGCGAATTGAAACGGAAGCGAATACCTGTACCATTATCTTACAACTTTAGGGTTTTAATACTAAGCTGCACTGTTTGTTACGGAATTTTTACTCTAACCCGGGTATTTAATGCTAAAACGCATTAGTTATTGAGGTAGGAGGATTTCAACGCCGTATTAGAGATAATTTACTCGCAAGGAGGTTACATTTTATTTTACGATATTTAAATATGTTTTCCGGTAAATGACTGAGAAAATAATATAGATGTTTGTTTTACGTCACCCTTTCAATTGTATAGAATGAGCTATATGGTTTTATTTCAGGCATCATTTTCCTGACATTTTTTATTTAGAATTAATCCAAACCGAAATCGGGTAATTAAAAAGATAATAGTTGATGTTTGATAACAGGTTACGTGAAAGTAAGTTTGTGGAAGCAATTGGATTCGAAATCAACCGCAATACTTTGTCAGTAACTGTCGGTCACAGTATAGCAACCGCCACTTTCAACTTTCCGAAATATAAACAGTCTCCTAATCTTATTAAATACTGAACAATTATAATAATGTGATTTACAGTATCTAAAAGCGCTTTTGTTTAGCAATGTCATATATTACTTGATTTAGACAATACATTAAAACGTATGAAACAATTTAAAATATTATGAATAAAAAGAAAGCTAATAGAAAGTCTATCACATCAGGCCACACGCCCACTTCTATGAATTCGTAATAAAACTTGCCCCTCTTTTATTAAATTCACACAGTTTATATTCTAATAAATATGTCAGAAAGAGGAATGGTAATTTATATTGGAAAAATACATAACTCGAATAGTTATAGGATTATTCCGAAAGTTTTCCTTATATCTTAATATAAATAACGAGTGTAGAGTGTGTAATTTTGCTGTAATTTCTGAAGAAAATTGTATAGATATATATATATATATATATATATATATATATATATATATATGTGTGTATGTATATATATATATTTATATATAGGCATAAACCTGAAGAATCCTAGAGTGGATGAAACGCGGAATATTCATTGTAGCTTACATGACATATATATTTATTAGTTAAAAACTTGGCCTTTTGCCCAAGATCAAAGTGTAGCATCTGTTCTTCAGATGTTGCACTTCTATTTCTTGTTCTCTTTCGGTGGAGGACCAGTCGTTCACGACTGAGACAATTTTTTATTTTTGTACCTTTTCTCCACGTTAAAAAACGACCCTGGTGCCTAACTCTGTCTCGTCAGGAGGCATAGTAAATAGGTACAAACTAGCTCTACCTACGTATTTAACTGTTTAAGAAAATACTTAAAGTTTACGCATAAATTTATACTTTCGTATATTAATTTTATGCGAGTAAATGAAGTAGTTATATATATATATATATATATATATATATACGTATGTTGTGTACGTATTTGCTTTATATATATATATATATATATATATATATATATATATATATATATATATATATATATATATATATATATACATTCTCACAGTAAAAGAGTCCAAGATATCACAAAAGCCACGGCAGCAAAAAAAAATAAAATAAATAAAATAAATAAATATATAAATAAATGAATAAAATAAATAAAAGTTTAAGACTCGGGGTCAACCTTTGTTTCGGCTCATCAGTTTTACACATCTGAACTCGGGATTTAACATCCGAATCTCTTTCAAGATAAGCGAGTACTCCACAACTTACTCGATCGTGCCAAACACAAAATGTAATTTTCTAACACAGATAAAGCAAATCGCGACGCAACCCGCCAAGGAATATAGCTACTTAGTCTCAAACAATGAGTAGAGTCATCCAACAACCGTGGACTCAAGCCGAGGTCACAAAAGTGTGATTTTTACACTCATTAGTATTAGATTTTTTTTTTTTTTTTTGTTACATTTTCATCCCAAACAGGGCATATTGGCACTTTGTTGTAGGGGGTTACTATCAGGGACATGGGCATCACGAGTACTGTGAAAGGATTTGGGCTGCGAGATGTCGGTTCACGTTGCACTTGAACTTCTGCATGTCTATAGAGTTGAAGGAGCAGGGACCCGGCAGGGGATTCCAAAGTTTACCTGTTCTGGGGAAAAAACTACTGGAGTAGAAAGCTCTCTTACATCTAGGAATCTCTACTGTAAAAGGGGTGGAAGTTAACTGCTTGTCGGGTTGGTGGGGGTATTTACGTCGAGGGGGAACAAGTGCTTGCAGTTCGTCAGAGCATTCACCGTTAAAGTACTTGTAGAAAAGGCAGAGGGATGCAACATTTCGTCGATAGGACAGGGGCTGAAGTTTAGATCACAGTTTGGGACCTGTCAGATTGGCGACTCTATACATGGGCGAATGGTGGCCTTATAGAAGTATAGGTTACTTTCGGGCGTTGGTATCTTTCTAGCACGGTAGAGAGAACCTACCTTCTTCGCAGCAGTCATGGCAATACTCTCGATGTAATTGTTCCAACTCATGTTTTCTGAGAGCGTTAGGCCGAGGAGTTTAAAGGATGTACTTTCAGATAAACAGTCGTTGGTCATTGCTATTGGTCGTAGAGAAGGTTTCTTGTAATTATTGAAGGAAACTAGTTTAGTATGGCAGCATTGAATTTGACCATCCATTTATGTCCCCATTCCACTACAGATTGGAGGACATCCTCTAGTGCTTCTGCCATTTCTTTAGATATTTGTTCATTTGTTTTCCTGTCGTGTCTGTTATAGAGTGTGGTGTCGTCAGCATATATACCAATTTCACAGGCAGTTTTTTCAGAGAGGTCATTTATGAATATTAGGAATAACAGAGGTCTCCGGATAGACACCTGAGGCATTCCCGCATTTATATCATATTGTTTAGATGTACGACCGTCGAGGACAACCTGGATTTTTCTCTTATCTAAGAAGGATTTAATTATGTCATGTATTCTTCCAGTGATACCATATGACCTGATTTTCCAAAGAAGACCTTCATGCCATACTCTTTCAAAAGCCTTAGATATATATACATATAGAGCTACCGCTTTACCCTCACCCTCTTTGTCCAGTGACTGGTATATACGTTCTGAGATTACAGTTAGAATGTCTGCTGTTGAACGGGCTTGTCTGTAGCCATATGGTTCGTCAGTCAGAAGTTTAGCATCTGTACGGTGATAGACTGGGTCTTGGTTAATTATTGTCTCAATTTTTTTTCGAAAAGTGAGAGGAGGCTAATGGGGCGATAATTTACTGGGCCAGTTCTTTCGCCAGAATTCTTGAAAACTGGTACTACAGAAGCAGTTTTCCAGCAGACAGGAAAATCAAGATTCATTAAGGCATTAGTTGTAAAGTTTGCAGAGAACTGGAGCTACTTCGGCGGAGCACCTTTTTAATAGCACAGCTGGGATGAGATGAGGTCCACGTGATTTTGCAGTGTCAAGCTTTCTTATGATGGCATGCACATGAGAAGGTGTAATAATCAGATCGTCTAGTGTGGCGTCTGTCCGCAAAGGAAAGCCAGGAAGGAAGTGGTTGGCAGTGTCCAGTGTGATGTTGGAGGCAAACCGACTGGCAAGCATGTTAGCCTTCTCAGTTGCAGAGCAAACAACCTCATGATTGTTGGATAGTGGAAGGATTGTTGATTGCCCATTATTCACTACACTGTTGTAGATTTTCCAGAAGTCGCGTGTCCCTAATTTCTGTACTTCGATGCGTTTTGTGGTGGTTTCAGTAAATTCTTTCTTAGCTGACGCTATTTCTTTCGTACAGTTACTTCTGGCTTCTATATACTTCTACCTGTTTGAACTGGACTTATGTCGGTTAAATCTGTGGTACGCAATCTGCCTTTGCGCGATGCCGGCTGCACAATTAGAAGTAAACCATTGGGAGAGCGGGGCTTGATATAAAATCTCCGCGTGGGAACATGTGCTTCAATTGCTGTTTTGAACCATTCAGTTGTCTCATTTGCGCACTGTTCAGCAGGAACTGAAAATATATTTTGCCATGGGGCGTCCCTGATGAGATCCCTGATGGCTTTCCAGTTAGCCTTTTTATAATATCGCGTTGTTTTGAGTAGTGGCTCTTCAGTTTATGCTCTAATGCTTAGGGTTATTTCAACTATTACCACTGCATGATCGGCGTTCCCAAGTGGGCTGTGGGCATTAGTTACACAGTCATCGGGAACCATGGTCAGAAACAGATCTAGCAGTGATGCGTGTTGTTCTCGCTGGTCTGGGAAACGGGTTGGAAATGTTACCATATGTTATAGGGAATGAGATACAGAGAGGTATTATGTAGTCATACTAGCTGTGTCTGTGTGAGTAGAAAATCCAAGCCAGTTGCTGTGGTGGATATAGAAGTTACCAAACACATGCACTTGTGCGCTAGTGTCGAGGGAAAGTGCTATATCTATGCTGTCAGAGAGTTTGTTTATTAGGGTACAGTCCTGGGTAAGGGAGAGCGGTAGAGAAAATAAAAGTAGCTAATAGTGTGTTGTATGTTAAAAGTCTAAAGCACATAAAGGCTTGATCGTTCGATTCTAGTTTAGTTTCTCTAGTCAAGGGATGGGTGTTCCGAATATATACTCCAAGCCAGTGAATATGTCTGTCAGAGTCAGAGGGCAAGGTGGGAGATATCCAGGCATGTTAAAGTAGTTAGAGGGGATGGAGGAGTGTAGCTTAGTCTCACTAAGTGCTAAGATATCCGGGATGTTTGTTAGGAGAAATGCTTCAATATCATTTAAATTAGTTCTAAGCCCACGGGTGTTCGTAAATGCAAGCCTCAAGGGAGAAGACAGGTTAGTTTAGTTTGAGTTTGGTCCTGGTTTAAGCGTAATTTTTGTTATTGTACGTTCATTTTTTTAAGAGTTTCAATTTAATACTTTTCAAAATGTGGGAGACGATCTAATTATTTCAACGGTCAATCAAATGATGTGTTCAACTGATGAGTCAGATTAGAGCGAAACTCGAGTTTTTGATTTCAGATGTGCTTGCTTTTATGGCTCCTGTGAACCCCAATCTTGTTTGACTGTGAAAATAATTATATCATCTCTCACATTCTCCCTCTATATAGGCAATCATATTCTATATCTATATCTATATCTATCTATATATATATATATATATATATATGTATATATAAATATATATATAAATATGTATATATATATATATATATATATATAAACACACACATGTACACACACAAATACACACAAACACACACACGCACACACACATATATATATATATATATATATATATATATATATATATATATATATATATATATATATATATATATGCGCTTCGCTATGTTAAGCAAGTTAATGTAATTTGAATTGAAGCACATAAAGGCATCCGGATTTTAAACGAAACAGTAATGAAAGGCGACTGATGAAAATCAGTTGAAAGTCATTGCAAAAAAAAAAAAAAAAAACAACAGATTGACGAAAACGATTACGGAACTTTCCTACAGAAATTCGACCAAGATATAAGAATGGCCATTCGTAAAATAGCAAAATTATTAAGCAAAAACGCTTCGTGCTATTTAACAATATCTGTATGAATGATAACATTCTGCGTAAATAAACAATATATATATATATATGCATATATATATATATATATATATATATATATATATATATATATATGAAAATATATACGCCGTATATCCTAAAAAGCGTACATCTTATCATAATATTTATATAAATGTATGTATGAGTCCTCAGATCTTGTCGAAATGCATCTATTATTTTATTATTTATAGACTGTACCGTAAGAATAAAAAACAGCCACTGGTCAGAGCTTATATACCAGAATATCCACAATAGTCAAACATTAACGAAGTCTGCAAGCGGAAATTATAATGTTGAAAATTGATATATTTTTATTTTTTTCACTGACAATAACTTCGATATATTAAGACCAAACGACTCTATTATTCACAATTCATTTTCATTTATAATTTTTTTCTTAGACTTCAAACTTACTCAAAATAAAGAAGAAGCGGATAATAATGCCTGCTCTTATCGATTATATGGACTTCTCTTCAAGAAAAAAATTCGCTGAAAAATCTATGAATACGCCATACACATGCACATTTATATGATTAAAAGCTCTGGTGTTTTTTAGTTTATCTATTTCTACCCGAATAAAACATTGTAATAATGACGAATACAATTTATGAGAACATATATTTTATAATTTCATTACATGATTTCAATTTCTATTTTAACTTTAATTAGTTCATGAGTAAACACGAGTTTTCTTTTTAAATACATAAATATATCTTTGTTGCGTTTTTATTGTGATTCTGAAATAATGTATGCATAGAATCTACGAATATTCTTTAATTTATTGTATGCATAGAATCTACGAATATTCTTTTAATTTATTAATATGTATATTGTGCGTGCATCGGCTGTCAACGATTTTGTTTATCTTATATGCAAAAAACAAGAAACAATTGGTTCTTTAACTTCCTTTCATAATCGGTACTATTAGTGCTGATTAGCCATAACACTTTATAAACATGATAATTGTCACAAACATGAATGCTAGCAGAAAGACAATCAGTTCGGATCTAATTGATCATGTCAGATAATTTCAAACTACCACTAAATACTTATAAGAGGGTGATATAGGAAATATTGCAGTAACACCTATTTATATGATCGAAGACTTCATTTGAAGCACTATGAATTTTGTCACTTTGATCTTTGCTATAATCAGAGAATAAGTTTTTTTCTAAAATAGGTTATTTATGTAACTGAAGATGCCTATGGATCTTATGTTTGAATATAGTATTTCTCTGAATACTTCGGCAAATTATGATTTGCAGCGCTGTTGTTGTTGTTGCTGTTGTTGTTGTTGTTCAATACTAATCATTTTGTATGTAATAGTACAGGCCTTCCACTGTTGATTTTGTAAAAATTGATTATTCGAAAGTTATTATATTTTAATTTATTTCTTGTATCATGTATATAATTTGTATTTTATTTTCAGAAAGTTCCATCCTCATCCAGATCAACATCATCGGACTCCATAGATGAGTCAATTTGTTCATCTTTGTGCAGGTTTGTAGCTTACACGCTTCCGTACACGTGAGTTCACTGACGAGGCAATGCCACTGTGGAAGCCGACCGATTTTCACACATTTGCACGTGATGAACTCCAAGATTTCTTGAGGTGCAGAAGAGCTTGTTATCCATTGTACTTCAAGCTTTCCACTCTCTTGTGTGTAGCAATAATGTGGATGCCATACATCTGGAAAAGGAACCAAACTGCGTCGCCAGAGGGCACTAGTATTTTGCTCCGAGCGATTGTTGTCGAAGGCTGTCCTTGCAAGGTCGTAATTGACCTGAATCTCTTGATCCTTTCTTTGCTCGCCAGAGCTGAAGGCGGTGTTCATTTACACTACTGATGTTTATTCGGGCTGCATATATATTGTATGTGAACTCCTGGAGAGCATCAAATAACTCGTTAGTCACATGCCAATGTTCACGAAGTGCAATTAATGCCTTCTGGAAATTCTGGTTCTGTTGCATGAGTTTCAATCATTTGAGTTTACCTTAACCAGCAAAAGCACTGACTGATTTGTATCCTGTGAACGCATGGAGACCTATTAAAGCATTGCACATATCATGACCCAGGCTTGCAGCAAGTCTGTTGATACTGATCAATCTTGATCGGTTTTTGTTCCACCTCTCATGTGCATCTGACACTCAACGTTTCTGCATAAGGCAAGGGAGATGATCATTACATCTGTGTCCTCTGCTACCAGTAAGAATGACTTGTATCCCGACTAAACTGCGTGGTGACCAGGAATTACACTGCATTAGATGTTATCTTGGAGCATTTTCCTCGCGCATTACAAAAATCACCTTTTCTTGAAGTTGGTCCCGTCTTTCCTGCTTCTCTAGCCAATCGGTGGCAAAGAACGTAGTCAGTTTGGCTTTGCTCTCAGAGCATGCAAGTAGGTTGCCCCACTTTCGAATTTTGTGGCCAGGAATAATTTGCGAGAACGATATTCCTCTATCCTCTTGTTCTTTCAGCTGTTTTAATCGATAAACATTGTACCTTTTAAACAGTATATCGATTCGAGAACTTAATGTTGATGTTTGCAATACAGATCTAAGTATGCATTCAGACAACTCTGAGAAGTAGCTTTCTCCTTGCATTTTGTGTACAACCCCCATGCCATTGATGATCGCAGCTGAAGTTCAGTCAATGAGTTCATTCGATGTCACTTGTGCTTCAATATTACGTGCCAGAGCTGCCTTGTTGGTTATTTTTACAGAACCATCGCAATTCCCTACTGATCATGGTAAAGGTCAGAGAGGATGCTGGATACTGGCGAACTTCATTCCTGACCATTTCCGGCTACTTGCTATCAGCAGCATTCGAGAGCAGAATTATTATTCAAATTTCAAGACAATTTATTTGTTTGCTGATTTTGCCTTTTTTTCAAACTGTCAATTTGCTTTTTTAGTCTTGAATTTACAAATGCCTTATATGCCTTCTCTCTCTCTGATCCGTGAGGAGATCAGTTGCAACACGTTTGGGTGCTGTGATACCAGATGATATGCTCATTAGTTCATCAGAAGGCAGTTCAAAGGGTTGATCCAGTTATTCCCAGCACTTCAATTAGTCTGGATATCATGTTCATCCTTCTGAATGCGAGATGCTACGAAGTCTGGAGGGTTAAGACCATGATCTTGGAGTTCAACAAAAGCACGTAATTGTCGTATACATGTGCCTCTATGTCCAGCAGTCAGGTAGTATTTAGATACTGCCGTTGGCTTAAGCTAAAACCTCTTGCCCCTCCCCCCCCCAATTTTCTGCGTGTCACGATTGAAAATCTCTTCCACTGTTTGGTCGACTGGGATACGTGCAAATGTGGTGTTCTCACTAAGCTGAACGGATAATCTGCCTTCCAAGCGGGGTTTGTATCTCACAGGATTATCTTCCTCGAGTTTCATGATTTGAGCATGGTATATCGATAGGTAACGGGCATAATTTTGCTCCTCATAACCGCAACACCAAGGAATACTTTTGCGTATTCAATGAACGTGGAGTACCCAGTCGCATTCCCTGGAGGCACGAAAGAGAACCAGCAGAATTTTCATGAGATCGGGATGGGACATCCGGAAGTATGCCAGTGGTCTACGAGTGTTTCAAAGTTCATCTTGATATTCTTCAAAACGGACAATGATTTGCTTTGTGGATGTGTCGTCTTGGAGTGTAAACAAAGTTTGGTTGTTGGTTTTGGCATTACTCCAGTAGCTTGGTTTATCAGGATTCGAAGTGCTGGCATGTCGCTTGTGTTATTTTCTTTCTATCCACTTATCGAAACCTTTCCACATTAGGTGCATCAATGCTTCATAAATGATCTTGTGGAGTTGAACACCACGGTCGTACTGTCGACCGTCAGTCACACTGTTGATTGACCCTTCTGTAATGACTCCAGCTTCGACTGCAAAAATCCCGAAGTCCAGCTTCTCCAAACAGCTTACTCATAATAGACAGGGGATTTCATAGTGTGTGAATGGTTGCCATTCGCAAGATCACGTTCTGATATTATTATTATTATTATTATTATTATTATTATTATTATTATTATTATTATGATTATTATTATTATTATTATTAATATTATTGTCGTTGTTGCTGTTGCTGTTGTTGTTATTTTATTATTATTATTATTATTATTATTATTATTGTCGTTGTTGCTGTTGCTGTTGTTGTTGTTATTTTATTATTATTATTATTATTATTATTATTATTATTATTATTATTATTATTATTATTAAAAAGGAAAATGTAAAAAACAAATACAGCTAAAACGACAATTTATAAATATGGATAAAGATGATACTCAGGTATATAGTTATACATGGATACAGACAACAAACATTGTACAAATAAACAGAACAAGTAATAACAGCCGCAATGTGTACGCGAAAAAAACTGACTATACTAATGTAATTTTTGAAAATATAGCACACAAAAAACAGCAAGTATAGACTCCTTAGAACAAAATGAGTAAATAAGAAACCTCATAAACAGTAAATGCAGCAGATTAGCGCAAAAAGAATATAAGGCTATGCATGGCCGAGTGCGGAAGGAAACACATAAGAAAATATGTAAACCAATACATCTGGAAATCACAGACAAATAGTATGAGCAAAAATCCGTAGCAGTTCTTTAAACTGGAAGTCATACAAACATATGCGACAAGGGCATACAACAGAAAACGAATGCAAGAAGCGGGGCCAGAAATCATGATACTTTACAATAAGGATGTCCTTGAGATAGCAAACTACGGTGTGAGTATCTAGGAGACGGGGAATTAACGGAACTAATTAGAGATCTGAAATACATATGGGGAAATCAGAGATTTTAGACATCACAGAAAATACTAGTACTGGGGACACTTTTGCAAAACTACGAAAAAATGATTTAGAGAGATTGGAATCAGGTGGATCGCTGAGAAAATCGAATATATAACAGAGCAATAAACCTAAAGAAATAAACTGGATTTGTATAATCGTCAGTTAAGCCCATGACCCCAAAAATAGTTCCGGAACCTTTTGCACGACACCAAATAATCACGAAGAGTTGAGAGGGAGAGATAATTAGACACAAACTAGATGAGTCCGAAGAGGATGAGAACCTTAACAGGGTTAATTCCACCTAAATTATAGCGATGATCAATGTCATCGTCAGCCAGAAGTAAGTGGAAGGCGGCCGTTGCGATGATACAAATTCATTTGCGAAGATAATTGGAATAGGTAAGAAAATTAGAAATATGTTTAAACTTGTTGCTACACAGACTTCAAGGAATGCAACCGATTGTTGCCAGTGATAAACTTCTGATGGTGAGTAAGATTTATAATTAATACCAAAAAATAAAAAAATAAAATGAAATAATAATAATAATAATAATAATAATAATAATAATAATAATAATAATAATAATAATAATAATAATTAGATTATTCCGCTTATCGCTCCGTCCGTTATCTTGTTGTGCATCCCGAAAAAAGGAAAGAACCTTGTCAACCCTTAAAAATATTTTTAAAAAAATTGGTGTCGCTGTTGATGCAAAGCTAATAAAAATGATTTGCCTTTCTTGGCCTTTTGGTTAAAATCAAAGTGTAGTATCTGTTCTTCGGATGCTACATTTCAATTTCTTCTCTCCCAGTGGAAGAGAAATCCTTTACGACTAAGACAATCTTTTCTCCACGTTAAAAAAACGGCTCTGGTGTCTAAATCCGTCCCGTGGGGATGCATTGTGAATAGGTACTATGTTTAATGTAACAAAGTTTTTATATTAAAAAAGTAACTGGAAAAAGTTATTTCTGATGTTATTACAAAATACCATGGAAATGTCACTTCTGATTAATTAGAAAATGCCTTGGAAAATGTCCGTTCTGATCTTTTTTTGTTTACTTGCCTCCCCATAAGGGTGGAATTGGACACGGGGTCGGTTAAAAATTTAGGGGAAACCAGCTCCCTGAAAGGAGCGTTCTATTCAATAACAAAAATAAAAATTGTATTAGTAATGAAAGATTTCTCCGTTAACCAAGACTAAGAAAGGGGGGATTACAGTCACTGGAATGCTGAAACTGATACTATATTCAGAAATTCATGTTGAAGCAATGGTTGCCTAATCTCTAACCATGTTAATGTTTTTAATAATAACAAAAACAACAATAATAATAGCAACAACAACAATAACAACAATAATAATAACAACAACAATAATAATAATAACAACAACAACAATAATAATAATAACAACAACAATAATAATATCAACAACAACAATAATAATAACAACAATAATATTAATAACAAAAACAACAACAATAATAATAATTACAATACTACTACTACTACTAATAATGATAATAATAATAATAAGACGAAAAAGTAGAAAAAGAAGAAACCTGATATATAAACACACCTTTAAGTTATTAGCTAGAAAGCGAATGTTAATTGGAAAAAAAAACTTACAAATACAAAACGTAAAACCATTATCCTAAAAATAAGTTCAGAATTAAAAACTTTTCAGGTACTTTTTTGTATACATGTCTATTGGATCAAAATTAAAAAAAATAAAAATAGACTGCGTTGAAAATATATCGAATGTGAAGATCAGGGACAGCGTATTTTATATATGGACTATATTAATTTAAATGACTTTATTATTTTAGTAAAATTATTCACGTTGCACGGGTTTAGAGAATAAACCAAGCAAACAATGAAAAGTTCTAACCAGCAAAGTAAATCAACAGTGTTTTATAAGTCATTGTTTTACTTTATTTTGCCCTACCAAAGACATACTGAAACTTCGAGTGTGAGGGCTACTATTTTGGACAGTGTCTAATAGTTTACTGCATGGATGTTAGCTGCGAGATGTCTGTTCACATTACATAAAAAATTCTGCAAGTAATATATAGGGAGGTAATTCTAACGTCTAGTAATATGAAGAAAAGAATGTATTAGAGTGGAAGGCTTTTCGGCATCTAAATGCGTCAACAGTGAATTTTGCTGCGTGTTGGGTTCATCGGGAATTTTAAACACTTCTGTGATCCTGTAATCTTCCAGATTGCATGGTGATTTCTAAAAATATAGTATGCCTGCCAAATAACTATATATTCAGGCACATTATTTGAATAAATCCCACGACAACCATTTTTTTCATTGTAATTTCCAGTAGTCTGTTTCCTTGCTTGGAGAAAAATATTATGACAAACACAAAGTAAAATTAAAAGTTATTTCACTTATTGTGCCTATATAGTTCAATACCAAGGAAAAGCCAGTATAGTGACATTTGTGATATCGACTATGGCCTCAAGGTTATTCTTTCCATGAAATCTCTGACATCGCCGAGCATTTAACATTGCGTAAGATTATTCTGATCTGACAACCGATCGATCAAGTTAGAACACATTGCAGCTATAAAGACTTCTTTCCATCAGATCACAATTGTTTGCTTGGCAAAGTATGAATAGTTTGACGGCTCAAAATGTATAAGCTACAATTCTTACTATAATCCATAATTATTTTCACTTGATCCAATAAATATCGCAGAATACACGTTCGACATGTTAAACTGTTATAGCGTCACACATAAAGTATATTTAAGACTGCAAATTGCTCTTTCCTGCATTTCTTTAGAGAATAATTTAAATGCGTTCAATATAGATTATAACATTTTATTATATACGTTATATTACAGTAAAACACCTGGCGCAACTTCATTTACACCAGATATTGACATGTATATATATATATATATATATATAAGAAAAAACAAAATCTTTTAGGACTTAATTTACTCTCCATGTAATTTTTCCTGGTTTATTTTTCGTGTTTTCCTCCCCCCTGCATAGTCGTGACTTTTTTTAAATCGCATTTTCCTCGGGGTGAACGAAACCTGATTAGCTAACCTTTATTTTCATTTTTTATTTTTTTTTAAATCATTATGTTAATTAATCCGTATTTAGCAATTATTAAAGTCTGTACCTTCCGAAAACCTTTCAAATATGCATATATATATATATATATATATATATATATATATATATATATATATATATATATATATATATATACTAGAAAAAGTACCCGTCGTTGACTGGGTTCAAAAACAGCCTCCAAAAAATGGACTGTGATTGATGAAAGTATGATATGTTATGAAAAGGAGGGGGTTGTAAAGAGATAGGTTTTCATACTCGAAACTTTTTCCCTAAGCAAAATATGATGAAACTAAAGATAATTTTCGCGAAAATATATTTTTATATCAACTTTGTTTCCATTTGTAGCTAAGAGTGCCCCAAAAAATAATGTGTCCTTACAAAGAGAAAATGTCAGCGACTTTGAAATGGAGAGCCCCGGTTTGAATTTGAAGGAGGGACACCTGAGCGTCCTGTGTTAACAATATAAGAGAGTTACGTCAACGTAAGGAATATTTATAAACATATTTTGATGTTTTCCGTTATTTTGTGCTTGAGGAGTATTCGATTATGGCATGTCCAGTTTATATAAAAAATAATTTAAATAGTTATCGCCCCAAATTTCGTTTTAATTTCGGTTCGCTGAAATTATTTCAAGTAAAGAGCATTAAAACGTATTTCAAAACATGAACATAACTTTCATTAACTATGGTAGTATTTATTTCTTGTATATTTATTTTTTCGGGTAGTCGTGTGTTGGCTTTTCTGCTAAACACTCCTACTAAATGATATCGACGAAATATCAAAAAACAGAGAAACAAAAACGGTTTGGAAAAATAATGAAGCTTTACTTACTTTAGTAAAATAATCTGAAACAGCAAAATGGGATATTAAAAAAGTAAACACGTAATTATGTTAGTTTTTAAAACCATGGAATCGATATGAATATGAACAAGAAGAAAATAGCGCCCTTTTCAAGCAGAACAACTTCGTTTCCGTTTTACCGTATTTAACGATGTAGTATTGCGCAGTCGGATTCAGGGTTTGTACTATTGTACTCTAAGGAACGCGCAGAAAGGGTTGTAATCAACTGAATTCTTTCTAGTACTCTGAAAAGAAAAGCTTAAATAGATATATAAATAAACATAAAAAGGTTATGCAAATGTTTTTAAAAAGACAGGTAAACACGCGAGCAGGATTGTTCCCTTATTTTGGCACGATAAAAAGTAACGTTCTTTTTTTATTATTTATCTATTTTCGAAAGAGTGTCACGGGCAAGATGAGAAGGAAAAAAACAGTTATGCAAAATTTGTGTCGAGAATTGTCTAAATTTCAGACTGTTTTTCCTTTTTTTTGGCTTTCACTTTAATAAGAACATTAATTTATGAGGTGAATTAATTCGACACAATATGATTCAACTCAAAAAATAAATAAAACTAACGTGAATTAAGATTAAAGTTAAGGTGTTGTTGTGGAACCTCACCCTTTTAAAAAAAAAACGCTTGTTAAACTTTGTGACATATTTGCATTCTATGGAGGTCAGGCGCGAACGAACACCCTACAATTTTATTATACCATATTTCTTCAAACTGAAACATAATTATCAAAGTATACTTACGCAAATAGATATTAAAAGTCTTTGTTAAAGTTTGTGCCATATTATCATGGAGTACAGGCGCGAACGCAGACCCCACAATGTTATTATACGATTCCTATTTAAGTTTAAATCATACTCATCAAAGTATTCTTGTGTCCATCTATATCAAAACCCCTGTTAGACGTTTTTCTTTTCATTTTTATTTCGATATTTGGGGGCCAGGCGCGAACGCAAACCCCGCAATTGTTATTAACCACCGTTCTGCCATATCATACATACCATTCCTGATCCTCGATACATATTCTATCATTATATGTAATCAGTTGTTTTAATAGTCAACCATATAGGAGCCTATTTCTGATCACACACACACACCCACACAGACACACACACACACGTTCAGCTTTATATTATATTACATATATATATATATATATATATATATATATATATGCACAACATATTTTGGAAAATTAATTCGAGTTCTTTTTTAATCAAATTACTTAATATGTCACAATCCTTCCAATCGAGTTCCAAAGTGGAAGTAATAAGAGTTATATTTATTTTAAACTAACGTGGAGGCCCGGCGTAACCTGGGTGTTTGGACGTGTGTGTTGAGCAAAAAAGTTATAATAGGCAGGCAGGCTCGAACCCATACCGTGAATGAGGAAAAGAACGTACACACAAAAAAAGGTGACGTCGTTTCCGTTTCATCCATCGACAAAACGGAATTAAATTAAGGTCAGTCAATCGAGAAGAAGTGATTACTTTGGAAAATATCGGCGGTGACCCCATATTTTAGAAAAAGTGTCCAGTTTAGGGTGAAAAGATTGATGTTTTTAGTTGATTTTTCGGTATTATTTGTCTGAAGGGTTGTGCATCGAAACGATACCGACCTTTTGAAATCCTTCGCATTTTTCAAAAGTTTTAGGCAGGCATACCTACATACATACGTACATACATTTTAACAGACAGTTGAGATTTATATGATAGATTATAGTAACGTAATATTCCTCGTATAGCGAGTATCAATCGTTAAATTTTAATAATTTTTCATTTTTGTGAAGTTTCAATATGTATTAGACACCGATGAACAAAAATATTGTATTTTTGGACTATTTATGAGTATTTTAAGGACATAATATTGTAATACTATTTGATTTTTAGTTTCAAATGAATCATATTAATTTCTAATTTTATTAATGGTCATTAAACAACAAATAATCCAAATTCAATACATTGAAATTACTATGAATCAAATTTAGCTTACGCTGTCCAGGTAACACCTGTCATCTTACAAAATGATGTCATAAAGTTTGGCGAACAGTAGTATAAGGATTCAAATAGAAAGGTTAAATCGGCATGTTTATACTAATGCTTTACAGAATGAGATACCAATGCAATGGAACACTGCCATATTTAACAGCTTCATTTTATCAGTCTTGTAATAAGCAGATTTTCTAGTAATAATTTCTACACAACAATAATATATTTTCTAGTTTTATATAATTCGTACAAGTAACAGCCCGCCCAACAAGAACAGTTTATAGCATTTGTATTCCACATAGTATATGTCTTTATTGAATGAGAGGAAACATTCAAGACAGGACCATAGCCGGAAATTAACAAATGTACACAGTTGCAATTTCGGGGAAAAAACAGCCTGCTATTTTTGGTTGGAAAATTAATTGAGGTAGATGTAAACACGATTCTTTCGTCTGGCAGTTTTTCATTATTTAGTAGCGTTTACTATTAGATTGAATCAAATTAAAAGTCTTAATCGATTAGTCGCTTACATACCGATAACGGCACATAGGGGTCTCTCTGTGTGAAAAACGTTGTGTAGTTCGATTATACAAATGTAATCACGATAGATTAATAGGTATGCAAGCTTCTTTGATAGAGGCCACGTGTAAAGATTAACATAATATGTTTTTTTTAATTCAATCGTCTTGATATTTCATACAGAAGTAAAAAGCGCGCGAGAAATCTGCATTCTGTGCAGGACTCCACTCTTCATTATTAAAATATATGACAGCCAAGAATTTGATTGGAAACTCTAAGTTCACGCTAAAAGTAGGTGGAGTTGCCTCTGATATTTTTCACTTATGTAAAGTAAAAAGATTTAAAAAAAAACCTTTGCTTTCTGGATGTCTATACCCTATAATGAAATACCGTCAGCATATTACCAGATGGGTTATGTGGCGAGTTTAATTAATACAAGACTTTTTCGAGTGGTATAAAGCACATAATGCGAATGATACCTGATCATATACATAGAGAAATACAGGATACGTTTCGTTTCAAGACTGTTTTCACAGAAATTTCGGTAATGCAACATATTATGCACCCAGAAACATGCACATAATATCAATCACAAGATGAAAGGTACATAATAGGAATTGCTAATATTTATTCCCATTTTAATTGCTACAACTGGCATATAAGAAGATCTTAGTGAGAGCAAAACAGTAGTTGTACGCTGTTCAAGTTAAGTTGTCAGAGGAAAAGTTAATGAAACTTTGCTAAATTTCTACAAGCATCGGATACGCGTGTTGTTTGCGTTGCCATTAGGTTATAGGAAGACACAAGGCCATCTTTTAATATAATAATTGCCCAAATTACGAAGAATGTCGTATAGACTGGAACAAATTTTTGAATATTTTTTTGGTTTGAAAGTGTGTCTCCTGTAACGACCGAAGAGAAAAATAGCGTTTATATGTAACTGAAGTCAATTAAAATTATAACGAGATATCAAATGGCGAATACCTGATACACTTACTTATTTTTCTTGTATTCTTTTTCGACTTCTACATATAGATACTCTTAACATCTTGTTGCCTATGATGCTCCCACTTATTTTTCGAGAAATGTAGAAATAACAATGTACTCTACAATTATTCAAGTTAATTTGTTATTGTATATACATTAAAATTTAATCAAATGAGACATTTTGTCAGATAAAACTTTTTTGTTGAATATTGTCATTTACAAAATCACCAATCAAATTAGAAATATAAAACGCTATTCGATAAAACTCGACCGACAATGTCTAATGTTTTACAATGTCTATGGAGCCATCATTATTTTGGTAACCCATAGTACGTGATATGGTTGTTGAATAATTTTAATCGAAAATTGTAAAAAATTTAGATCCATCTTATGTATTTCGGAATTATATAGATGCAACTCTGTTCTTTATCCGGCGATTTTTTGATTAAATTTTGAATTACTGAAGATTTAAATCTGCTATTTCAGTAAAAAATGATGGCTAGCTACCCGATACTTTCAGAAATTGTACCGTCCTAATTCTGTGCAAATTTCCACGTTAAAAAATGTTTAACAAGCTGCTGGTAAAGGAAACCGTTGGCTATATTATCACAAACCTTGTGGAAATATTTATTAAGGTAATAACTGTAGATTAAATAATGTAATTAATACAAGAAATGTTGTGATGGTTCCCAGTAAGGCAGTCTTTTAAATCACTGGACCATTGCAATTAGTCCCTGTTTTCTCAATAACCTTGTTAACTCCTTTTGTCACACGTTCAAGAGCTCCCATCACAATGGATATAAATTCATCGGCCATTTACTTCCACATATTTTTATATCCTTTAGCAGGTCTTGGTACTTTTCGGCTTAATACATTTCTTTGCTCCACTTTGATATCAACTGTTCTGGCATATTATTGCCTGGTGTTTTTTTTTGCTTATAAGGTTAAATATGTTGTATTTGTTTAAATCAAATTGTCACATTGGATCATGTCGATGTCGGCGGTATCTTGATAAAATCTGCATGCAATAATGCTAAAGTTGGGCATAAAGATCCTTATGATAATTAGAAGGATGCAGGACATGTTTGTAATGCAACAATTAGGCAAACATTGCTGGACAAATAATAACCGAAATTGTATAAAATAGTAGGAACCTACGCAGTAAAAAAGCCAATAAATTTACATGTTTTAATTTGGACGAGTTACTTTTAGTGCATATAAAAATAAACAAACTGGAAACATTATTAAACAAATGAGGTAAAAATGCGGAAGAGAGTAACATACCGTACGCCCTAAACAAAACCTAATAAAAAAGTTGTAGAGATATGAGATCGTCACGTTTTGAAACGTAAAAAAAATGTTTTCGAATAAGTACTCTTCGGTAGGCCCTATCAAGGAAACATTGGAAAACAACGAATCTAAGCTGAATTTTAGCACGATCCCTATCCACCTGCTAATCTCATTTAGGAAGTAAGAAACTAAATGAAAAGGAATTAGTTATTAATTATCAGTCAAAAAAATTAATTCTATTCAATTAAACCCCGAAGATCTCAGAGAATGTCAACTGTTACAATATTTTAGAATATAATGGGGTAGATATTTATTCGCTGTGCACGGCAGCAAAATGTGGCACAAGACCGGAAAGTGCAGAACAGGCGAGCTCCCCTAAAGAAGGGGCACTCTCCCCTCAACAAAAATTGGCTGGGCTTGACGAGTACTTCTACCCTGTCTCCCTGTAGCCGAAGCCGCTAGGAGACACATCCCATCATACCGGAATATAATAGTGTATGATCCCGCATACCCGGAGATGCTACTTATAAAAAGATGCTGCTGGGAACTGACGAATCGAATTAATTCCCGTTCTGCTACCAACTAATCAGACACCAGAATTGCCCTATAAATATTAAACCTTTCTGTAGCAATTTCGCATAGGCTTTTTCCGTCTTAACACCGGAAGAATCTTTTGTTTTGTGGATTCCAACTCGAGAACTGTCTACCGTAAAACAAGTCAACTTCCAGGACGTGTAGAACAACGAAATATCGGAAACTGATCTGTCTACTGCAAACCATTCACCTCTCAGCACTTGTGTAGAACAAGGAACCATCAGGAACTGTTCTGAAACTAATGCTGGCTTACACCTCTAGAGGTTACGGGCCTAACGTGAGTCTTTATTTCGATGGATCCGAATCCAAATTCGAATTGTTACAATTTAAATTTCTAGGATATCTACGAATTCAAAAGCTACACAAAGTACTTCAAACACAACCTGAAAACAGAAACGAACCCTACTTCCTGGAAAAGAACGCAATTGTCTTTGTGGAATTAATACAATGCTTAGACGAATGCAATCTACAAGATGGGTCTTTAATAATAAAAAAAAGACTACAGCATCAGGCGTTGAACAGTACAAAGCTAGATTTGCTGCTAGAGGATACTCTCTGATTTACGGTAAAAATATTTTTCTACGTTTTTACCTACCACAAACCTAACGACAATCAGAATTTTATTGCAAATCGCATTGCAATATGACCAAAACATCCATCAAATGGGCATCAAAAATGCTTATTTGAATGCCCCGATAGACTGTGAAATTTATATTACTGCTCTAGAGGGATGAATAATGAAAAATAAAAATAGCGCGTGGGGACATAACAAGTCATTGTGCGGTCTAAAGAAGAGTGCTCAGTGTTGGAATACAGTATTTCATGAATATATGCTTAAACAGCAATTTAGACAATGCGAAGCAGACCTCTGTTTATATGACCAACACAAAGACAATAAACTACTGATTTTGATTTTATGGGTCGATGATATTTTAATCGCATCAAATTGTGACATAATGTTGACCAATGTTAATATCAAATTAAGTCAAATATTCAAAATGACCGATCTTGGCAAAATATCCTGCCTTTGGGGGGCTATAATTTACTCATAAATATAAAATACCATTTCATAAAAACGAGGTTAAAAAGGAATACATTATATTGAATTACATATCATCAGATCAAAATATAACTGATGTATTCACGAAACCAGCAACGAGAATAAAGTTAAAGCGTTTTTCTTCAAAACTTGTTGGGAAATTCGACTGAATAATTTTTTTCTTCTTTCTTCACGGGCCTGTATGTATGTAAATTTGTATATATTAAAAGAATAGCCCTAGGCAAGACGTTAAACTGCATCCATTTTGTTTGTATTAACACTTTAACCTACTAATGCGTGACTAATACTTTTACTGAAATAAAAAAAATAAACAATAACAAATAAAAAATGTCACTTGAGTCATTCATGCATGTAAATGTGTTTTCGTTGAAAAGTGAAACGACTACATGTCAGATAAAAAATATCCTTAGTAATACATCGGACACGTATCTCTGTTATTATATAAAAGTTTATGTCTGTGTATGATGTTTCCTATGGGATTTAACACGCCTGGGACAATTTTTATAAAATTTCACACAGATGTGTATAATTTGTCTGAAAGTCTTCTTAAATAGGTTTGGTATCGGAACAGATTATATAATTTCGTATAATCGAAAAAATCCCCGGAAAGAAGAAAGATTCGATTTGACGAAAGTTAACACCCTACACAGAAATGCATCACAAGTGCTTTTAGAAATTTTATTATCACACACGCCAAAATGCTCGGCATATAAAATTAACATTAGACTTTTTCATGCCACAGGTACGGGTTTGAAATGAATCTTTCTGTTTGAAGTACAATTGCGCCATTGATATTTTTATTTAAATCTTTATTTCAAGCCATTATCATCGCACACCCATTAAGGTCAAGCATATTAAGTCAACAGTAGGTTCTACTATATGATACCGACACGTTCGAAATGAATATTTATGTTTATAGCACAATTGGAATATGATACAACCAAGAATAAAAATCTTTAACTCATGATTTACTTTTTCCACTAATGTTAATGGCTGAACTATAAAGACATGTTTGCTGCAAGGATAAAAATTCAAACATGAACCAATAACTATTACGTTATGCATACATATTCATAATGCTATTGTTTGACCTTCACCTGGAAAATTTCATTTTTTCAATTTTCACACATTTGCACCAATTTTCTCCTGCTAAACCTCAAATATAAAGTTTTGCATCGATTCAAATACCCTATATATTCAGTTTCATGTCTGTAGACCCAAAACTGACATGATATTCAAGGTATTATATATACAAATAATTTTATAAAATCAATAGTATGTTGTTTACACTGCAATACAAACGAGAATGTATGATCTAAGTGACTTCAGAAGTCATTTGAACTTCCTCTTTGTGAATCAAAATTGATCCCCAAGTAAAGCAGGAAATCAGTTGAGAAGTGCGAAACATCCGTTGATCATGATTCAACCCCGGGCAAAATTGAGTTACCGTGTCAGGAAAGCTATATAAGTTAATATTCTGATCACTCGTGAATTAAAATATAACACTTAGTATATAATCGAGGAAAAGACTGGTATTTATTTGCACAAAATATAATTGAGCTGAAACTATTGTCTGTGATTTATTTTGGTTCACTATATTTTTATAACATCATTTTCACAAGCGTTATTGTGTTTTGAAGATTGGTAAGACACGAACAATTACCCTTATCTTATTTACTATTCAACAAGACGATATCCACTAAAATAAACACTTTTTCCGTATAAAGAACATTTTATAGCTACGATCAATGTCAAGCGTAATAGATTAAACATTATAAAAATAATAAAATATGTTTGAAAATGATCCTTTCTATTTAATATGGCATTCGAAAATCTATCTTTTTTCAGGCTTGGACGGGATTATCGATTACATTGCATCAATCTTGTTAAACAATGTTATTGCGTATGCATAACTGAATGCGGACATATCACTTGATTAAATATTGCCGCAGACAAAAATGATGTTTATACTCGTCTGATATTTACAAATATACTGTAAGTAAAAATGATGAAGATGAGTCACTTAACCCTTTAGGGTTGTGGAGGAGCACTGCATTATTGTATGCAGCGTGTCTTCAGCGGGAAAAGATTGGTTGCGCCCATCTCTCCCCAGACCCCGAATACACCCAGTAATTGATATTACCAAATCGTCATCCATTCTAGTATTGACCAGATTGAACGTTGCTTAACTTCCGTAATACATAGCGTCGCTTGAATTCCGTAATACGCAATAAACACGTTGGTACACCGGTGTGCCAACGTGATTATTGCGTATGCATTGCAAAACATTGTCTTATTTTCTTATTTCCTCAACGTTAAACACGCTTGCTTGTAATGAAGCTGAGTTACAGTACGTTCATTTTATGACACAAATCGCATTCAGTTCCGATACAGGAACAAGCTGTTGACCGTTTACTATTTCTTATGTGACAATGGTATTTTTATAAGTAACGTAAGTATAATTTTCTATATCAGTATAATCGAGTTCATTACTGTGCTATATATGCTTTGTTTTTTTTTGTTTTTTTTGTTTGTTCTGAGGGACTTTTGTGAGAATATGCTGTTATATAAAGCAATTTTCAGTGTCAATAGTCTCCTTGGGCTTGCAAACCGTCACATGTATGTATATCTGCGATACATGACTCGCCATTAGTGATGGCTTAAAAGCAAATCATGTCCTAGTAATCTGAATTTTAAAAAAAAACTATATATTTCCAAATCTTTCTCTTCTAGTTGTTGTCATATTTTGTATCTGGTTGTGGTTAATACCGATGTTATGCTGATAAACGGATCATAACTAATGACCATAGGCTATCAACATGTTCTTTTCGGAAGATTCCGATGGTTCATAATAAGGTGGCCTTCTTAAGAACTCCCAAATCGCAATGCATGCCACTTTTCTCAATCCATTTTCTCTAATCCCTTTGTCACACTTCCCAGGACTCATATAAAAACAGTCTTCAACAATCACAATATTGTAATCGTCTTTGTTGGTATTGGTACATTTTGACCGTTTTCATTGCTTTTTTTCTCCACATAAACACCAGCTGATTCTTCTATATCGACGATTTTTGCCCATCGTTCTTGTTTTCTAAGAAGGTTTTATCTGGTCTATTTGCTTGAATCAAACTGTCACCTTAGATTGTATTGCCTTTATTATTATTATTATTATTATTATTATTATTATTATTATTATTATTATTATTATTATTATTATTATTATTATATACTCACTAGAAGCAGTCACATAATTCATCATTAAAGATTGCTCTTTGGGAAAACCTGTGGTGTTTCCTGGAGTCTTAGTGCAAGCAAGTCTCCCCAGATTTTCAGTATTCCCCAC
Source organism: Euprymna scolopes (assembly GCF_053919585.1). Classification (NCBI taxonomy): domain Eukaryota; kingdom Metazoa; phylum Mollusca; class Cephalopoda; order Sepiida; family Sepiolidae; genus Euprymna; species Euprymna scolopes. The sequence continues at coordinate 128,915,853 of NC_136491.1, forward strand.
TTCATTTGATAAACTTGCAAACGAATTTGCGTTATCGCAACATCCCCTTATCATTGATTTCTTGTTGGCGGTGACCATTAGTTCTCACTGGAATTTGGGCGGCAAGCCTCCTCAAGGTCTCAGTCCACTTTGCACTCATCCAGCGGAGCTCTAACTACTGCTTTCTCTCTTCGGTCCTTGCCCCTCATTATTTGTTCTGGTGCCCGTTTATTGTGACAATCACAGAGAAAAAAAGGGGCGGTAATTTTTCAATTATACAGTTTCAGTTTTCATGACTCCATGTGATGTTCCTTTGAATTTTGTATCTATACGCATTTCTGTAACTAATTTGCGTGTTATTTGTGTGGTCACTGTCTCAACTTCCAAGGTTTCTCTTAATATTTTGGCAGTTTTCATTATTGAAATTCCTAGTATCTTCTCTGCCATCGCTTTGATTCTCCCATTAGTTTTCACATTTTTTATCGTTCCTAGCGCTCTTACTATTACTGGTATTATCTATACTTCCTCTATCTCCAGATCCCGTTTGAGATCTCTGGCTAGTTCCGTGTATTTGCTCCGCTTTTCGGTCTCCTTAACATAATCTGTGGTTTGCTGGAAGAGAAAATATGTAACCTACCAGACGTCCGGCTTTATTGTGTAAATGTTTTTTTCCGTTTGTATATCCATGTCCGATAATATCTTGTGACTTTCATTTACCAATTCTGCCGGTTTGTGCTTGTACTATTTGTTTGGGTGTTTTTCTTTTCGATAGTTTAAATGTCTATAAATTAAAATCTATCGCCTAAGAAGAAGAGACCCGAATAAAAACTATCTAGATCTGTCCTGCATCATACATAGTTTTCAAATCACTTGATTCAATCCGAACTAATAAAAATGATGAGGTTTCTCCCCATGTAAATACATAATTACAATATCGTATTTACTTAAAGGCGAATTGTTATTATTTTTTATATAAACATTAGGACCTAGAACTTTCCAGATAGCGAAAACTAACGTAAAAGGTTAGAGAGAAAGAGAGAGAGAGAGAGAGAGAGAGAGAGAGAAAGACAGAGAGATGGGGTTAAAGAGGGGAGAGATTAGAGAAAGAGAAAGATAGAGTGTGGGTTACAGGTGGAGGATAAGAGTGAGAAGATTTAGAGAGAGGAAAATAGTAAATAATAATATAGAATCTTGGGGGAATTCACCAAACCCACCCACTTTATTGACAAAAGAGATCCCCCGGAAACTCTTCCTATATCTCTCCTGCATTATACATCATCTTTAATCAGCTTAATTAAATACTACATCCTTGTATTTTGATAATGCGTGTATTTTATTGATACTTAACCAGTTTTCCAATCACTTCACACAATTCAAATTTGTTCAAAATAATGAGTTAGGGCATCATGCTGATACAAAATTACAATATCGTATTTCTTGTAAGGTTGAATATTTTTAACACATTAGAACTTATTTTTTTTTTAATTTAAGTACAATAATTAATATTTGAATTCTATAGCTGGATTTGCTTGAATGCTACTAATATTCGTTTGAATAATTGAAGCTGTTATTGTCAAGTCGTTTCAAAATGTAATTATGAAATATATATAAAATTCAAAAAATCATACGAAAAGTACCCCCGTTGAGATGCTGAAGTACTGACCACAGGCTGAAAACAAGTCGAAACGTAGCTACTCATAATGCTAACCGCAAGGTGTAGTCTAAACATTCGTGAAAGTCAGCTCCTTTACATATTACGTAATTTGATTACTAAATATGTGTGCATTATCTATAAAATATATCTTGAATCAATAGATATTTATTTGCCATATGTTGGAATTATACCTAAATTTATATTAAGTAAAACAGTTTATGTTTTCCCTTAAGTGGGCGAACAGATTGGTTATTGTCTCTACATAAAAACGAAGATGTGAAGTTCCAAACCCATTTTGGATCGTACCCAAACTTCTTAAAGATACTTTACTAACTTATTCTTCCGCAAACCATATTTTTTTTTCTTTTTACAAGGTGGTCACCACTTATCAATGCCCGGAATTCACTCAGGGATAAGGGTTATCGTAAGTACAGTACATTAGTGTGAATACTTAAAGTGTCTACTTCAGGGAGCGGTTCATCAGAAATTTGTTTATGTTGGACTTGAAGATATCCAAGATGTAGTCAGGAGGGAAGAAGAAGACAGAACAGAGTTCCACAGGCGTGTAGTTATAAGAAAGAAGCCTTTTTCATGGAATCTACTTTTTAATTTAGGTATAGACAAAGAGTGTGGAAAGTTTTTGACAGTGGATTCAGCTAGACGGGCGTTTTTCGTAAAAGATTGGCGAGGGGGGCAGAGATTGGAGTTCACACGAGCACCTGCCATGGAAATAACGATACAACACAGATAGGTTTGCAACGTGTCTTCTGTGAGAAAGAGGTTGCAGGGAAGAGAAAAGGGCATCCCCCACTAAGCCACGAAGTCTATTTTGTACTCTGTCAAGACAGGATAGGCTGTTTTTAGCAGCTCCTGCCCAGATATGGCAGAAGTATTCCATCCTTGGGCGTACCTGGCTTTTATATAGATAGATAATTGCATCAGTAGTGAGGTATCTTCTGGAGCGGAAGAAGGATCCCACCATCTTTCCAGCGACCTTGGCAACAGACTTGATGTACGTGTTCCATTTCAGATCAGGAGTGAAGGTACAACCCAGAAGCTTGTCAAAACATGGGGATTCTCGTAGACGAGACCCATCCATTTCAATTGATGCCAGCTGGTGATCAGAGCGTTGATGATGTAAGGATAGGCGTTTGGTTTTAGGTGCATTAAAGGAAACCAGCCACGTCTTCCCCCACTGAACCACTCGTTCGAGATCAGAGGAGAATTAATCAGAGAGAACTTTGTAATTTACAGCCTTTGATGTGTTGCCGTAGATGGTCGTGTCATCAACATAGATGTCCACGAAAGATTTTAATATGTGTTTAGGGAAATCAGTGATGAAGATCAGGAAAAGAGTTGGGCCCACGATGGACCCTTGAGGGATTCCAGCATTAATACTGCAGACCTCTGATTTTTGTCCATCAACCACTACCCTTATGAGCCTATCAGAGAGAAATGATTTAATGATAGAGAGAATATTTTCAGTTATACCGTAGCTGGAGATCTTGTGAAGTAGACCCTTATGCCATACCTTGTCGAAGGTCTTTGATATGTCAAGAGCAATTGCCCTAGAAAGGGAGCCTTTTTCAAGAGATTCACTAATCCTGTGAAATATAACCGTTAGCACATCTGCTGTAGATCTTGCAGAACGGAAACCATATTGCATGTCACTAAAAAGGTTATTCCTGCTAAGGTGGTTGACTATTTCTCTATTTAATATGGATTCCAGCAATTTACTCATGACATACAGGAGACTTATTGGTCTGTACTGAGAGGGAGATGACTTATCACCTGAGTTCTTGAATACAAGGCACACGGATGAGGTTTTTCAGGGTGTTGGAAAGCATTTCTCCTTAAGGCAACCTTTAAACGGTTTCGTAAGTATTGGAGCAAGTTCTGGTTGAAGCTTTTTTTAACACTATAATTGGGGTGCCGTCAGGGCCAGTTGCTTTACTGGAATCGAGGTCCTTGATTAGCTTGGCGACCTCATGCACAGATATTTGTATGTTGCATAACGTGTTCTGTGTTATAGGAGGAAATATGGGGAGTTGATGGCCTTCGTCGCATAGGGTTGAATTAGCTGCAAAGTACTTGGCAAATTGTTTGTCCTTGTCTGAAGCCGACGAGATGACCTCTGATCCGTTGATAATGGTTGGGATATAACGCACACTTCTGTTCAGGATCCTATTTGTTATTTGGCAAAACTGGTTGGAACCAAGCCGCTGATCAGCTACTTTTGATTTTACAGACTGGCCATATAGCTATCTTGCATTTTTAATTACTCCTTTACATTGGTTGCTGGCGTTCCTGAAAGCAGCTTTAGTTTCAGTGCATCTATTACGTCGGTAGCTATGGAAAAAGTGATTTTGTGTGCGATGGCAGCAGCACATTCTGGGGAGAACAATGGCTGGCTGGTAGGTTTTTGTTGGAATTTTTTAGATGGTAGTAATCGGTCTATGCCTACAATTAACCATTCAGTCAGGTGTGATATTATAGAGGACACGTCCTTTTTAAACATTGAATGCAAGGGTAGATCAAATATAAATGTACGGAAGCTACGCCAGTCAGCCATGGAGTATCGGTATACAGTACAGTGGAGGGGTACGTCTGGGGACTTATTACATTTCATTTTTATTTTAACTGATAGGACGGAGTGGTCGGAGGATCCTAGAGAAGAATGAACGGAACATGAACATAGCTCAGGGAAGTTGAGAGAAAAAGGTCTAGGAGGCTTGCATATTGACCTGTAGTATCGGGCACACGAGTGGGCTCGCGAACAATCTGAGTGAGGTCATAAGCAATGGCAAAACCATGACAGAACCTCCCCTCATCGTCCGTCTTATTTAAGTAGGTCAGCTAATCCACGTAATGGACGTTGAAGTCACCACGGATGTGGATGTTAGCTGAGGAGTGTGCAGACAGAATGTGGTCTATTTTCTCAGATATGCTCTTAAAGATAGTAACTATGCTGTTGCGGGGCCGATAGAGGGCAAATATAAATGCAGTGGTGTAAGCAAGTTCAACCCGGAAGCACATATAAGGTAAATTAGGATCTCCTCTAGAGATATCCCTGCTACATGGACACTCTAGTTGATACTGACTTAATACCTACACTCCTTACTAATACAAAACCCCACTCCTTTCTAATCATAGCGTGTGAATATCCACATCTTCCGATCTTAGTCTAACTTTGAGGAGTACAACATAGCAGAAACTAACTCCCCATACAGTGTTTCGAAATACTTGGCTTTGAAACTAGGCGCGGGACCAGTAGATCTTCTCAGGTCATCCATCTAGAAGATGGAAAAATTCTGTCAAACCTATGCCACTGACCAAATACGTCTTTGCACTAAACGGGGTGGGTACCTCCCTATAGCTTGTGACCGGATCAACTCACCGGTTTGCAAACTAAAGTGCTTGACCCTGTTTCCTCACTACATTAACGGATTTCGTCTCTCACACTTGCCTCGTTCCCTTCTCCTTTACTTGGCATCTTGGAGGTGTGTGATTACAAGATTAGACTTTGCCATTCTTGACTGACAGGTTTTAGTGTACCTGTTGTAGAGTTTTTCTAACTGCTGTATTCCGACTGTACAGTACAGTACAAGAGTTCTACCATATTGCTAGCGCTTGGAGCCGCTGCTCAATCATCATTTGTATAATACGGAATAATGGCAGTGCCTTGTCGCGCATGGAAAGGGACCCTACCAGTATCTCCGGTGGTCCACACTCCTGAGGACGAGGAGTCAGGTGATGGTCCACTTGTGTGGCATAATCATCGCAATGCACGCCCAAGTTGCCTAGCACCTTTACCTTAATTTAACAGCTCAATCCGAAAAGACGATTATACCAAACACACACTTGTATTCAGCATCATATCCTCCCTTTGATGGTTACATTTACAGATATCCTTTGTTTTAGAAATAACTCTAATTTCTCCCACGAAAATTCCAGAATATCGTAGCGCTAAGTTAAATTAACCTGCTCTCCTTCCACGTCTGTAACCACGTTACCATATCTAGTTATCTCCTAATCCGTCGTAGGACGCACTGCTACTGTTCTCTTCCTCTCAGACTAAGTCTAAAAGTCAGTTTCCATCCTAATAGGTTGTGCACTATATGCTATGCTTCAGTGACTTTTACATCACAAAATGTAGCATCCTTTTACTTGTTTTACAAGTATTTAAATATTGGGCAGTTAAACGAGCTACATACCTTCTTACACCCTCGGCAGAAATACACCCCACAAACCCGACAATTTTCAAAATCCCACCGCTACACGGCAGAAATCCCTAGATGTAAGAAAACCTTCTACTCTAACAGTTTATTCCCTTGGACTGCTAGATTTAGGATTTTCTTCCGGGTCTCGGCTTCTCTAACTGTACCGACATGCATAAGTGCAATGTAAGCAGGCATTTTGCTGCTCAACTCCCAACATCGTGCCCCTACAAATTATATTATAGATAGTACCCCATTACATCAAAGTATCACCGTGTTTTATAATGTGCGTAAATCTAAAAACAAAACTATATAATTTAATGAATGAATTTCTCAAATTACCACAAAGCATTTGAGAATAATAGCAAAAATTTATGAAGATGAATCAGGTTTTCAAAAACCGTATAATAATTTATTTAGATAAAACTTACTAAAGGAATCACATATGATTTTAGTGGAATTATATATATATATATTAATTAAAGTAAGTACCGCGCTAAAAGAGACTTGAAATTAACTGTTATGTTTGGCGTGTTGTAGGCGTTGATTGATTTTGAATTTAAAATTAAAATACGTTGTAAAGCCGATTTACAACATAATATCAGAAAAATATAAAAGTATTTACTTATTTAAGATTAATATATTTTCGGGTTATTATCTTTAGTCAGAATGTAATATTTTTACCTTTTCCTTGCCGTAAAGTTATGTTGAAGAAAAAAAATGTCCAATGTGGTGTTATCTGCAATTTTGTTTTTGAAATGCCTAGAATGCTTTTAGGAATACGGTTTGAAATTCAGGGTACTTTTTTCCGGGTTGGAGTGGTTGATTTAAGTTGAAATTTAAACAGAAATACGTTCGAAATAATTTAGAAAGCCGAATTACAACGCTATATTATAAAAATAAATATTATCATAAAATACAAAAAATACTTCTAAAAGAAGATTTCTTATAAGTACTACTGACAATTGCGTTACTTGACGATATATTAAGGAAATGCCAAATCGGATAGAAGTTCGCTAACAGAGACGATAGAAAGCATCAACAAATGTAAATTTTTCGCAAGAAATAAAAAATAAAAATATTTGACGATAATAAACACATCAAGAATTTTCAACAAGGATATCCGGAATCGAAAACAATTCACTGCATTTTATAAACAGAGGAAAACTGGAAGTAGCAGAAGATATGAAACTACACAATTCATGTGAAATGCTAAAAGAATTGGCGAATACGACAATATTTGGCAGTTCTAAAAACATTGACTATGGAATCAACAGAAAAAAGTTAAAATTGATAATCGTCTTAGAAACCAAAGTGTTTAGTATGAATGTAATAAAAAAAGAATAAACACGCGGGCAATACAACTAGTAAGATACTTTGGACTGTTCGCAAGCTGGACAAAAGAAGAACTGAAATATCTGGACCAGAAGACCAGAAAACTTATGACCGTGCCCAATAAATTACACTCAAATGATTAGTATGATCGAATATACGAGCAAATGAAAGACGGATGAATAAGACTCGTTTATAGAGAAAACGTGTGAAAACTGTGTGAATGGAAAAAAAGAAAAAAAATAGACAATGCATTACGCATAACGCAGAAAGACTAATCACCGCAGCAAGAGACACTGCAAAAATGGCAGAAAACGAAAAGAAAAATGTAAGACGAGAAAGGAATAAATAAATGGGAAACAACTGCAAATGCACGAGGGTTGCAAAAGATGACATTCACGAATAGATTAGACATGGTTACGCAAGGTACACCTAAACAGAGACATAGAATCAATAAAAGCGAAGCAGTGAGAATAACACTTTAGTACGAAATATGTTGAGGAAAACACTGACAAAACATTTAAAAAAAGCACAATAGATACAAAAGTTTTGTTCAAAGAGGCAAACGGTAAATCACATAATTAACCAAATGCAATAAACACACTCCCTAACATAAGAACAGACCTAACCATCTGAGGAAGGCAGTTACCAATAAACTTTTCAAACAAATGTATATTAAATAAACATACAAATTTTATAGCAGGACCATCTATGGCAACACATCAAATGCCGTAAATGACAAAGTTCTCACTGATTTTCTCTCCTCTGATCCTGAGCGCGTGGTACAGTGGAGGAAGAAGTGTCTGATTACCTTTAATGCATCTGAAACCAATTTTCTATCTTCACATCATCAACGATCTGATCCCCATCTGGCATCAATTGAAATGGATGGGTCTCGTCTAGTGGAGACCCCATGTTTTGATAAGCTTCTGGGTTTGACCCATACTCCTGATCTGAAATGGAACATGACCGTTGCCAAGGTCGCTGGGAAAATGGTGGAATCCTTCTACTGCTCCAGAAGATATCTCACTACTGACGATATTGTCTATCTGTATAAAAGCCAAGTACGTCCAAGGATGGAATACTGCTACCACATCTGGGCAAAAGCTGTTAAAAAATTCCTATCCTGCCTTGACAGAGTACAACATAAACTTCGTGGCTTAGTGGGGGATGCCCTTTTCTCTTCCCTGCAACCTCTCTCCTACAGAAGAGACGTTGCGGGTCTATCTTTGTTTTATCGTTATTGCCATGGCAGGGCTCGTGTGAGCTCCGATCTCTGGTCCCCCCTCGCCAATCTTTCACGATAAACACCCGTCTAGCTGAAACGAACACCTTTTATCTGTGACTAAATCCAAACGTAGATTCTATGAATAAAGCTCCTTTCTTAGAACTGCACGCCTGTGGAACTATCTACCGCTTTCCTGTTTCCCACCTGACTTCAACTTGGATGTCTTCAAGTCCAACATAAACAAATTTCTGATGAACCGGCCCCTTAAGTAATGACACTTTATCAAATCTCCAATACTAACGAATACTACAACACTATCCCATTGATTAATGTACACGCAATAACCCTTATCCCCGAGTGGCTTCTAGGCCTTGATAAGTGGTGACCTCCATGTAAAAATAAAACACAAAAAACAGAAGCAGTTCTTGAAAGTTGAAATGATTGTAACTTCTCTGATATTTACTTTAATTGTTTGCTCTTGTTCAAGAATAAATTTGAGTGGGAATTCCACTATAGATCACGCATACTTCGGCTATAATCGTAAAGTTCAATGAGAATTAAATAATAACTGTTGGAAAATCCTAATTGAAAATTGGTTGAACTCTCAGATATCTTGCTTTAAGTTATATACATTATATTAATAATTCAATAGGTTGATATTTAGTGGAGCCACTCTTTATTTTAATGCATATTATTGTAAAGTCTTATCTATTTATTTGGATTGGCTCCATTTCTTGATGTTTTTTTTTAACTAGAATTACCGCGTTTCTTACAATACACTTTACCATGAGTGTCTATCGAATTACACAACCGTGTTTCATTGTAAACTAGGTGTCATGATAGAGTGACCGTAAATCATTCAGACACATAGTTCATCCGTTTCCTTTAAAATAACCCACGATATACAAATAGAGAGCGACACACAAAATGGAATATTCGGAAGATGGATGAATAGAAGATCGCTTGTCTCATTACGCCTCGATACGGTCATCGTCTCCTCGCGTTGACTTCTCAGAATAGACGCGTTGAATCTTATTTTACCGAAGTTGTCTACTAAAGAAAAGTCGAATATACTGAGACTTGAAGTAATGCTGTTCCCTTGACGTCCCACTTTTATATCATCTCTGAGCATAAGAGCATTATTCAAATGAGTCTTATTGAGTAGACTTTTCGCTCTCGAACACGCTCATTAGTACCATGATTTTGTTAATTCGCTTTAGTATTCCCATTACCTGTAATCATAATTTTTTTCACAAGCATTTCAGCCCGGCGTTGCCCGGGTGTTTGGAGATGTATGTTGAGAAAAAAAGCGGTCAATTTTTTTTTAACTTTCACCCCCTTAACATTTTTGTTTGGGGCTCAAATCAAGTTATGAAGTTAGATCCATATCCAAGGAAGCTACGTCTAAAATTTCAAGTGTTTAGACCTAAAATTGACGGAGGAATTTGGTAGAGTTCTCAAAGGTAAAATCGTTGAACTTTGACCCCTTAAAAGCCACATTTCTGGCCGAAAACGGCATACACCTCCAAACTTCCGGGCAACGCCGGGCACCCATGCTAGTATATCTATAAAAGTGAACGTGTCTGTGTGTGTGTTCATTTCGCTACGCAATAACTTTGTAAATTTTCAGTCTACAGACTCGAAATTTGATATACAGGCTACTGAGATTTGGGAAAATCTTTGTAATCCGTTTTCGGCCAGAGATTTGGCTGTTAAAGGGTCAAAGTTCAACGATTTTAATTTCGAGAACTCTACAAAACTCCTCCGCCAATTTTATGTATAAACAATTGAAATTTTAGATGTAGCTTCATTGGATATGGATATAACTAAATGACTTAATTTGAACCGAAAACAATCAATTTTAGGGGGTCATAATAGGGGTCTTATTAAAAAAAATACTTTACCTCTTCAATTTCTACCAAATTACTTAGACAATTACTGGTCTAAACATTTGAAATTTTACATAAATTGAATTCAGAGATAGGGTAAGCTTTTTAATCGGTTGGGTCGAAAATTTTGAGCCCCCAAGAGGTCAAGGTTTAAAAGAGTTGACCTTTTCGGTGTCTAACAAACTACTCACCCAATTTTTGGTCTAATCATTCAAAATTTACACATAACCGGTATTCAGACAGGCGGCAAGCATTTTAATCAGTTTGGGAGCGAAAATTCGGCTGCTAAAATGTCAAAGTTGAATGAGTTGACCTTTGCCAATTCTACGAAATTTCTCCGTCAATGATGTAATGACATTTTATATGTAGCTAAGTTGGACATGGGTAAAACTTTACATTTTGATTTGAGACTTAAATAATTAATGTTAAGGGGTCAAGATTGGCGTCCAATTTATAAAATATTTACCCCGCGGTTTCTACGAAATTACTCAGACAATTTTGGGTCTAAATAGTTGAAATCTTACATAAAGTGTATTCACACGTAGGGCAAATTATGAACAGTACATAGGGCCCGAGCAAAGCCGGGCTTAATTGCAAATATATATATATATATATATATATATATATATATATAGATAGATAGATAGATAGATAGATAGATAAATTATTGTAGTGCTCCTAGAAGTTTTGCTATTGGGACATAGTTTGCATATTCCATGTTCTAGTTATTTTTAAGAATAGCTCGAAACATATTTAGATGTTCTGCTTCCTAAATCATTATCATGTGAACTTCTGAGACGTGAATTATGTATGTTGACATGTGTTGTCTTTATTCCTAGCTATTATCACACTTGGCCCCCTTGTCTGGATGAGTGCTTCTGTTTTTAGAGCTCAATAACCTTATATAAAATGAAGAACACAGTCATTAATATATACGTCTCACTATGACTAATATAAAAACCCTGACATATCATGTTTGAATTTTCATGATTTGTGAGGAAATTCTTATTTAAAACAATAACATTGTCTTTGTTGGCTTTCTTGCGTCTTGATAATTATATCAAAGTTGAAGTAAGTTTTGGGAATATTCATTGGATACACAAAGGAAAGCAAATACATAGAATAGAGTAAATTGGTAATGGTAACAAAGAGATTTTTTTTTTCGCAACGGAAGCTTTGGCTGTCTACGAGAATACCATATAAACGCTCGAGGAAAACCCAATGTTTGTTTTCCCTTCTGAAAGACTTACGCCAAACAAAGAAGCCGTATTAGCACTGCATTAATATAGAATCTACAAACCAGCTAACTCAAACGAAACCACGACTACCTACAAAATAATATTTCTATTAATAATACTAATATTAAACATAATGATGATGAATATTATTATCAAGAATAGTAAAATATACTGCTAGTACTACCAACACTATTACTAATAATAGTAGTAATACTACTATATATACCGTTGGTGTATACACCATTATACCAGCGAGTCTCGACGTGAACAAAGGTTTTTGATAGCTGGCAGATAAAAGATTCTGATTCTGATGATATTGTATATAAGAAAGTGTGTTTTTTAATATAAACAGTGGCATGAGATATCAGAGCTATTGTGTATGCAAAAGAGATAGATAGATAGATATAATGAAAGAAAATAAAAGATATGGATGGATGAACGCTTGCTTATCTCGTTAGTCCTATTTACACTGTATGCAATCACGCCACTCATCACTGAGACTCGTTGTGAATGGTCGTGTTTTCGCTTAATTTACTTAAGTTGGCAGCCAAATATCAAGTCACCAGATCCCAGACAAGCGTCAAGTAGTCGTCCTAAATTCCGTCGTTTAGCCCCCCCTTGAACACAGCAATGGTGAATCTGTTATATAGTTAAAATAGTCTAGCCAAAAGCTATATTCACTATCTAACAGATTCACCACTGCCGTGCTTTGGATCTTATCAATCAGTTCTTGGATTCCAAATGTTGTTCAATTATTTTTCTGTTTTGTTCGTAAGTTATCTTAATATTTGTATTACACTGTTTTTTATTGACGTGTGTAGCGTCTTCCATATTGATGCCACTTCTCAACCAAGTTCGATAAATACATAAAGATTCCCTGTTTCTTTGGTCTTCATCCCGTGAACTTCTATAACGGCGATCTATTATTTGCCACATATTTTCTTACTTGTTCATTATTATCACGTTTGCTCGTCTGACTCGACCGAGTTTATTATTTCAATATCCCAAGATCACGGCTGTTGTATAAAATAGCAAACACGATAGTTAATATGAAAGTATAATAATTATTATTTTAAATAATTACGTGAGTTGTGTTGATATATATGTTAAATAATGTTTCAGCAACGGAAGCACCGTTTGGCAACCAGAGTATGCGATATCTATCTATATCTATATATCTATCTATATATCTATCTATCTATATATATATATATATATATATATATATATATATATATATATATATATATATATATATATATATTTCACTTCCTGGCAGACTTACGTCAAACAATAGGAAGCCGAATAAGAGTAGCATTTCTATAGAAAAACACAAAAAGAACATCGGAATATGCAAAGGAAAAAGAATTTTCCAATGCAACAGCAATAATAAAAATAACAACAACAACACCAACAACAACAAAATAATAATAATAATAATAATAATAATAATAATAATAATAATAATAATAATAATAATAATAATAATGTTAAATTGCTTGAGAGAAAGCGCTACAAGAGTTTCATATTTTAACCTCAGTTAATTGTATTCTAGCTATCTATCTTTTTATTATTATCTGAAAAGGAATTTTGCGCGTATGTACGTTCGTGCCGTATAAACTCCGCAATTGCGAGTCGAATTTGGTTGAGATTTTACACAAATACACTTTATGTATATGCCAGTGTTCTTGATTATGTTTTGTGTCGGATTATCTTCAGTAAGTATCAATAATCAATGATCGATACATCCGATGAAAGTAAGCGATTTTGATCAAAGTTAACACCTCACAGAGCAAAACATCTCAGGTGAATTTGTGAAGATTTATTATCCCACAAGCAGAAAGGTTAGGCATATAAAATCAACAGCAAATACCTGATATAACAAAGGCGCGTTCGACATCAATGTTTCTATTTAAAACACAAGTGAATTATGATGAGTAACTTTTAAAATTTTAACTCAAATAAAAGCCATAGAAGTAGAAAGCCCAAGTCTAAAAAATTAACAATATGTTCTTTGATATGACTTGGGATAGTTTGAAATGAATGTTGTCGTTTCTTACGTTTTTTAAAAATATTCTAATCAATTGTAATACCCCTTGTCCAACGATTAGAGTTCTATGAAAAAATGATTCGCTTCTCTTTGAAATGAATCTGCATTTCTCATATACAACATAATTCTTTATTTTATACCGACACTACTCTTGAATGATTCATTTTAAGTAGATCCATTATCTGCCCCTGATTATGGTGATCGTTTAATGGCTACCGCCCGAAAATAAACGGCTGATTAAATCCTTTCAGCTTGAGAAAATATAAGCCATCAGTGTTTACTGAAATTATTTAATACGGGTTTTTATTATATAGACAATACGTTCTTTACATTTGCCATTCACATATCGTTTCGTTGAGAGAAAGAAAGAAAAAGAAAGAGAAGTAGAGAGGGGCATGCTCAAAAGCTTTAGGTAACTTTCTAATCGATTCCCTTTCTCTCTCTCTCTCTTTAAATATATATATATATATATATATATATATATATATATATATATATATATATAATATTAATGGAAACAGTATTCCCACAAGACACAGTAATAAAAAGTAAAACGCCATGTTATTTGTTCATCAAAGTTTCGTCTTTATTTAATCCAAAGGAAGTCCCGAAATAAACCTTGATGAACACATAACTCGTTTTTTTTTTAATTTCTCTCTGTCTCTTCTTTTTCTGTGTCTCTCCCCCTTCGTCTCTCCATATATATGTATATATATATATATATATATATATATATATATATATATATATATATATATATAATATATATATATGAAATTTATTTATACAAACATTGATGGCTACATATGTGCATACATGTTTCTGCAATCAATAAAATACATCTTCAAATAAATTCCATTAATTTGCATGTGGATTTTTCGAGTCTAAAAGAAGTTCTCGACGATAATTCTTGGCCTGAAGACGTAATCCCTCAACGCGGGTGATTACAAAACATGTGTGCACATATGTAGCCATCAATGTTTGTATAAATAAATTTCATATACCTGCTCTGTTTATTCATTGAGCTCTCTTTGGTAGACACATATTGTTTCATTGGATGTACTTCTTGGAAACTAAACTCTACTGGCTATATATATATATATATATATATATATATATATATATATATATATATACTAGAAGAAGTACCTGTTGTATACTGGGTTCAAAAACATCCTACAGAAAATAAACCCTGGTTTATGGAAGTATGATAGGTTATGAAAAGCAAGGATTGTAAAGAGAAAGCTTAGAATTTGGGGTTATCCAAACCAAAGCAAAATATGATAAAAGTAAAAATAAAATAGATAATCCCCATAATTTATTATACCATACCTGTTCACACTGAAACACTTTTCGCAATATTCTGTGGATTTATATTAAAAAACCTTGTTAAACTTTGTGACATATTGCCATTCCGTGGGGGCCAGGCGCGAACGAACACCTCATAATTTTGTTACGCCATATTTCTTTAAACTAAAACATAATAATCAAAGTATACTTACGTAGATATATATGAAAAGTCTTTATTAAAGTGCGTGCCTATTTCTATTCTATGGGGGCCAGGCGCGAACACAGACCCCACAATTTTATTATACCATCCCTATTTAAGTTAAAACATACTTATCAAAGTATTCTTATGTACATCTATATCAAAAACACTTGTAAACGTTTTTTCTTAAGTTTTAATTTTTTTTATTTCCATACTTTGTGGACCAGGCGCGTACGCAGGCGCCAACATTTTTATGAATCTTCATTATGCCAGATCGAACATACCCATTCCTATATCTCGATACATCTATCATTATATGTGATCAATTTTCTATAATAGTCAACCATATAAGAGCCTATTCGTGACCAGACACACACACAGACGTTCAGCTTTATATATATATATATATATTACCCTATGGCTTCAACGCACGTCGCCGGGATCAGAGTTAGGCCGCATATTAAATGTAATACCCACTCCAAACCACTGGGGTTACAGTTTATTAAATAAAAATAATACATCTTCAAATAAATTCCATAAATTTGCATGTGAATTTGACAAGTCTAAAAGGCTCTTACTCTTCTTTAAAACTTTTTCAAACGCTTCTGACAGCCTTGAACTGTCAAACATATAAAGAATTAAAAGTATTGACTGGCGAAAACTTCTTCATAACTCCGTCTCAGATTTGATCGTTCAGTTGTTCTATTTGGTCTAGTGTTCGTCTTGTATTTATAATCTTTTAATAACTTATTTGGTTCATCCAGTGGCAATCTGAAATCCTTATCTGCGTTTTCTTTTAGTCTTTGTTTTTTCTCGATGTCGTCTTGTGGTTAACCCGGCTTCATTTGCACTTCATCTAGTTTTTATTTTTGTCTTCATATTTTCTTCGTAAAGTTGTTCGGATTCTAATATTTATGTCAGGCGCTGGCCAGTTGCTGGAACTCATTGTTTTTTCTACTCGAACAGGTATCCTGTGCATTACTCTAAGTCCATGTGACAATTCTGATCTCATGATGGCTGTGCCCAGCCTTATGACAGGTGTGTTTTTGCTGGCCGCCTGCTTTTTACGTTGGGAATGAGGTGCGCCTTTCCATGGCGCTGCCTCGCTCTTATCGGCTGCAGTTTGAACATCGATCTGGTGAAATATTAATTTTACAACCGTAACTAAACAACAAAAAATCATAAAGGAAGTATTATTAGTGCCATATAATCATTTTTAAGTTATTTAAGGTTGTTATACCTATAGTCTTATATAAGAACATCAACCCGGGGCCTTTCTAAACTTGGGCAATCAGACCGACTTCTAGGTGCAGGGTTTTAATGGTTGAAATTAACTTTTCACTCAGGCCGGCGAACGTGGTTTTAGTTTACACGAATTCTCGTGAAAGAACTGCTCATTTAATTTCTCGCTCCATATCGTTGCCAAAATATTTGAGTCCAAAATTAAACACACTCAAGTCCACCACCTTACAGTTCTGTCCGACTAATAATATGGATTTAGGAAAGTCTGTTCTACTGTAGATATCCCAACGGTAATCTCTGAACGTATACACCACGTACTAGATAAGACAGCGGAGGAGGGGGCAGAAACCTAAGATAAACTTAAGGCTTTTGACAGTATATGGCACAATGGTTTTCTCACGAAAATTATATCATATTGTATCACTGTACGAATACTAAATTAAATCCTTTTAAAAAAGGGAAGAATTCAGATTGTTCTTATTAGTCGTACGCCTAAACAATATGCTATAAATACGGGTGTACCTCAGGAGTCGATCCCTAACCTTTATTATTCCTAATACTAATAAATAACCACCCTGATAAAATTGTCTCTGAGATGGGCATATTTAATGATGATTCCACCTTCTATAACAGGTACGAACGGAAAACAAATGAACACATATCCAAGACAATGGCGGAAACAATCGAGGAAAATATACGGTAGTGGAATGGGGGCGAAAATGGATGGTAGTGCTGAATGCTTCCAAGACTAAGCTCATTACTTCGAATAAGTACAAAATAAAATGCTCAGCCATGAACAGCTATAGCTAATGATATTTTACCTGGAAGTACTTAATCAAAACTCCTCGGCATAATGTTTACAGAGAACATGAGTTAGATCAGATACAAGTAGAGCATTGCCGCGGCTGCTGCGAGGAAGGTGGGCTCTCTCTACCGAGAAAGTATTGTGTGCCTTTACAAGGCCACATTTCACCCATGAATGGAGTATTGTTGTCACATTTGGTTGGTGCATTTGCTACTAGTCTCTCACTCCTGGACAGGGGTAAAAGAAAGTCGCCAACCTAATAACTCCCGAAAAGTCATGTAAGATTTGACCTCTGTCTTAATCGACGAAATGTTGCGTCCCTCTGCATATTTTACAAGTAATTTATGGTACCTTCTCTGATTAACTATAAGCCCTTGTATCCCTTTGAGGTCTTTGCCCCCGCAAACCCAACAAGCAACAAAAGCTTATCGTACATAGAAGAGATTCCTAGATGCTAAGAAGCCTTCCACTCAAATAGTTTTTCTTTTCTCCCAGAATTGCTAGACTTTGGAATTCCCTCTCCAGCTACTACTTCCCCGGCTCTACTGACACGCAGAGGTTCAAGTGTAATATAAACAGACATGTTGCTGCTAAACTACATTCATAGTATCCTTGAAATTTATAGCTAGAATAGTCACATACACCAGAGTGTCACGTGGTTTGTTTAGAGTAAGAATGCAATAAAAATATTTATGACTTTTGGAAATTTGGATATTTTGTTATATGACATTCTACATTTTTATTTTAGAGATTGATTCAATCAGTGCGTTTAGGCGGTTCATTCTGTATAACGTTCCCAAACAGGGATTAAGTCTAAACATATAATTATTTTACGCGAATGTCTTTAAGATGGTGAATGGCGAAATTAATAGAAACAAGCAAAGAAGGAAGAACTGAGAAAGGAAGCAGTAACATATGCCGGAATTGTTTGGCTGCATACACACCATTACATACATACATAATACATACATAATACATACATACATATATATATATACACACACCCACATATATATTAATCAAAGAAATACTAATAGGCATACACACGCACACAAATATATATATATATATATATATATATATATATATATATATATATAAGAGAAGATAGTTACTAAAAAAACACTTTGAAAAAGAGTTAAAAACATATTTAATCTGAAAGGGAAACACTTAATAAGTGGATAGTCCTTAATCCGCGGAGTTTCGAAGAAATACTGTCCTTCTCATCAGAGGGTAGGAAATTAGCAAAATGCGGGATCGGATTTTGCATACAAAAGCATTTGATGAAACTGCAAGTAAGTCAAAGATCTTACTTGATAACAAAAAGTGAAGCAGAGGGAATGTGGTGAAGAAAAAGGTGATTTCGCGTGAATGGATAGTCAGGTGAAAGGCAAAGTATCCAATGACGGTAAAATCCAAAAATGTAAGTTCAAGAAAGTGTATTTAATTTTCCATTCGCACAAGTAATATCCAAGGAAGTCACGTAATTGGGAGATAGTCTAAAATAATCCAAAAGGCATAAATCCTTGAAATAATTCGCAAATATCTGCAAGGAAAATGGGGAAAATTCCAATAATATGAATAGAAAAATAAGATATGCTTTTAACACGGCGGCTGAGAACAAAGTGTAATTAAAAAAATCAGTAAAGAAGAGAGAGAGAAAAAATTGTTATATTTTATATTTATTTTTATTCATTTTTTCATTTTCATTTTTTATTTATTTTTCCTATTTATTTTTTATATATTTATTTATCAATGTATTTGTTTATTAATTCCATTTAGTGTGTTTTAATAACTCTTGCTTGTATTTTCTTAAGTAATAACATGTACATTTCAGTTGACCTCATTTTTCGACCTATATTATTCGCGCCCTTTTACGTTACCCTGTCTGAGTCATTTTGATATTTGCTTTTCTAATTTATATTTAATTCTATCACCATTTACTCTTTTTCTCTTCTTCTTTACTGATTTTTTTAATTACACTTTGTTCTCGGCAGCCGTGATAAAAGCATATCTTATTTTTCTATTAATATCATTGGATTTTTTCCCCATTTTTCTTGTACATATTTGTGAATTATTCTACGGATTTCGGCCTTTGGATTATTTTGAACCATCTTCCAATTACGCGATTTCCTTGGAGTTTACTTGTATGATGGAAATGTAAATACACTTTCTTGGACTTACATTTTTGGATTTTACCGTCATTGGATACATTACCTGTAACCTGTCACGCGAAATCACCATTTTCTTCACCATATTCCCTCTGCTTCACTTTTTGTTATCAAGTAAGATCTTTGACTTACTTGCAGTTTCATCAAATACTTTGTATGAACAATCCGATCCCGCATTTTGCTAATTTCCTACCCTCTGATGAGAAGAACAGTATTTCTTTGAACCTCCGCGGATAAAGGACTATCCATTTATTAATTGTTTCCTTTTCAGATTAAATAGGATTTAAACTCTTTTTCAAAGTGTTTTTTAACATGTTTTACTAACTATTTGCTCTTAGTATAAGCTCTATCTCCTACTTGGTTTTATCGAGCGTATACATCCGGTTGAAATTATTTTATAAATATTAATTCTTTAATACTAATAATATACTTTAGTTTTACCATCTTGGATCATTTTGGCAAATTTAATTGTAAATTTTATTATATATTTATATATATACATATATATATATATATATATATATATATATATATAAGAACTAGTCGTAAATAAAAAAATGTTAAAAACACTTTGAAAAAAAGTTAACACATATTTAATTTTAAAAAGGAATCAGAAAATTAGTGGATAATTCTTCATCCTCGGCGTTCCGAAGAAATACTTTCTTTCTCATCAGAGGGTTGGATTTAGGAAAATACGAGGTCGGATTTTGCTTGCAAAAGTATTTGATCAAACCACAAGTAACCATAGATCTTACTTGGTAACAAATAGTGACCAAATATGGTGAATATAAAGGTAAGGTAACATAAATGGATAGTCTGGTAAAGGGTAAAATATCAATTAACGGTAAAATCCAAAAATTAACATCCAAAAAGTTGGTTTAGTTTCCATTTTCACAAGTAAAATCCAAGAGAATCGCTTAATTGGAAGATGGTCCGAAGTAATCAAAAAGACAGAAAGCCGTGAAATAATTCACAAATGGGGACCAGAACAAAATGTGCGTAGAAAAAAGAATTTGAAACGACCGGCTGGGCTAATTTTGGGAGAATGAGTAAAGAAGAAGAAAACATTGAATGGAGGTTAATATTAGAATAGAAAAGCCAATTCCAAAATGACTCAGACAAAATGCGTTGAAATGGCACTAAAATTTAAAGCAAAAACTGGGTCAACTGAAATATACAAGTTATTACTTAAGAGTAAAATTATCAGCAGGAGTTATTAAAGGAAGCAAATGAATTAATCATAAATGAAATAGATAAACATGTATATACATACATATATATGAATACATACAATGGCGCATATACATAAATATACATATACAAAAAACAGACCCACATACACACATATATATATATATATATATATATATATATATATATATATAAATACATATAAGTAAATAGATGAGTAAATAAATAAATAAGGAGTTAAAAAATTAAGGGGAGATTATGGCCGGTATCTACAAATTCCGGAATAAATTAGCAACATATTCGTAAACATACATGCAGAGATAAATGTGCAGGAATATAGCTATATTTGACTGATAGGAATATTTAAACACTAAAACGGAGATTGCAAATGTAAAACCGGACCAAAAAGAAGAAATAAAGAATTACAATGAAAATTACAGAGTAAAACATTCTAAGAAAGTATGTAGAAACCACTGTAATGTCATAGAAAAATGTATATATCTGAAAGGTTAAATTAATAGCTATGTAATTTCACATTAGCCATATTTAAATTTGGACTTAATTTTGCAGTATGAGATCAGTTCGTTTTTAGAGTTTATTATACTACAAATTTTAGGGGAAGTAATTATAGTTATAGTTTTGATTATGCAGAGGCGACATGACTTAGAACCTTTAGTATAAGACTTAACCTTTTTAGGATAGTCCATTTAATTGAGAAGGGGTGTTGTTAGAATTAACTTTTTAAAAATTAAAGTGGTTAGAGAAGTTCCTTGGTTATTACTCGAGTTTCCGTGGCTAAAAGAATAAGTGTGATTTGATATTCTTTTCTTAATTAATGTTGAAGTAGCGCCGATACTTACTGTAGGAGGAATCTTTTGGGGGGGGATAATGAGTGTTGTTAGTATTAGGATGGCTGTTAGGGGAAATATTATTATTCTCATTATTATTATGATCAGTATTATTATTACTATTATCATTATCATTGCTATTTGTATGATTGTAAATAGAGGAGCGGCTTGAATGGTTTATTGGATTAGTAACTGTATCAGATGGAGGGTAGGAAGAGGGATAACGATGACAAAATAGTAGTTTCTGTTATGGAAGGATTGCTTGGGAGCTCTGTAATTGTGCATGAATATATAACATCTCTTTGGATGCAATCATTGTTGAGTGGGCAGTGATGTTTGCTATTACGATTGCAGTTAGTTTTGAGTTTGATTTGGAAAGAGGTTTTTGGGCTGATTTAATTTTTTGCTATTAGGTGTTAAAGTTCTTTGTGCTAAATTAGGCATAGTTGAATAAGAACTCCTTAGTTAATTTTATTAAAAATAGAACTATATATGTGTTGATATTTGAAAGAGTTTTGTATAATGTCGAAGAATTCCTTAGGTGTATTGGTTTTGACATTTACGCTTAATGGAGGATTAAACCAAATATTTTTCTTTCTCCTAATGCGTCTGGGTGGTTTAGAGGTATGACGATTAGTATATTGGTTTGGATTTATATGTAGATTACTTCATTGCTATTGATAGCCCTTCTGTCTTTATTGTTATAAAAATCAATGGAATAGCGTATTTTCAAATCAAATCGTTTAATTGCTTACTCCTATATATATATATATATATATATATATATATATATATATATATATATATATATATATATATATATATATATATGAGCAGGTTGAGGCGAGCTTGGCTGGGATGTAATACTAATCCACAAATCTTTCACGTCTTCCGTCTTTATTGTTATCGAAATCAATGGAATAGCATATTTTTCAATCACATCATTTAATTGCTTACTCTAATTTAATTTTTGTATAGAATGGGTTGCATGAAAGGTTTAAATTCAAATCAGGTATTATCGTTCAGTTATGCATTAAACAGAAAAATTTGTAACGAACGCGACCATGACATATAAAAAAATCCTACTTTTGATTATATATGCTTGGCATTATTGCTTGTGAAGTGATTATTACTTGAATTTATCAACGAAAAATCAAATCTCAATGATATATTGTTCTTTAAACAGGAGCATTCATTGTGAACATGTCCTTGTCATATTAAATAATCGGCTACTGATATTCTACGTTAACGTTTATCGACTTTGGTAATAACATTTCTCAATTTTATACGTGGTGTAAGGCTGTGTAATCTCTTATCTTTTGTTAAAATCGCCTGCGCCTTCTTTCATCGGATTATTTCGATTATTGTTGCATATCGTGACTATCCATACAGCCCAATATTTTAGAATATTTCCAGGCACTTAAAGGAATTTTGTGTAAAATGTTATAAAAATTGAACTAAACGTTTTCGAGTCTACAGGGTAGAACTCACAGACTGCCAAACACACAGACTAAGTACTTTTTTCATAAAAGGGTGTATATACATATATATATATATATATATATATATATATATATATATATATATATATATATATGTGTGTGTGTGTGTGTGTGTGTGTGTGTGTATTGAGAAAAGTCAAGGTTTTTCTTTTTAAATATATATATATTTAGTTAAGGAGAAATAAACTTGATTTTTTTCCTAATGAAAAAGCATTATAACTATATCAACACAGATTGTCCATACACATATACTCAAACTACCTACAACATTTGCTGGGTGTTTTCCGGATATTATTGGTCGATTTTATACAACATACTGAATTATAATAATACGACATATATATTCTCTAACTAATCATACTATTCGAAATTTGGCAGTGGTGTTACCCTTTTAAAAATATCTACCATTGTGCGCCCAGAAGAAACCGATTATTTTCGTACATTTTCTTTTTAATTTTGGTCGTGCTTCTATTTTCATTTCATTTTGAACATTTACACATTTACGCCTGTCATGCTTCATTACCAAACGCTTTATTATCCCTGCAGTTTAAAACTCCGGATAATTTGAATGGCCGCCAATATGCATTTCTAGAATTATTATTTGGAGCACCGCTCGACAAAAAACATCATGGCGTCAGTTAATACGTCGTCTCATAAACGCATTTTCTTATATAGAAATAGTACGATCACTTCCATGACTAAATATTTAAATTTATTTACGTGATAACATTGTACGCGTGAAATAATACTTGAAAAAATCCAAAACCCAAAATAATTATTACATTTTTAGAAGTGTGATATTTTTGCCGTTTCGCTTGCTAATCTAATAAATTACCATTAGGTTTGATATTCGCTAATGTATGAGTAAAACTTCTTAATCTATTTCATCGTCAACGCGTTTGTCGCCGCCGAAGTCAACGCGTTCTGTATGTAGATATTTTTTTTATTAAAATACTACTTGCAAACAAGACAAAACGCAAACTTATTATTAAACCGTGTAGAATGGTAACGTTTTTTTGCATTCTTTTCGCTATTCTTAGAAGTGTCAATTAGACTTCAGCTTCGCAAATATATTATCAGAATCAATAACAAAACTCTTACCTCTCTTCTTCTTTTACTCGTTCTTAATCTTTTTCTACTACTACTGCTACTACTGCTATTGCTTTTCAGTTTTTCTCGCCGCTGAAGTTGATGTGTCTAAATGTAGATGATGTGCATTTTTATTTAAATAAATAAAACACATAATAATTGTCAAACTTTTTAGTAGGATAAGATTTGCCGTTTTGGTGGCAATTCTAATCATTGCCCATTAGATATAAGATGAGCAAACAATAAACACACGACTCTTTTTGTTTTTTGTTTTTTTTTTCTTTTTTAGCGTAATCGCTACATTCTAACTGAATATATTTTACATTACATTTATTTTAAACCAAATACTTATACAAGTATGTAGAAGAGTTGTGTGTTTGCCTGTATATTATTCTAATGCAGATCTATTAGATTAAAAATTGCCCATAATTTTAATGAATCATCTTCGAAGAAAATATTTACTGAACATGTTTTTGTGATGATGAGGGGATGTAGCTGATGATAAATTCAGTTAATTCTCCCCCGCGAAAATGCCCATCCGAATGTTACTAAACCGACCCTGCACAAGTTGTACGAACTGGGCTACGAAACCGTGCTTCATCAGTCATACTCTCCAGACCTCTCATTTTGCGGCTACTATCTTTTCGAAGCATCTCCAAAATTTTCTGCGTGAGTATGCTTCAAAAACCCAAGCGAAATCAAAAAAATCTTCAGCGACTTCATCGCTACCAGAATGACAGATGTACACGTTACTGGCATAAAAAACACGTGTGTGTTGATTCTGATGTTACTTCTTTGGATCAATATATTATTTTTAGCCGTGATATATTCATCTTAGTTAACCATTATTAACCGCTAGTACTTTCTTGTCAACCTGAAAATATACCAAACAAAAATTAAATTCCTATATTTACCTTTATACAGATTAAAACACGTTATATTTATTATAGTTGGAAAGGTTTTAAACATATTTTCATTGCTTTCAGAGCCCCAGTTCAACAATTCTGCCTATAACATTATCTTAGTTATTTTTTTTTAAAATCTGATTTATAGAAACCGAACGAATCATTTATTTTTCATCTTCCAGGTTTTCAATAGATAAAATCTGTATGTATTAAAACATTTCTTACGCTTTATACATACTGATTATATTTAGTGACTCACATACGATAATGCGCAACATTTTCATACATAAATGTTGTTACGAGGGGGTCCTTAACCGAATCTGTTATGGTTTGTACCATTTTCTATCGGGCTATGCTAGTGTACTACTTCTGCTATTATAAGATTAAATGTTATATGAAAGAATAGTATTAACAAAGTTCAATGATGTCGACTCCTGATGGCCAATCAGATTTTATTGATTTGTGCCATTTCTTGGGCGTAAGATAATTTCCCCTGTCACCGTCCTTTCTGACAAGTGAAAACAGTAAAAAGCCCAAAGCAACCAAACCTTTATACTGAACAGACAAGCAGAGATCAAACGGGTCACGTCAACGTCAACGGAAGACTAATGCATTGCAATCTCCAAAAGTTACCTCAATTTTGATTGACATGAAATGGCTTATCTACAATTGTTGCAGATAATTGACAACCTTGAAAATATTCTATTTGTTGATGTTTGTCGGGTATTACTAGACAATTTTACCCTTTAAACTTATAACCATGTTATCCTTATATATATATATATATATAGTAAGGGTGATACAGTGATTGTTTCTAACTAATATTTGAATTCTACGAATTACAGATCTTCTGATCTCACTATAATAGCCAATAACCTCATTAGTTTTTATTATGACTAATTATATAATTAACATTATAATTCGTTCACATCCAAATTTACGTTGATATTGTTTGTCATGTATTTCTGAAAATATGACTTCCATGTTAAAAGATCGCCAAAAAAAACTATATTCCCTCAACTAGACAGACAGACAGTTAATAGTGAAGGAATTTAGTCATACATATCAGCAAATATCTGCTCATTTTCGGTATAATTTCTAAACCCTGAGGCTTTTATCTACATGTGTGTGTGTGTGTGTGTGTGTGTGTGTGTGTGTGTAATTTCAGGTTGCGAATATTAAGAGGTTAACCATCTAACCAATTTTATTGGGTTTATACAAAAGTGCTCATTGCAAAGTAGAACAATGTATACTTCTTATTGGTTTTTACATAAACATTAAGTTATTGCTACACAATTATGACCATCTACCAGTGCATTAGTAAAAAATAAATAGAAACATCATCAGCAGATGTTTTTCTAATGTTCAGTCCTTACTTATTGTACAGTACTGAACTTAAAAAAAACAATCGCCTTCTGATGATCGAAATAAACTCACGATTGTGCAGCGACAGTTACATGTCTATAATGTTTTTATATCGGATATTTTCGATTAGAGACACGTATAAGACGTATTCTTATACAAAACTTACGGTAAAACACCCAGATACACATCAAACACTTTCGTGAGAAATTTCAATGAAGGCGTCTGAACAGTTTCCTTGTCCATTTTAAACGAACTCCTGCACACACAGAATGCGCCCTGTATAATATTATATATTTATATATACATATATACAGCGTGTACAGAAATTAACTGAAGGGTTGTAAACGTTAATAGATTGTTTATTTTGATATCTTTTTGTAATCTTAAAGTAAGATTCTTTACACAATATGATGAAGACATTGGGAAACTTTAAAAAAACTGCAAAATTCAAAAACTCTTTATTTTTTAAAAATAAATGTTTTTGAAATATTACCAATTTTCAGATTCGAATATCTGTGCTAGTTCCAAAACATTATCCATGATTAATGGCATAATTTCTGGATTGCGACTGAACTCCTTTATTTCGTTTCTGATTTTTTCTTTAAATTTTGTTAACATAGACTCTTCCCCAATGTTTGGAATTGTGTTATGACTTGGGCTATCTCTTAAATGCACATTCTGTAGATAAGTTCTTTGCTGATGCTATTCTCTACCTATATAAGAGCCAGGTACGTCCAAGGATGGAATACTGTTGCCACATCTGGGCAGGAGCTGCTAGAAAGGACTTGTCCTGCCTTGATAGAGTTCAAAATAGACTTCGTAGCCTCGTAGGAGATGTCCTTTTCTCCTCCTTGCAACCTCTATCTCACAGAAGAGATGTTGCGAGTTTGTCTCTGATGTATCGTTATTTTCATGGAAAGTGTTCAACTGAGCTTCAATCTTTGGTCCCCCCTCGCCAAACTTTCACAAGAAACACTCGTCTAGCTGTAAACACTATCAATAATTTCCCCCACTCTTTATATGTGGCTAAACCTAAACGTAGATTCCATGAACAAAGCTTCTTTCTTAGAACTGCACGCCTGTGGAATTGTCTTCCGTTTTCCTGCTTTCCGGCTGACTACAATATGGTTGTGTTCAAGTCTAAAGTAAATAAGTTCTTGATGAGCCGTTCCATATAAGTTATTAAATTTACCAAATTTTCATTACTAATGATTACTATATTGACCAATTTCTACTGTACACTCTTTAACCCTTATCCTTGAGTGGCCTCTGGGCCTTGATAATGTGGTGATGCCTTTGTAAAAAAAAAAAAAAAAAAAAAGAGTCAAAACAATTGACTCCTGATTTTGGTAAAACAATTTTACAACTTGCGTACATTATTCATAATTATTTTCCAGAATATTTTCTGTAAAATATCTGGAATAGGGAAAAATAATTATTAATGGTAAAATTATAACGATTTTACACCGGTCAGTGACTCTTTGGATACCCTGTATATATATATATATATATATATATATATATATATATATATATATATATATATATATATATATATATATATATGTGTGTGTGTGTGTGTGTGTATGTGTAGATTTGTGTTATTTATATAGATTTATTCAAAATTTCGAACAAATATAATTAAAAACAATGTTTTGCAATGGCTCAATAGTATAGGACTAATGTTGTGGTTAATAATATTTATATGATTGAAACCATTTCAGAAAATGAACAAATATTTTAGTTCCATTCGCACAGAATCGTTTTAATCTTATTAAACTTATTAAGATGAACATAATCTCCGAAAAGTATAAGCCATTTATTGTTTGAAGAAGTCAAGATAGGGAAAGAATGTTTATTGCATTCTGCATTCGATTATTTATATATCATTTTACTATATATTAGTTACATGAACTATCTTGTTTTTTTCTAGATATATCGTTTAATGAGTTTTTGATGCGACGTTAATCACATTATACAAGTAACAGAGTTTGAGTGTAAAGTAGAAATGATTGGTTTCAAGA
The DNA here is from genome assembly GCF_053919585.1 of Euprymna scolopes. Classification (NCBI taxonomy): domain Eukaryota; kingdom Metazoa; phylum Mollusca; class Cephalopoda; order Sepiida; family Sepiolidae; genus Euprymna; species Euprymna scolopes. The sequence continues at coordinate 128,944,071 of NC_136491.1, forward strand.
AAGTTCGTAATTAAATCACTTAAAACATAGTAGTGTTCATAACTAAATACAAATTGTAGTCCAACTAATTTGACAAATATAGATCATCAATGCTCTTTTAAAGAAGATTAGAAACTCCGTGTCCTTTCGATTCCTCAAAATATTGGTTTAATCTTGAGTATCATTTTCACGACTCTTCGAGTGATGTAATCTTGGACCTTTTTATGTGTATCTTGTTGAACTTGGGAATGTTCTGTTGAACTTGGAAAACATCCCCGAGTTTGACAAATACACTTGAACAAGATCGAAGGTAACATCGACGGAAACATTGTGAAAATATCACTCAGGATGAGAACAATAGTAAGATAGAAGGGGTATCATTTATCGTTCGAGACTGAATATAGGCATCGATCCCCCCAAAATTCAGAAATGTAATAAGAAATTTATTTAACGTCATATTACAATCATAAAGATACGATATTTCTATTTCTCGAATTTTATGTTGGAATTCATTGAATATTTTATTTTAATAATTAAATTTTCTTAATGTCGGTAGGAGAGAGACAGACCCGTCATTCACAAGTGTGATATGGAATCTCTACAGGTAGCGAACTTACTAAAGAGGCAGGATAGCTTATTTGTGTTTACAAATATACAAATATTTATATATGAAGTCATATAGTATAAATCAGCAGGACCTGTTTCTCGGTGTTACACGAGGAGTTATGTAAGAATTTTTAATTTCGCTCGGCAGTCACCAGATTAAGCCTACCAAATAAACAGACGTAGACGAATATCTAAACAAGGAAACCGAAAAAGAAAGTATAAATACAAGAAAAATATCTACTGTAAACTTACTGAACATATATAGATATATTTATGTTTTCTACAAAAAGTGCACTTTGTATAGTTTATTTTTATTATTACTTTTATTTATTTATTTATTTATTTTTTGCAATTGTTGGAATTAATTTTACGACAGTACATAGCGCTGTATAAACACCTCCAACCGCCTTATGTAAAGAATGGTATGCGGAAACCCTTAGGGATCCGATCATAACATGGATAGATAGTGGGTATTAATTCCGCAAACCTAATGGGAATGTTGAATGTATTACACTACACTTTTTGCTGTCATCAAATAATGGATAATTATTTACGATTTTTTTAGTAGTTAATGTAGTATATACACCTACACCGACCCATGCTAACAATGGCTTTCAGAGTATACACCACCAGAGGTGGAGAGGTTCGGAGTGTTTATTGTGAAAAAGAATTTTCACATGTGAATGTCGGGGTTGTTTATAGCACGGTAGCTACTGTCGTTAAGATATACGCAATTTCCTAATAAGCAGCATTATTTTCTTTACATAAAAGATTAATATTTTTTGTACTTACGCACTCATGTTAGCGTGCTGAAATAACAACGTAATTATTTCGAAATACATTACAAACCTGAGTAGGTAGGGTGTTTTGTAATTGCAGTGTAGTTTCCCCTAACAATTTAATAAAAGAGATATTGTAAAAGTGAATTGAAGTTTATAAGACTATGTTATATAATAGCGCAGTAACATAAGTAAATGGGCAACTTTAATTAATAATTAAATACCTAAATATTTAGTTGAAAGTGCAGTGCAATTTAAGTAAAATTCTGTTAAAACTGGTGTATTTAACAGAAATTGGCTGTGGTTTTAAACAGATTTTTATATGTAAGAAAATATGCATGATGAAAACGACAAAGACAATATGTATGTTTTTCAGAAGGAATTAATAAATATAATCGCATAAGTAATGAGGTAATATAAAATCGGTAAATTTCCGAAATGCGAAGGTAATTTAGATAATTTAGAAAAAAGCAAAAAAAAAAAGATAAACGAATAGATATGAATATGAATGCCGACACGTTTATATGTGTCGAACCGTTCATTGATAAACGAATAGGGAGAGATTGAGAGAGATAAAGAAAAAGTGGGGAGCAGTTAATCGTTGGAGTGGAGAATATCTACGTGGCAGCCAATCAGCAGTCCCGGATTTAGGCAAGAGAAAAATTATTATCTAAAAATAAAAAAAAAATGTAAAGGTTATTGTGTGTGTATGTATCGAATAATTAGTTAAGAGCGGCGTAAACGCAGCAGAGTGTGATATGTAAAGATGGTGTCCGTGTTTAGTGGGAGTGGTGGGAGTACAGAATAAGTAGAGCGAGAAATAGAAACTACTTCCTCCAAATATGGTGAGATAGTGATCGGGTTGCGCCTCGGAAATAACGAAATATTTTAATGTAACACCTATGTATGTATATAAAATCGTTCTAAAGTTACATAAAATAGTGGATAATAATAAATGTGCATGTGACGTGTGTTGTTTAAAACCTACGGTATTTTGATCCAAAGGGGAATTTCTTCGATCAAATTGTTATATACAGCATAATGTGCGGCGAAAACGTGTATTTTTAAGTGCAAGCGATATGGATAATATTTGTTGATTGAATGGTGATTGCTGGTTTATAAATTCATATATCCTCATATGATCTGAAGAACTAACGTACGAATATACAGGAGACTTTTAGCATTTTTTAATCCAAGTTGAAAAAAGATGCCTGTGCATATTTTTTGCTTTCAACATTTAAGATTTTTGCATCAGTTTTATATTCTTATTAATTGAAGCCATAACATAAAATAGAAACAAATTATAAGAGATAGTATTATGCAAATTATATTGTCTTAAATGAGATCAAAACCTCGAATGAACTGTGTCACATGCGACGCTTTTCTGCATCATTTACATTCCAGTTATCTGCATTTCACGTTGGATGATCATTAGCTGGGCACGCCGTATTGGACAATTTCACGACTGATTTCATTTAGAATACTCGTTAGATTGTTCACTAATGATTTGGACAGCCGTGGTTCTATTGTCGATCGTGGCTTACTAATAAGATAATACGGCATTTGATGTCTTTTAAGAGAGAATTCAAAGATGAGCGTAAAAAGTGGCATACTTCTCTAAATGTCTGCGTATTAGCTACTGGTAACAGAGCTCCAACTATCGCATCGACATTACTCAATTTATTATTTGTTATGTACATTATGGTGACATTTTTAATATAAATTTATACTATAATTATGTCAAATTTAATTTTTACTATAGTCAAACCATTCGACACTGAAAATACCAAATTTGAGATGCTTTCGGATATAATTGATATTTATTTATGGCTTAGATACATCACAAAATATTTACAGAAATAAGCTAAAACTATTGCGCAGAACAGCCCGCTATGTGAGCTAAACCTTATATCAGATTAAAATCATTCCTTACAGGAATAAAGTAATTATCTGGAGTGCCTTAACGTGCACCACATGTAAACTTATATGTAGCGAAACTTCTATTTGACAAGTATTAGTTGGAACAGCGAGATTATCCTAATGCCAAATCATGTTGAAATGACAGTATTCTCGTATTGAAAGAAAGGCTTTTAGTGGTTAATGTTTATATACTTTAAGGTTAATTGGTCGGTTGTTTTTGTTAATGCAGAATCCAATTATTTTGAAGAAGAGTTTTTTCAATAGAATATATTTTTTCAAGTCGGTGTCTATTTAACCTATAGTTGAGGTCCTAACAGGTACTACCACCCCGGGTCAGAGTCGCCTAGAGAGCGATTGCAATTAAAGGGTGGCTTTACACTCACCAAAGCCCGCAAGCTAGGGCCGCCATCGGATATAGTTCAAGGTCATATCCAGGACTTAGATATTTTTAACCAGATATTTGATGTAGCAATACTTTACAGTTATCCAGTAATAGTAAATTACTATATTCTTGACTTAGGAACCATCATAATAGATATAAGCTGTAATTAGTATTTGTTACATAGACATGCAATACAACACTATGATAACGAAAATAATTAGATAAAAGCAGTTACTCCTATCATGTCATGTAAAATAAATAATTGTGGTATGTGGTAATATGTATTGCGATAGCCATACGGTTAGCAAGATATATGTAACCAATAAAATGCATCAGTCAAGTAAACTTTAATAACATTTCTACTTTTCGATAAATGTGGTTAGAGATATTATTATTTAGAGAATTCCGTAGGTAAAATTATTAATATTATATCCGTAGTTTGTGTTTAGAAAAAAAAACGCAGAATGTTTAATAATAAGATGATAAAATAGAACAGCAGACAGAATTGTGCTACATCATTTTGGTATGATAAACAGATAATTCAAATATCAAAAGGTGAGGGAATAGTTCAGCTTATGTACTTTGTTTTCTCTACGCATTTCTATTCGGGAGCTAATTGTAATTAGAAACAAATGAAATAAAACAACATAAAATCATGTGTTTGTTCAGATTTTGTTTTTGTGATAAATTACTTAATAAAATAACGCCAAATTTATAATGACAATTTCTGATACGTCACATGGAAGTCCTCTCATGTGAGCGTTTAAATGACTCTCCTTCATCTTCTCAATTGTCTCATGACCACGTCCTCTAAGGTTTTAATTGAGCTTAGGGTATGACCAAAGCCACATTTACCAGTGCTTCGGGTACATGGAAAGTGGGGTATTATCTTTATTCCCATCTTGGTCAAATTTCTTGTGATCATCTCTGAGCAGCTCTGGCACAAACTTCGCGCAACTTCCTCATCTTCAGTTCCCCATGAATAATTGTGAGTACGGTTACCACACTTACATCAAAATCTGCACTTATTGTCCCTATAGGTACGCATCGGCCCTTTTACATGATAGTCTTTATTTGGTCAATCAACTCTGGAGTTCTTACTTACTCACCTCACACTGCATTATCCTTCAAAGACTTCATGCATTCCTTGAATCTCTTATGCCATTCAAAGACTGATGCTCATTTAAGGCATGGTTGTTAACAAGCAGTCTGAAGCATGTCATATGTTCCTGTGGATTTTTGGCTTAGTTTAAAACAGAAATTTATTGTATATCTGTTACGAGAATTAAGTTACCTGTTCTTGTAAGTAAGTAAAAATGAGATAGGAGACCAAGAATTCGAACCTGGAAAGCTAGGTTTGGAATTATGATTCAGGAGAATTCCGACTGTTAGTTTTAAAATAAATAGCAGATGTGTTTAGTTGAAAAAAATTCGATTGTTTAGAAATGTTATTATGAAAAAAGTAATTTGATGATTCAATACTGTTTATGAAAATTAAATTGAAATAAGGTTATCTAGAAGCGAACAATAGAAAATGAAAAACATACTGAAAATAGGTTAGACCAAAAATAGGTTAGAGAATTATTGTCTGCAGACATGTGTGAACAATGCACGCGAGTTCAGACCAGGTAAGTCGAACACATGCTCGGACATGTGGGAACGAGACACGTGAAGCATGTCCAGGCCATCGGATCGATGCACGTTTTTAGCAATGCGATGACATCATGACTGGGAGATGAATTCTAAACATATGGCTAGTTCTTAGAGAGAACGAGAGAGAAGAGACAGGGTCGGACAGAGTCGGACAGAGCTGACATTGGAGAAGGGATTCCCCTTTGGAGACGAAGGGTTAGAATTTAAAATTATATACTACTTTGAATTCCTTGATGTGACACATTGACCGGTAAAAGGAATAAACATCATCATTTTGTAACCGCCGTCTTGTGTTGTGTCATTCTACCAAAACAAATGTAAAGTGAAATTGTATTTATATGAATTTTGTGTATAAACCCCATCCTTCAGAAATGTGTCTCCCTCTCTATCAAGAAATAATGACTGTCCCCTCATGTGATAAAAGAACTGACAATCCTAATCTCTAAAATATATGTTATAGAAAAATTCACAGAACCGTAGGGATGTATCTCTCTTCTACCCCCCTCTAATCGTGTATTGCATGTCACCGTCTCTCTTTAAAATGCACCCTGTCTCCCTCTAATATGAACACGCAACTCATATGACATACTATCTCTCTCTATAATATGAACATTAAACTATATAATATTCTCTCTCTTAAAAAGCCCCCGCCCGGCTATATAACATATCGTTCTTCTGAAATGTCCTCACATCCAGAGTGCATTTTTGAAATTCACCAGGTGTGACAATAAGGTTTTAGTAAGGTGCATTCCAATTACTGCTGCAGCTGATCATTTAAACATGATATCTTGACAAATTGGTCAGCTATATCATAAGATGTATAGAAAACAGATACTGAATTTTAAAGAGTCTACGACAATTTTAAATGTCTTTTCAAAAAAGCCGGGAAATTATTAGAGGTCCAGCACTGCAAAATGTTTTACCATGTCAGAAGGAAGGGATAAAAAATGAGTATGCAACACAAACTCGAAACCTAAAATAATGATTGAATAGCGGGGCAGTTAATTATCATTATAAGGCCTTTAGGCGATAAGTTTACATTTTTCACAAAAGGAGGTCGTAAGACTAGCGAGGGCAGACTTCGTAAGACTACACGAAATTAAAACTAAAACTAAATTTTAAGAGATGTTGTCGAAATAAAATAATGAAATGCATTTACATTAGTGTTTAAATATGAGTTTTTACATATAAGTTTGATGGCATTATATGTCGATTTGAATATTAGCGAAGAACTACCAAATAGTGTAGAGGTTTTCAAGTATATGAATTATTTTTTTTCGATGGTGGGACTTCTAGTATTTTTATGAATGTATATGAAATTAAATATGCGTGCATATTAACATAATATTTGCAGTAGATGTGTAGTTGAATTGATTAAAAATAAACAGAATTTAAAATTATCATCTTTATTCCTAAGCAGTGTAAAGTGGTTTGCAATCATCTTTACGAAAATATGTTTATAGATGCGCTTGAGTACGAGAAAAGTGATTTTATTGTGGTGTTAATTCTGATCACATCTCTATATAGAGCTTGTTCTTAGCAAATGATTTGAGTTTAATTCGACAAATACTGGCGTTATATTGGGGTGTAACAGCGTAAAGAGAGAAAAGAGTTTTTGTTTGTTCTATTTTCCTGCATCTTATTCGGGGGTTATCCCATTGCAGTTCTAATGCCGAAAGCCATTGAAAAACTCCCCTGAGTTGAACAACCATTTTACAAGAGATAATTGTCTACGCGTTATAGATTTAGTTGACCCTCTTCCTTCTCTAAAAACTACCAACAAATTATATATCGTTAGCTTTTGGCAGGTCCGGGCGTTTAGAAACTTTCTAGTCTCACAGGGGATTTGCATCTGCGATAATAGAGAAAAGGTTTCCCTTTGAATAACGTCCTTATCTTTCGAAAAAATAATCAACTAATGCGAACACGAAGTAAAAAACACGAACATAAAATTTTAATGTAAAGATTTTTAGATACATCATCGAAATGGGCTGAACAGAAAATTCAGAAAAGCATTTTTCAGTCTGAACATAGATAAGAATTGCTTTGTTTATATTATCAAATGCAACCGGCATCTACACAGTGGTATACCTAGTTGATTTATATACACAGTTTCTATTGTAACAATTACAAGGCAAGTTCATGAATGTATAGATGTAGAGACTTATTGGTGCCATCCCGAATGAATGTCTATATGTGGTTGATTCTAATTATTTTTACGTAGCGTAAACTCGTCTGGTTTCCTTCTCTTCAATTCCAATATTCGAAGTCTGCTCTCATGCTTCTCGGCCATTCTATGTTTTAGACTAAGTCGTTAAAACATGCACATCCTTAGCTTTGAACTAGATGTCTGCAAATAATATCTTTTTCACATTTTTCAGAATTTTTATTTGTGTTTTCCCAAAATCTAATGGTTCACTGACTGATAAGCAAGGTTAAGAAATAGAATGCCAGAAATCGGAGTGTTAACCATGTCTATTGTTACATTATATCATAAATAGTTAGATATTGTTTATATTGTAAAAAGAAATGCCATCTAAAAAGAATGAACATTGCAAATGAAATATGCATTGTTAAAAATATAGGTAAGGTTAAAACATAGGTTAGGAGAGTATTCTTTGTTGCAGGAGTGTGTTATCTAAAAACGTGTACATAGCCACGTGAATTGGTCACCTTTGTGAAACAAACTTCTGACGTAATAGCAAAAGGTGTTTATCAATATAGGAGTTAGAGTTAATAAGATCAGGGAAATTAAAGCAGAAGAGTTGGGTTTGCTAGTAAGTCAGAGAAAGAGATGAGAGTCAGTCAGTTGACAGTCAGTGGCCAGCTGTCCCTTCAGAATCAAAAGGAAGAACAGTAAAATATGTAGATACTGAATTTGAATTTCTCAGGTCTTATGCATTCGACCTGTCCAATGGATAAAGTATGATCTTTGTGTTTGGTAAAACTGTTGTCATGGGCCATCATTCAACACCCAAAAGGTAATGTGTTTAACATCTTATAACGCACTTTGTGTAACTCTTCCAAGAATATGTGTCTCTCCTCCTCTCTATATGTGTTATAAGAAATATAAGAACTGATATGCGAATTTTTCTTTCCCTCATCACTATCGTTATATCTGTTATATGTATTGGGCTAATATAAACTCAGGGTCATCTTTAAAAATGTCACCAGCTATACAACATAGAACGATTTGAGTGTCGTGATCATTTAATTCTGCAAGAGTAAAAACGGGTTATACCACGAAAACACAACAAAGGGTTCATTGCTAAAAAAGTACACAATACGAAAAAAAAACGATGAAAGAAAAAAGGTAGACGAAATACACACATACAAAATGAAAAAAAAAGTAAAACATATACTCTCATATGAAAGAAAAATGTATTTTAAAAAGATGATATGCCGCAAAAGAAAAATAAAGAACAGTAAAAGATATGGATGAAAAAAGAAACAGTTGTAAAAAATGATTGAAAAAGTTATAATTGTAAATTAAATGTGTAATCATAGTGAAAATGTAAGAATGTATTTTTTGAAAATGTTATATATGTTGAACAAATAATGTAAATTGTTTTAAATGTATGTAAAATGTTTTTGTATTTGTTCCTCAGGAATTCCAATCATTACAAGTAAATAAATTAAAATAAGATAAAATAAAATGAAACGATGATTACAACAAATAATTGGGCTAAAATGTGTTAGAATTTTAGAGAGGGGACAATAGGCAATTATGTAAACGTGTATTTGGAGAGTTTTCGGATATGATAAGCCGGAACTGATGATTTTACTTTTTGATTTTTGCTTTTTTTTATGCCCATAAACATTCTTTACAATAAGTGTAGCTTGTCAGGAAACAACATTAGAAATGTCCCTGTTAGATGAGTCCTTCGATATTGTGTGCTCTTAAAACATGCTGCACATGACGGCACCAAGCAGAATTATAAGTCTAGGCACAATATGTTATAAAGGAAAGCGTTGAAGGATACGATATCTCCTTTGGGTACCAAAGGACAGTAAGAGTCAGTATCACGGGCAAATCACATATAGCATTAAGATGGAAGTAAGAGAAAATATACCATATGTTTGTAGGAAGAAAATATATAACCTTATATTTTTTGAGATGTATGAATGCGGGATATCTCTGCTGGAATATTAGACGCTCTGATGAAAAAAAGAAAAAAATTACAGACATCTTGACCATTGTTAGAATTCAGTGCGCAAATTAGAATTTTGGAGCAAGGGATTAGTGTTATTTATTAGTGATGTTTTCTAAGTCTTTATCAAAGTTCCAATAGTCCAACCAAGGAAATCCGAGCAAATCAGTATGATGAAGAGGTATATCTTAATAATTAGAAGCCAACCACAAAGATTTAAGTAAATGAGGTTTGATATATGTCCAAAAAGAAATAAAATAGTAAGAAAACAAGTCAAAGCTCTAATTAGTAGAACACGCTGGCGAAAGAAAGAATGGGGACATATGTGCACGAAAGAGTCGTTGATTTCGTTAAGAGGTAAATGAGACCTCGTTTTGCGACATAAGGGTTGCTGGATGAAGCAGCTGATATAAATCAAAAGAGGTTCACCCTACACCCAAAAAGGAAATGCCAGGAAGATCAGAGATAAATTCTGATCTAAAGAAAAAACATTATGAAGTCAGTTGGGAAAAGGCTGACTAAAGAAGTTGTATATATATATAAGGAAAAGATGTACTAGAATTTAAAATGTGTACATTTTTGAAAATGGGAAGGACAGGAATGTTACAGGAAAAGGGATGCCCCTTTCTATATAAATAAGAAGAACATTAGATAAGTGAAAATTAGATTAGGATAAGCCGAGACTTGAACATCGTAAAGAAAGAGAATCTCAGAAATCGGAAGGTATTTTGTTCAATAGTTATATATTGTTTATGTTGTAAAAGAAATTAACTGTTCATTCTTTTATAAAACTGAATATTAAAAATTTCAACTAAAAGAATGAACAATATAAATTAAAAATACATTGTTAAAATAGTTTAGGTAAAAAATACGTTAGAAAAGGATATTTGTTGTAAAAGTTTGTTTTGGAAAAGGTGTGCGTAGCAACGTGAATTGATCACCTTTGAAAACCCCACATTTGACGTCATAGCAAGACGGGGATTCTAAACATACGAGCTAGAGTTAGTCAGATCAGGGCAATTGAGGTAGACCAGTTGAGTCTGCTAGTCAGTCAGAGAGAGATAGAGAGAGAGAGAGAGAGAAGAGAGAGTAAGTCCGTTTGCAGTCAGTGGTCAACTGACTCTTTGGAAACGAAAGGAAGAACACTAACTACGTAGATCCCGTATTTGAATTTCTGACGCCATGATCATAAGATCGATCCAATGAGTAAAGTATGAACTTTGTGTTTGGTAACACTGTTGTCATGTGTCATCATTCAACACCCAAAAGGTAATGAGGTAATGTGTTAAACATCTTATAACTAACTTTGTGTAACCCTTCAAGAATATGTATCTCTCCTCTTTGCTAACATATGTTATAAGAATCCACAGAACTGTACAAATGTCTCTCCCTCTCATCATATATATATATATATTTACATATATATATATATATATATATATATATATATATCCCCGCCGTCTCTCTTCAATATGAATCTCCCATCAGTCTCTTAAAAAATGCCCCCCCGCTAAGCAACAATTATTTTCTTACCAGCAAAACTCGTTAACCGGCGTTTCCCGGTAGTAGCATGCATCCACCCCACATAAAAATTAAAAATACGGCCGCTGTTTTATTGTTGGAGAATCCCCAATCGTTTCATGTAAAGATTGCTTTCGAAATAAACACACCCTTTTCTGCTTTGGAGTAGGGTTGTCACCAAATTTGCTGGAAAGTTCAGGGTATTGTTTAGGGTAAAGTTCAGGGTAAGGTATTTTTGTTGGCAACACTGGAGTTGTGGTGGCAAAAATCTACCGAACCCTGTATCCCTTAAAGCCAACTATATTCATGTAATAACATGTACGTTAATGTAAACGGTATTTAAGAAAGTGGCTGTTTTAAGAAAGATGTACAAGAAACCATTATAAACAGAACGGTGTATTTAAATAGCAAACATTATTAAAATAGGAAGAAACACCATATATTAGTTGTAGTCTTATTTGCGTTTCCCAAAACTAATGGAAAAACGTAATCCCAGCCTTTTATATGAACATTTTTTAAACAAATAAAAAAAAAACTATCCGTAGAAGTCAGATCAGATTGCAATAAAATTGTAAAAGGGATTGCGTGAAAGGGAAAGTATTTGGCCTACTGCTACCTGACTAATGTACGACGTTACGACCCCCGAAATGCATGTATAAATAAACAATCAGTGAAAGTTACTTGTTCGGTGGACATCGATAAATTTAAACAGAAGTGTATCTACTGTAGAGTGCCATAGCTTAGGTTTGTTGGGCATTGATAAAATTTAATTATAAAACAGAGCACATGCAATATAAGGTTTCGATAAGGATATCTCTGTATAAATAAACATACAGGTAATTTAAAATAATCAATGTGTTACATATTAAATATACGAAGGTCGAAGACGAAAGGCTTGTTTTTACTGCCAAAATAGCATAATCAGTTATATTATTTTGATAATAAGTGAATGATAATATGTCATCGAGCTTTTAGAAAATGTGTAAACATTATGTACGTTGTAGCTAAGACCAGAATATGTATCAAGAGGGCGTTTCGTAAGTAAGTTGTGCTACCAACTTATAATTGAAAAACATATTTTGTGAAACTCGATTTTAGCCTGTAAAACATATGTACAAATAGATCGATATCAAAAATGCATAAGCACAAAAGTCTGGTTTGATTGATATGTTCATTAAACTTTAAATGGGGCAAATTTAATCACGTTATTATTGAAACTGTAATCATTCGAGTATATTTTAATATAAACTATAACGTTGTTTAATAAATAAAAAAGAAAGAATGTAAGACAAAGGTTGGAACTGTTGGGTTCTTTCGTATTTTTCATTCCTTGCTGAAATAATAATGCTGTTGTTTTGTAAGTCATTCTTTACATGAGGAGGGTGTTTGTAATTATTCATTTCTTTAGTCTTACAATGTAAGGAAAAAAGATTCCGTAAAACTTAGAATTTAACCTGAAAAACTACTTACAAATAGTACGGTAGCAAAAAATACACAAGCACCAAGTTTTGTATAATGTAACAGTATATATAGTTCACGTGCATGTGATGGCATGTGGTATTGCGCTCTGTTATAATTATCATTCAAGTTCAATATACGCTTTAAATTCTTGTGCTTATGTATTATTGGTATTGCCTTATTTGTAAATAGTGTTTCTAGATAAAATCAAGTTTCACGCTAATATTCAAATGTATTAATATATAATTGCAAAAATATGTATTTAAAAGACTGAATAAGTAAATATAATTTTTATAAAACAATTTCGTAATGAAAGCAACATTGTATTGTTATAAAGTAAAAACTGTTAACATAATTAGAATATACGCTTGGTAAAATGAAAGAATAAACAAGTTATTTTAACATAATAATATACGACTGGTAAAATGAAAAATGTCTGGGAATAATAAAAGTAAAGTCCCTTCCATTGTTTTTGAGTTTCTAAAGTTTGTAATCATGGTGTTTAATATGAAATGATTGCATAATATAATCAGGGAAGTAAAGTTTGTTTAATACCTGAAGCTTTCTATTTTGAATTAGGTATCTGCTTTAAATTCTTGTGCTTATGTATTTTTGGTATTGCTTTATTTGTAAATAGTGTTTTCAGATAAAATTCAAGTTTCACGCTAATATTCTCATATTCAATCGTCAGGTGAAAGACTATTTACAAAACAACTATCCTTCCGAAAGGTTAAAATGGCTTTTAAAATATTACATAAGTGCTCAAAATTTTCCTTGGCATTGTTTAACGCTTTTAATCATCAGTTATAAAATAAAACACATTTACTCATGTGAAAAATTCATTTTATTATTTAAAACTTCATCTTATATTTATTTGTAAAACCACGTGAAAATTAAAATGAAATTTTTATTACATTCTCACATGTAAAATAATTACGTAATAAAATGTTATCCATTTAAAGTTAGTAAAATATTACTACTATAAAATAAACTGCAAAACTAAAAAATCGAATCAGAAATTGGAAAAGAAAAGGAAACGAAATTTTTTGTCATGGGTTAATATTTCGTTATCTTTTTTACTAAAATAAAATATAATTGTTAATTCTTATTTTAAAATTTTTTTTCACTGTAAATCAAATAAATAAGTAACGAACTTAAAATAAAAAAAACTCTTATTTCTTCTTGTTTATTTAAATACGATCAATCAGTAATGAAATCAATTTTGTTCCAAACACAATATCTTTAAAAACTAAATCAATTATTGTATCCAAATGTATTAATATATAATTGCAAAACCATGCATTTAAAAGTCTGAATAAGTAAATATAATTTTTATAAAACAATTTCGTAATGAAAGCAACATTGTATTGTTATAAAGTAAAAACTGTTAACATAATTAGAATATACGTTTGGTAAAATGAAATAATAAACAATGTTATTTTAACATAATTAGAATATACGTTTGGTAAAATGAAAGAATAAACAATGTTATTTTAACATAATTAGAATATACGCATGGTAAAATGAAAGAATAAACAATGTTATTTTAACATAATTAGAATATACGCATGGTAAAATGAAAGAATAAACAATGTTATTTTAGTAATAAGGATGAGAAAACATCGTAGTATGCAAGGTAAGGAAAACGTAACTCGTTCTTATTCAAATAATAATTTTCTGGGAATAATAAAAGTAAAGCCCCTTTCATTGTTTTCCAGTTTCTAAAGTTTGTAATCAAGGTGTTTAATATGAAATGTTAGCATAATCTAATCAGGGAAGTAAAGTTTGTTTTAATCCCTGGAGCTTTCTTTTTGAATTAGGTTTGGTTCATCCAGAATGACCGAATATTTAGTGGTCAGCCTATGAGATTTGTGGTATGTGAGGATGGAGATATCATTATTTTTCTAGATTTAGAAAAGGAAATATTATGAGTTGTGTATAAGTATATTAGCAAGAAAATTAAGGCAAAACGCCATATATGGACCTAATGCAGAAAACCTACAGGTGTGGATTGAGAGCAGGAGTAGTACTTTTTATTTAGAGGGAAAAGAACAGTTGCTTCCATTGTATGTCTTTGCGATCGTCATGCGTCACGGCTAGGATTCAATCTAGGGTTTTATTTTTACGAAGTTTTATAAACAATTTTTTAATTAAAAAATAAACAAAAGGTAAGTCTGATGAATATATTTCTTTATTCATCTGTTGTTAAATAATCTGTGAAATGGATCATCATCGTCGTCGTCATCAGACACAGCTAATGTGTTGTAAACTAACTTTTTATCAAAAAAAAAAATCAGTCGTTTAGAATGCTAGCCTGGCTAATTCTTTCTCAGTCGGATGTATTAAAATATGTTATGTATATATATATATATATATATATATATATATATATATATATATATATATATATATATATATATATATGCATGCTCCTGACAGTTATCTGGTGACCATAACAATCGTGTCTGGTTGCCACACAAACGGGGGAAGCCACCTAGAAGAGTATTATATATTACATCAGCATGAATACATTTCTAAGAAATAGGTTACAGTGTATTTTTATTTCCAAATCCATGATGTGTCCGTCCAAAGTCTGGCAGCTAGTGGTGGCCTGACCGCTGTGTCTAAAAGTATCTTTCGTTAAATCAGTGCTTTTGTGAGAAGGATACTCAAGAAAACCTGACGGTGATATTGTTTCCAGTAATCTTGCACTTGCTTTAATTGGATTCTGACGGTGGATACTCAGGGAGTTATAGATAGGTCGTACAAGCATCTATCATTGAGATTATTTTGTAGAAATATCTCTCTTTTACAAGTTCTGTAGCGATAGAGGCGAGGCGACGTTTACAGACCTAAAAAAAACTGGAAGTATGTAGTCACTAATCTGCATGCAGGTGTTATATATTCGTTCTTCATTGAGGTTATCCTTGAGGGGTACCAAATTGAGCTTTCGTTACATTTGAATATGTTATATAGAGTTCTTCATTTCGGGGCACATTTTACGTTTTCTATATAACATAAGAAAGATTCCGTGTGATTGTCTCTAATATAAATGGTTGTGTGTTTGATTATCATAAAGGGAATCGTGTGTGTGACATGTAATTTCTGAACCTACCTCTGTTCTCGCTGTTGAACCATCTGGCAATTTCTCATCCTGGAGGGAGACTTGATACCTGTTTGACGAAGATTTATCACTCCAAGACGATGAAATGGTTTTATAGTTTTTTATTTCACTTTCCCCAGAGGTTCTGCAGAAGTGGAAGTGAAATCGGCTTGTGTTAGTTCTTCTTCACACACGTCAGCGTTCGTCTCCCCCCTCCCCAGTTAAGAGAAGGAGTCCACGGAAGAACGTCCGTCTTCTTCAAAGCTCAAATCAAATCTTCAGATCTAGCCAACTACGTCACACATACGTAATTTGGTCAGCTGACCTTTGGTTCTGGTAAACGTGTCTACCTCCACGTTTACTCACCTCTCTCTCTCCCTCTCTCTCTCCCTCTCTCCTTCTCCATTCTCTTATAGAGACACAGAGAGAGAAAACAGAAAGAGTAAGAAAGCCAGAGAGAGGGGGGGAGAGATGCTCGTTAACATTCCTCCACCCCTTTTTTATCAAAATGTATGGCAAGCCATACATTTTTAATAACTAACTAACTAAAAAAAATAATTATGTCCGAAGTACATCTTTATTTTTTCACTTTCTGGACTCACCCCTTTTCCAAGAAAGATCCGGCACCAGTACTCTTCTACTACACTATCAACTCTTCTGCTGCTTCTCGAAAGTCTCCCCTCGACATTAACTTTCTTCCAAGTTAGACAAAGATACAGCTTTGCAGATATACATCTTGTCTAGGCGGTCGCATTGTTGGATATTTTCCACTGACTCTGCTCTTTATTTGGACCACTTGGCCAAACAAATGGAGACTCCATCTTCGATCACTTTTTCGAAATGGGGCCAGCATATCGCAATTACGACCAGAACGTCGGATGCTCCATGTTGGTGGTAGCTTTATCGCATGGGGACTCGAACCCCAGACCTTCAGATTAAAAGTCTGATGCTCTACCGACCCAACCATCCCACTCGCGTTCTCGACTTTCAGCATAGGCCTAAGTCCCAGTTTTTTTTTCCTTTACTCTAATGCCCTGACGTCTTTCTCTGAGTGGTCCTATTACTGGAGCTTTGTTCTATTCTATCTACTACTTCGGGACTTCACAAAGCTCTTCTACTAACTTCCTTGGTTGGTCTAAGCCAAGATACGCCTTCACACTGATTCACTCGGAGCCTTTTTGAGTTCCTGGAACCCGACAAGATACGGAATCATCACTCCCTAACTAATGCGCCAAAGCTTACTTGCGCATCAATTTCTAACTAAGTAGCTTTCCCTTTGTGATTTTTCCGTATTCCCAGCAAGTCCCAAGATCCCAACCCAGATATCCCTCACACATTCCTCTAAAAAAAATAAAAAAAATAATAAGGCTCTATCTTGTCCCTTACGTAATCTGCATCTTTCCCTTTCTTCTATCTCCCCGTGATTAGGCTTGGTACCGACTGTCCAGTCGCTCCGTACCCTGAGGAATTATCGCGACCTCGCACGCCAGACTTTTGTTGGACAAGACTTATTGCCGTTGCTTGGGCCTACGTGGCATCTTCCAACTCACTGGAACCACTAGTATTGTTTTAACAGGTTACTCATTACTCTAAAATAGTATTTCCCCTGCCAAATTTTCTAATTTGTGACAATACCGTGGCTTATAAAAAACAATAAAACAACAGAAAAAACTGCTTTCTACAGCCTAATCGCCTTGTAATTCTCATGAAAAAAAATACAATTACGCGCTAAACGTCCCTAAAATATAACTAAACCAACCAAATCTATTCCAAAATAATTTAATTTAATAATACCAATTAAATTCACCCAGCATGGTTTTTTTTTTTTTTTTTTTTTACACTTTAAAAAATTTTTCCATTCCAAGCCTTATCCTATTCATCATAAGCCTACTCTTATTACTAGTATTTTGTGGGAAACAAAAAAACCTTTTAACATTTCATATGGTGGGTAGCCCTCTATTTTCCTAAGTACTTGCATACATATTTCATTCATCTTCTCTTGAGCGATTCGTAACATAATGGCCACGTCAGCCATTGCACCCCCTCTGCCTCTTACGCCATGTCAGAGGGCATTTCATTTGCTCTCTGAAGTTGATTACAACTAGATCCGCTCACGCTGGACAGAATACATTCCGTTTACTGCTATGTCAGAAAAAACTTTTTTTTTCCAAAGTCGGTAAGCGCAACCTGCCTTGAAGACACATAGCTTCACGGAAAACATCGGATTTCCACACATGAAGTACTCAAACTTGCTCCATGTTGATTCTACTCGAAATCAACAGAAATCTCGATAAAAAAAATAAAATTCGAATCATTTCCCGAGAATAATGAAATTAATAACTACCCATGTAATTCAACACCTCTCCAAAATTCTAACATGCTTGCCACAGAAATTAAATTCCATTCACGCCCCACTTTTTTCTTTCATTTCTTCATATAGTTTATTTAACCCTATATTTATCCCTTTTTTTCTCCCTTACTTATGAGGTCAAAACGTCACTCATGTCGAATAGAACATTTATTCTACTTTTCGAAAATTGAAATTAATACCGACTGAACCTTTGACTCTTCCGAAACTTTTTTATTATTATTATTATTATTTTTATTATTATTAT
This sequence comes from Euprymna scolopes, assembly GCF_053919585.1. Classification (NCBI taxonomy): domain Eukaryota; kingdom Metazoa; phylum Mollusca; class Cephalopoda; order Sepiida; family Sepiolidae; genus Euprymna; species Euprymna scolopes. The sequence goes on from NC_136491.1 coordinate 128,962,238, forward strand.
TATTATTATTATTATTATTATTATTATTATTTATTACACTGTTTAAATCTTATTTCTTTCTCTTTTTCCCAATTTTATTATTACTATAATGATTATTAATTAATTAATTAACAACACGTTCTTTCTTTTATTAATCATTCTTTCAATAGACCCCACAAGCAAAGATTTCACCTCACCATTCTGCGAAAAAAAAAACACATATCAAAGAACAAGAAAATTCTGCCAATACCGTTTGACAACACATCAAATACATAAAAATAATAAATTAAAAAATACAAAAATATCCTATAAGCAATCACAAAGTCCCATCTCACTAACAACAAAATTCCAAATAACAAAACACAGATTCGTGGATACTCCTTTTGACCACGTCATCAAGTAGGTCGGCTGCATAGTGCATCATCTTTTACCATTCCACAGAATTCAATATTAAAGAAAAATCACAGTCGTTTACAAAAAAATACCTAGACATTTACAATTAAAATACAGTCGTTTCTAAAATAAAATAAAACGACTCACTTATAAAGTCTCAGACAACTCGATGGAACTAAAATTATCCATGTAAGAAAAAAAAAATTCCTAAGAAATAAAATCGTTCAATTAGTGAAAAAAAGGAAAAAAAATCACATTTCAGAACCTATCCATTGTTTTTCATCAAAAGTACATATTGTTTTTCATTAAAAGTTACATTTAGTTCACAGTTTAAAAATGACACAAAATATTCATAACAACATATTTGTGATTGACATGTTTATCTTTGTGGTAAAGGCTCGTTACAATCATATGTTCTATTTTTTTTTCTTTTTGGTTTTCTCACTGGCTGTTGTTAAAAATTTACAAAATAAGGTCATTTTTCGTTTTCCCTTCTAATTTTGACATTAAGTGATATTTTTCTTCGTTCATAACGAGCTAATTCCCAATACGATGAACATTTTTTTAACTATTTTCTATATATAAAGTTTTACATCTGTGTGTCTGTATGTCTTCCTTTTCTTTCTTCGTGAAAAGGTTGTACGTGTGTATTGCTTTTCTTTTTTTTTCTTTTTTTTTTCTTAATTATTTTTCTAATTCGCCTAGTGTTTTAATGGACCCTACGTTGTGTGTGTGTTGATTTGTATTTTTTTTTACTGTTCTTTCTTTTTTTTTCTTTTTTTTCCAGACATTTTATTGTGTTTTTCTTGTCTTTTTTTTCGTCCTTTTTTCCCCGTGGTAATCGAAGTTCTTTTTTTTCTTCTTTTTTTTTCTTTTAAACCCACCCTTGCTAGGTGGTCTGGTCAGCTGAGGCACCAATTTGAATATGTTATATATTCGTTCTTCATTGAGGTTATCCTTGAGGGGTACCAAATTGAGCTTTCGTTACATTTGAATATGTTATATAGAGTTCTTCATTTCGGGGCACATTTTACGTTTTCTATATAACATAAGAAAGATTCCGTGTGATTGTCTCTAATATAAATGGTTGTGTGTTTGATTATCATAAAGGGAATCGTGTGTGTGACATGTAATTTCTGAACCTACCTCTGTTCTCGCTGTTGAACCATCTGGCAATTTCTCATCCTGGAGGGAGACTTGATACCTGTTTGACGAAGATTTATCACTCCAAGACGATGAAATGGTTTTATAGTTTTTTATTTCACTTTCCCCAGAGGTTCTGCAGAAGTGGAAGTGAAATCGGCTTGTGTTAGTTCTTCTTCACACACGTCAGCGTTCGTCTCCCCCCTCCCCAGTTAAGAGGGGGAGTCCACGGAAGAACGTCCGTCTTCTTCAAAGCTCAAATCAAATCTCCAGATCTAGCCAACCACGTCACACATACGTAATTTGGTCAGCTGACCTTTGGTTCTGGTAAACGTGTCTACCTCCACGTTTACTCACCTCTCTCTCTCCCTCTCTCTCTCCCTCTCTCCTTCTCCATTCTCTTATAGAGACACACAGAGAGAAAACAGAAAGAGTAAGAAAGCCAGAGAGGGGGGGATGCTCGTTAACACAGGCGCCTTAAAACTTATCATAACATCTCTGTTAGTTTTGTAGGACAGTAACTAGTTTCGATGGGTTTTTTTCCGAATGATGATCTTCTTTTTTGGGGTAGCATTGCTCACCCAGAACAGGGGAGAAATCGGCTGTTCTTATTTTTAGTTGGTTAGCTTCCTGCTGATTACGCTTGTTTATTTCTGCAGGGGAAACAAAAGAAAAAAAACATACGTTCTTTCAAAAAGAAAACAAAATTGCATTAACTAGATACAACATGGATATTTCATGCTGATATATCTGAAACTCATTTTAGTGATAAGGATCAACTTACTGAAAAGGTGCAGGATATATATTTTTCTGGAAAAGCTAAATGAGGAAAAAGAGGAGGAGTTGGTTTTGCTATCAGACAAATATCAGATTTCAGTTAAAACACTTTATGGAATTAGTTGCTGAATCATTTTACTCTGGATACATTTACCTTGTGATCGTTACGCCCTGTAAGTACCAGTGTCTTTCTAGAAAAATAAATTTGACTAGAAAAGTATCGGTGAAACCACTGCCAGCAATACACTTTCTGGATTCATACGATATGGTAATGATTTCAGTAATTGATATCTACATAAACGATACTTTTGTGACGAAATTTGACTTGAGTTATTTTAATATATTTAATGACTTTGTGCGAGGTTAGACAAATTCCATACGTCGCATAGGGAAATTATAATGGGGCTCTTTTTTTTTTGCAGTTGTGCACTTTACATAAACTTGTAGTATGTAATACTTTCTACCAACAAAACCCCATTCACAAGGAAATATAGATACATATTTTTTATTATATTATCAAACGCACGTGATATTCAGGATATGTTTAATTTAAGGTTTGTCTGGGGTTCACACTTCGGCACTGATCACAATTTTGACCGTGCTTAAATCCAGTTGTGCATTAGGAAAAGGGAGTATAAATGCTTAAAATCATCGATGTCTCCAAATTAGAAACTAAGAAAGCGTGTTTAATTCTTAGGCCATCATTCATTAATATCTTATTTGACGGAAATTTGGTTCCATTTAAGTCACAATTATTTAGTAACTAGCTGTACCCGGCCACGCGTTGCTGTGGCTCAGTTTGTTAAAATGGAATCCCATGTGAAAGTAGAGAAAAGTTTGATTCTTTTTTTCCAGAGAATGTACAAATTATTTTTTTTAATAGATGTTAAGAAAATAAACAGAAAAATACTTCCATCATTAATTATGCAAAAAAATAAATAAAATACGATAAAACTTGCTGAGTATGCACTGTTTTACGGTTGTTGTAAAAATGTAACGGAAACTTAAATTTCGCTTCATTTTAATCTTTCTTAATTATTTAATTGCCCCCCCAACGAATATAATCAAAAGAGTAACATTCAACAATTGTACTTTATCTATATAAAACACAAAATGGGTGTTTGTATTACTGTACACATAGATTCGAAAAAGTTGTGAAAAAAAAAAAACAAATATATAACAAATAAATGTTATCAAAGCCAAGATAAGTTACTTTTCTGCCAAACTGGATAGATATATTTTTCGTGTTTTTATTCAATGTAACATATTTATTCAGCTCGAAAACCATACAGTGTTTACCGATGTATTCGAAATTTCAAGATGGCGTCTCCGTCTCACACCCTCATTAACACCGTAAGTATGGAAGAAGGTTTTATAAATAAAAAACTATACAAAATGTATAACATCTTATCCCACACTTACGTGTTAAAGAGAGAATCAGACGCCATCTTGAATGTTCCAATACATCGGTAAACACTGTATGGTTTTCGAGCTGAATAAACATGTTACATTGAATTGGGAAAAGATGTTATAAATAAAAAACTTAATGAAATACTGTTAAATATATTCGGCGTGTTTTTAATAGTATTTTGTATATTTTTTTATTTATAACACCTTTTTCTATACTTACTGTGTTAAAGAGGGTGTGACTGAGACGCCTTCCTGAATTTTCGAATACATCGGTAAACACTGTATGGTTTTCGAGCCGAATATTGTTACATTGAATAAAAACACGAAAAAGATATCCAGTTTGGCAGAAAAGTAACTGATCTTGGCTTTGAGAACATTTATTTGTTATGTATTTTTTTTGACAACTTTTTCGAATCTATGTGTACAGTAATACAAACCCCCTTCGGAGGTTGTAATGCCCCCTCCACCTAAAATGTAGTTGGAAAAATCGATTTTATAATGAGATTAAAGAATGGTTAGTCTAAAAAAAGGGTGAAAAACAAAACAAATAAGCAATTAATAATTATTACCAAAAACAATAAATGCTACCTTTTTTTACTGGCACAAATAGAGTTGGATACACAAGTAATAGTCGTAGAGTGATAGAGTGTAAGTAAAACCTGGAATATCCGGTTGTTTCGTTTCGTTTTAACAATGGAAAGAGCAGAAAATGGAGAGAAAAGAAAGAAAGAAGGAAAGACCGAAAGGAAAGATAAAGATAGGGTGGTACCCCCACCACCATCATCCATAAAGCAAAAAGACAACGAAAGGTAAGAAAGAAAGAAAGAAAGAAAGCAAAAAAGCACGTAAGGAAAGAGCGAAACGGAAGTTGTGTTTGTGTAAGTAAGTAAGTAAGTAAGTTTGGTGCGTTTCACGTAAATGTCAATTCAGGTTTTCATTAAACTTTAACCACGCGGGTTATAACGAAATCGAAGTAATGTAATTGTGAATTCAATTCCAGGTAACGGATTGTGTTCTGTTTGAATCTAATTTTATTATAATAAATGCTTTATAAATTGTGTTTATGTTTTATGCTAAACAGTGGCAATGTAAGCGTGGTTCGTTTCAGTGTAAGTCCAGTCCAGTTTTTAGATAAATTCTTACCGGTGATCGGTTTTAAATGTCTCCTGTGAATGTTCTGGTACGGTGTAAGTGAGTGACGGTGGTAGGATGAATTTGTTAGAGAGAGTTTACTTTACTACTTCCATTAAATGTAACCGATTTTTACAGTGGACTCTCACCAGACAGAATATAGGAAACTGTGATCAGCGAGATCCTTGATATGTAATAACCCTATAACATACGGCAGATGTCGTGATTCAGTTTGTGTATGATACGGCTGCACCAAATGTATACAGGTGCAGTCCTATAAACGTCAAAGTCGAAGGGGAAAAAATGAGTTCATTTTATTTATATAGAGATAGCTGTACCCGGCCACGCGTTGCTGTGGCTCAGTTTGTTAAAATGGAACACATGTGAAAGTAGAGAAAAGTTTGATTCTTTTTTTCCAGAGAATGTACAAATTATTTTTTTTTAATAGATGTTAAGAAAATAAACAGAAAAATACTTCCATCATTAATTATGCAAAAAAATAAATAAAATACGATAAAACTTGCTGAGTATGCACTGTTTTACGGTTGTTGTAAAAATGTAACGGAAACTTAAATTTCGCTTCATTTTAATCTTTCTTAATTATTTAATTGCCCCCCCCCAACGAATATAATCAAAAGAGTAACATTCAACAATTGTACTTTATCTATATAAAACACAAAATGGGTGTTTGTATTACTGTACACATAGATTCGAAAAAGTTGTGAAAAAAAAAAAACAAATATATAACAAATAAATGTTATCAAAGCCAAGATAAGTTACTTTTCTGCCAAACTGGATAGATATATTTTTCGTGTTTTTATTCAATGTAACATATTTATTCAGCTCGACAACCATACAGTGTTTACCGATGTATTCGAAATTTCAAGATGGCGTCTCCGTCTCACACCCTCATTAACACCGTAAGTATGGAAGAAGGTGTTATAAATAAAAAACTATACAAAATGTATAACATCTTATCCCACACTTACGTGTTAAAGAGAGAATCAGACGCCATCTTGAATGTTCCAATACATCGGTAAACACTGTATGGTTTTCGAGCTGAATAAACATGTTACATTGAATTGGGAAAAGATGTTATAAATAAAAAACTTAATGAAATACTGTTAAATATATTCGGCGTGTTTTTAATAGTATTTTGTATATTTTTTTATTTATAACACCTTTTTCTATACTTACTGTGTTAAAGAGGGTGTGACTGAGACGCCTTCCTGAATTTTCGAATACATCGGTAAACACTGTATGGTTTTCGAGCCGAATATTGTTACATTGAATAAAAACACGAAAAAGATATCCAGTTTGGCAGAAAAGTAACTGATCTTGGCTTTGAGAACATTTATTTGTTATGTATTTTTTGACAACTTTTTCGAATCTATGTGTACAGTAATACAAACCCCCTTCGGAGGTTGTAATGCCCCCTCCACCTAAAATGTAGTTGGAAAAATCGATTTTATAATGAGATTAAAGAATGGTTAGTCTAAAAAAAGGGTGAAAAACAAAACAAATAAGCAATTAATAATTATTACCAAAAACAATAAATGCTACCTTTTTTTACTGGCACAAATAGAGTTGGATACACAAGTAATAGTCGTAGAGTGATAGAGTGTAAGTAAAACCTGGAATATCCGGTTGTTTCGTTTCGTTTTAACAATGGAAAGAGCAGAAAATGGAGAGAAAAGAAAGAAAGAAGGAAAGACCGAAAGGAAAGATAAAGATAGGGAGGTACCCCCACCACCATCACCCATAAAGCAAAAAGACAACGAAAGGTAAGAAAGAAAGAAAGAAAGAAAGCAAAAAAAGCACGTAAGGAAAGAGCGAAACGGAAGTTGTGTTTGTGTAAGTAAGTAAGTAAGTAAGTTTGGTGCGTTTCACGTAAATGTCAATTCAGGTTTTCATTAAACTTTAACCACGCGGGTTATAACGAAATCGAAGTAATGTAATTGTGAATTCAATTCCAGGTAACGGATTGTGTTCTGTTTGAATCTAATTTTATTATAATAAATGCTTTATAAATTGTGTTTATGTTTTATGCTAAACAGTGGCAATGTAAGCGTGGTTCGTTTCAGTGTAAGTCCAGTCCAGTTTTTAGATAAATTCTTACCGGTGATCGGTTTTAAATGTCTCCTGTGAATGTTCTGGTACGGTGTAAGTGAGTGACGGTGGTAGGATGAATTTGTTAGAGAGAGTTTACTTTACTACTTCCATTAAATGTAACCGATTTTTACAGTGGACTCTCACCAGACAGAATATAGGAAACTGTGATCAGCGAGATCCTTGATATGTAATAACCCTATAACATACGGCAGATGTCGTGATTCAGTTTGTGTATGATACGGCTGCACCAAATGTATACAGGTGCAGTCCTATAAACGTCAAAGTCGAAGGGGAAAAATGAGTTCATTTTATTTATATAGAGATAAAGGAGATGAAATTTTGGCCTTAATAAAACTACACATAGTAAATGGTTTGATGAAAATGATTCTACTATCACTAATCTTTTGAAAGAGAAGTCAATGACTCACAAAATATTATTGTGTTCTATTGGATCAGCTTTAATAACTGCAGGAAAATTTTATGATGAAGCCGAATTAAAATACAACGTGTGACACGCCGAATGAAGAATGACTTGTGGATCAAATAATCAGCAAACATCCAGACAGGTTATTACAGCAAAAAGTAAAAAAATACATATTAGAAAATCAGACGAGCGTTTGAACCGCAGCCTCTAACATTGGTACCTGTGAAATCCAAAAATTATTTAGCTCTTTTCAAGAATATTGAGGGAATCATGGAACGATGGGCAGAACATTTCCAATGTTTTTTCTAATAATCCGCCTATTGTAAATGATATAATTATTGATAGTCTCTCTGGAAAAGAGGGAATTGATGAGATGATGACTGAATCCAGCATTGATGAGATCAAAAGCACCATTAACAGAAATTAATAAGTGAAAAGCATTCGGATTTGACAGTATTCCTGTTGAATTTTTGCTATTTGATGGTGATAGCTTTATTAACGCAGCACATACACTCGTCTTTGCCGTTTGATATGGTAATGCTATCTTTCAATATTGGACTGATACAATATTGATCCCAATTTATAAAGGAAATGGCTCGAAATCTGATATATGATTATTGAGGTATTAGCTTGTTTGAAGCAGTGAGAAAGATTTTTGGACATATGATGTTACATCATTTGGTTAAATGCCTTTGTCTCTCTATCATCCAAGGAATAAACGTGGTTTTAGATCTCGCCATGGCACAATGGCCACGATATTCTCTGCGTGAAAGCTTATTGAAAAATATATGGAACAACGAGTGTATCTGAAAAAAAATGCAATGCAATTGATGATTCTTAGGAAAATAAACTGTTTTACCAATTTTGTGGAGAAGCCTCTGTCCTCACATCATAATATGGAAGCCTGAGTGAACTTTAATGGATCTCTGTCTGTTCCAATCTCAGTTGAAAACGTTGTGAAACAAAGTGATATACTCGTTTCTACATTATTTTACATATATTTTGATCTGATGATGGTGCATGGTTTTAACACTTGAGATATTAGGGCGAAGTTTCGCTTTCCCACACAAAGTAAACTTCTTAACCTTAAACGTCTCAAAGGAAAGTAGAAAACTTTTCAGGAGCCTGATCTTGAATTTTATATGCAGATGATACAGACCATTTTTCATTTAGTAACATGTTCACAAAGGAGTTTAGACAATTTATCAGAGAATGGTTGCCCTTAGATTACCATCCGCCTCGGGCAAATATATGTCATGTATTTTCATTCTATAGGCATGCCGTATGTTTAACTAAACACCTTGGTTGATGATAACAAGTTAAACGTTACGGACGATTTATATTATATACGTAGTACTCTGGGTAATGACTGTAAACGTGATGCTGAGATAAATCACTCAATAACCAAATCCAGTTCCACTTTTGGCAAACTGGGAGACCGTGTGAATTCAGATAAGAAAATCACATGCAAAGCTAATTGTTTCCGAGCATGCGTTATCAATACGCTGCTATATAGGTATGATACTTAGACAACACATAGTAGCATCTCAATTTATGGAAAGTTCAAAGTTTTATTCGGAGAATACTTAATACAGACGGGAGGAGTCTAACGTCTGACACTGTAATTCTTGAACTATCAAACGGTACTAGTATAGAAATAGAAAGTCACTCAAACTCGGATGCTCTGAACTGGACCCTTAGCAAGGATGGAGGGGAAAAAACTCTAAAATAACAGTTTATGGTGAAATAGATAAGGGTAAAAGGCCACAACATAAACGAAGAACACGATTTAAGGATTCTCTTAAAAGCAGGAAAATACTTGAGATGGGTGTACACTACTGATAAGCCCAAGCAAAAGATCGATTACTGTGGAGAAAAACCATCAGAGAAAGTTGTAAGATTTTTTAAGAGCAGTGTGTAGATATTGCTGTCTTAAACGTGTTGGTCTGACCGCTGTGTCTAAAAATATATTTCGTTAAATCGGTGCTTTTGTGAGAAGGATACTCAAGAAAACCTGTTGTTGATATAGTTTCCAGTGATCTTGCACTTGCTTTAATTGGATTATGGCGGTTGATGGTATTTATTTGCTCCCCCACTGAGCAAATTAGGCACAAGGCCGTTTTTAATGTGAGGTAAAAACCAGCTCCCCTAAAAGGGGTCACTCTGGTTACCAAAAATAATAATTGCCCCAGTATAGAGGGTTTCCCCTCCATTGACTGGTACAAATTATCTTAAGTGCAGCATCTGCCGGAACAGATACTACACATTGATCTTGGTCCGAAGGCCAGGAAGGTGCCTACTGGGCGTGGGCTAGGTGGATTATGGCGGTTGATACTCAGGGAGTTATAGATAGGTCGTACAAGCATTTATCATTGAGATTATTTTGTAGAAATATCTCTCTTTTACAAGTCCTGTTGCGATAGAGGCGAGGCGACGTATACAGACCTAAAAAACTGGAAGTATGTAGTCAGTAATCTGCACGCATGCGCCTTAAAACTTATCATAACATCTCTGTTAGTTTTGTAGGACAGTAACTAGTTTCCATGGGGTTTTCCGACTAGTCAGCTGCTTTTGGGGATAGCATTGCTCACCCAGAACATGGGGAAAATCGGCTGTTCTTATTTTTAGTTGGTCAGCTATCTGCTGCTTACGGTTGCTTATTTCTGCAGGGGACACAAAAGAAAAAAAGATAATATCAGTTATTTCAAAAAGAAAACTAAATTGCATATGGCTACGTGGAACGTAAGCATACTTCTTTATACGGAAGAGTCGGTTAATCTAACGCGAATAACAGCTATTGTTACCAGGGAATTAACTAGATACAGCTTCGATATTGCTGTCGATATATCTGAAACTATTTTAGTGATAAGGATCAACTTACTGAAAAAGGTTCAGGGTATATATTTTTCTGGAAAAGCTAAATGAGAAAAAAGAGGAGGAGGAGTTGGTTTTGCTATCAGACAAATATCAGATTTCAGTTAAACCACTTTATGGAATTAGCTGCTGAATCATTTTACTCTGGGTACCTTTACCTTACGTTATCTCAGTATATCCCCTTACTCTGTATAGTATGGCAGGATGCCGAAATGAGATTTTATCAAGATCTAGGGAATTGTATCAAAGTGATACCAAAAGCAAATCAGACTTTATTGCTTGGGGACTTTATGGCACATATTGGTGAAAAGCTGTTTTATTAAATCATCTGAAATCGCACAATCAAAGAAAGGAATCACAGTCTTATGAGTAGCATTTTACAGCACATCCAGCAATGCTAAGTTCTCATATTTCTGGTCTTATCTGCTATTTTAAAAGTTGCCTGGACATTACAGAATTCAAAATTTTATGACAGGAATGGCAGTTTTTTTCACACATATGTGTAATTTTATATAGGATTAAAGCTGGATATAAAAGTCAACTACGTATAAACAGATGCACAAAATTTTACTCCAAGTAAAAACAATCGCCATATATATTTTTAAATATACCCCTATGCATATTTTAAATACACCCCTTTATCTAAACAAACATAATATAAAGAATACCCGAAAAGACTGAAACGAAAAATCACAATACTAAAATCTAACACTCCAAATAATAAATATCAAAATAGAATGAAAGCACCTCTACCCTTATTTCATAAGAGCTGGTCCCCGCTCCTCCTCACACATACACATTAGTAACGACCTTGGATCACAGTCACCTTCCTAGGGAAGCAAATAACCTCATAATACTATAAACCAGTATAAACGTTCTCAAACCAAAGAAAAGACACACACACGCACACACACTACTCTACCCGAAAGGAAAAGAAAAAAACAAGCAGAAAGAGAGAGCGAGAGAGAGAAACACAACACATGAGTTACCACAGCCGAGGTCAGCGGCCTCGACAAGCCCAATAAAATAGTAATAAAAATTGAACATTCCAATGAATAGTTTGGCACTTACACGCATCCACCCCTTTGGAAACACTTCAAATGAACTACGAAAATGCCATTTTTACATCTCCAACACATTTGAAAATAATTTCTGACGAGGATGTTTCACAGAATGTCTGAAACGCGTAAAAACGATTTTAATGATTTAAAAACATTATTACAATGATCCAAACATAATTCTCAATGAAACACTAAGACACGGAATAATAAAATAATGTTAAAAAATACACATTGTTGGTGACTACCCCCTTATTTAAATATACATCTTTCTTTCGTTGGAATTTCTTAACAATTTTATATAAATATATCTAACTACAACGACAGAATGCCACCAACACGTAAAAAAAAACCTGTAGAGGACACACCAGAATCCCAAACAATACTCAACATGGAAAACAAACATCTCGAGGACAAATTCTAAAACTGAATGAAAAGATGGACAGAATAATCCTCATGATATCCCACCAACAGGATAAGGTACTAACTAATATCGACGAAATTATAGACCTCCTAAAAAAACAACAAGAACATTTAGAACATCTAAAGGAACCACATATCCGGAATGAAGCGCTGAAAATAAAAGAAAAACACCTCCCAACATAGAAAACTTTTATAAAAAAGAGAAAAATGGCCTACTACCGTTCAGTCAAATACAGCGACACCGCCCTAGCCTACAATACATTTTTAACCATGGAGGAGCAGTTTATCCAAAAAAATTCCGAGAAAAAGTCACACCACAAGACACAGAGTTGCAGAAGAAAATGAAAAAAAGTCCTAAACCTATCAAAACTACAAGCTGAAATCGATATACAGGAGGACAGAAAGATACACCTCACAGAGGAATACACCAAAATCGACGATAAAATACTTAACGACATAAGAAAACTATGCCCCTAGGAGACCCACTAATTCCTTATTGGACTTTGGGAGTCTGAATGCAGAGAGGAGGAGGAAAATCCAAAATAATTATCAAAACGGAAGATAACCTGGCTGAAGAATCTACCAAAAAAAGAAAAAAACGAACAAGTACCGAACATGACCAGTCAAACCTACCAAAAACCGAATCATACCCGATTTCAACAGCTGGAGAGATTCCGAAACAAAGGTAAGAAACGAGACACACATCACTCTCAAACATACCCACACAACAGACCCAAACACACACAAAGAAACGACCGGAACATATTCATACCATACACCCATCCCCACCAACAAACTCAACCAAAACTCCCATCTAGAACACCACACATCCACACAAGAACGCGGGCACCATACAAACACAAATACAACGACAAAAATGCTCCAAAAACAACATATCAACAACCGACAATCCACTACCATATGACAATACTTAAAGATACAACCTCCCACAACAATACGAAAATAGTTACTACCAACTACTTCACCCAACTCAGTCAAGAACCCACTATCTCTTACCCATCCTACCCACACAAACCACCAAAAAATCGCCCTACTTAACAACCCCCACCGAAACAACCCAATGGAACAAAACCACCCCTTTATATACCACCCAACACAAAACAATCCTTACAACACCCACCCCCAGTACCCCACAGTACAAAACCGACCCCCAAAATACCCCCCACACAAAAACAACCAATCCGAATACCCCAGGTAGCATCATGACCCATACATCCCTACAAAACGACACAACCAACCTCCCAACCGGATCAACGAAATTAACGAACCTCACCACCATTTTTTAGGAATCCCTCACAAAATGACAACACCAGACTAGACAACAAAAGACCACAAGTCATCAACCTATCTACAGAGACACTTACAAAGGACGAAATTGAAGTACTAAAACTAGGCCTCAAATTCTGCCCAACTCCCAAAAGTAACATAGCCGTGTTAAAGAAAGACCTTAAAGAATTTGAACGCAAATTTAGACTCATAGATATACTCAATGACAGTGATAACACAACAGACGACTCTCTAGTGAAAAAACAAATCAACATACTTCCCCAACAAACATAACAACACAAAAGAACTAAATACCTTCTTTGAAAGGATCTGGAACCTAAACCCCCAACAAAAAGACAACCCCACCAGTAATCTAACACGAAAACAAAACCAAGCACTTAAAAAAATCTAACACAATAACAACTTTGTTATAAAGGAAGCAGACAAAGTAGTGCAGTGGTTATAATGAATAAGAACTTCTATATAACAAAAAAATTTAGAATCACTAGGGAATGAAAATTATTGCAAACCAATTACCTCTAATATAGACGACACAACCATACCTAAAATAACAAAACTCTGAACAACATACAATAGTACATTAACCAAAAAAGAAAATACTTCCTTATAAACTTCACAACAAAAACAAACATATTCTATGGGCTACCCAAAATACACAAATCTAACCACGTAAGACTTGCCATCAATATGTCGGAGTACATAAGCACCCCAAACCCGAACGACCTCACATTCAGACCCATAGTAGCAGGACCATCATGCCCAACAAGCAGACTTAGCAACCTAATAGGTATACTATTACAGCCCTTCACCAATCTAGTCAGAAGTTTTGTAAGAGATGGCACACACTTGCTTAGCTCCCTACCATAAACAGTAGACGATGGGACAATACTAGCCCTATTAGATGTTAGCAACCTATATAGTAATATTCCACAGTACCTAGGAAAAGAAGCTATCTTATATTGGATTGACAAACATACACAGACTCTACACCCCAGATTCAATAAACAATTCGTGATTGATAGCATCGACATAATCCTCGATAACAACTCCTTCCAATTCAATAAAGCAACTACATCCAAATATTAGGCACATCTACGGGTACTAAAATGGCACCGACATATGCCACCCTTACACTCGCCTTCCTATAAGATACCCTTTATGAAAGGATAGAGCAAATGTATGTGCACACTATAAAACACTCTTCATAAAACCTTGGAAAAGATATCTAGACGACTGATTTATCCTCTTGAGGACCACATGTGGGGATATCAAAGAACTCCACACTTTGCTACAAAATCTACACCCAAGAATACACTTCACACTAGAACAAAGCCCCACAGAACTACCTTTCCTAGACATCCTAGTAACAACCAAAAACAACAACACAGTCACGGACATCTACCACAAACCCGCAGACACTCAACAATACCTCCACTTCAAAAGCCATCACCGTAAAAACTGTCTAAAAGCAATACCCTACTCCCTAGCACGTAGAGTATGCACCATAGTAACAGAGAGACACCTCCGCACAACTAGACTGAATGAACTACAAATAACACTGCGGAAAAGAGGATACCCACTACCACTAATACAGAAAGGTATTGAACTGGGTGAAAAAATTCCAATAGACCAACTAAGAATCCCCAAAAATACAACAAAGAACAAATTTTAGCATACGTCTCTACACAACACAAACAACCCAGAACTATTCACACAGAAAAAAAAATTATCCTCCTCAATCAGAACGGCAAACTAAACAACATACTTAAAACAACAAAAATAATAAAAAAGCAAACGCCAACCCAAAAACTTAAAACACACCCTAACTTCCTCAAAACTCGTTCCACACACTACAAAAGAGGTTACAAAATGCAACAAACTGCGATGTGGAGTATGTGACATAATAATAGAATGTAACACATACACATTCAAAAACCAAGCACAAACATTCAAAATAAAAAATGATCTACATTGCACAGAAAAGATGCACAGCATGCAACAAATCCTACATAGGCGCCACCAAAAACTTCAGCAATACAGTGGCCCTACATAAGAGCAACATCAAAATTGCAGATAACAGACACCTCTATGTTTACAAAACACGTACCCACATGCAGTGGAAACAGTTTCAAAATAATGCCAATCTTCCAAACAGAAAATTATTTTTATTTACTTACACAGGAAAAAAACCTCATCACAAGATTCACTCCTGAACTGAACAGAGCCTAATATCAACCCACAAAAACATGAAATGCAAGACACACTCACATGCATATCTATATAGATATACACACCCACACATAAATCAGAACCGATTTAACTATTTTATTAAATACAGCCACATACAAATTTTATTCTATGCATCCACAACTTGCTGAATGCAAGCTCTAAAAGCATGACAGATTTTTACAGCAGCCACTATTGGGGCAAGCATTACAGACGTTCTCAACACAATCCCAAAATCAATAGTCATAGGGGTTCAAAGATTGCGAGTTTGAGAACTGGATATTTGAGGGCACAAAAATATCGACAACTATATCTCCAAGAAGGTCTGCACTTCAAAGTCTTCAATGGACATACTTTTCTTGGGATCATAGTTCTCTTTATCTAGCGTAAGAAAACTTACTCCAGAATATTCACATATTCCGGGGTATTGATTTTTAGGACCACTTAAAATGAATAGAGAGGGCATGACCTTCCCATCGCTGGCAACAGCTTCAAACACCATGACAGAGGAACTACATGAGTAGAGGAGTACCAGAAGGGCCATTGGTGATAACTGTCGAGTTGCTGCGGTTGAAGACTTCGCCTACCATGAACTTTTTTCGTCCACAAAAATACGTACGGTACCATTATGGTGTTCAAGGTTATGGAATAGCTAGGGGCTTTCCTCTCCACAAATGGTTTTAGATTTTGCTGAAAGAATGTTACGACGTTGTCTGCAATATGGCTTTTTCTCAAAATCTTTCCGTACTGCATTAGAATTGGTCATTTTAGACACATACCGCTTTTTTCGCCGGTTCAGCCACTGACTGATGTATTTGCTACAATTAATCATTTCATGGTGCAGATTTTATGACTTCTTCGACAGTAAGCCTTACTTTGGATATTTTTACCTTCCATTAAGTGTGTTACAAGATAAAAACAGTCCTAGGGGCATAACCAGTGCCTCTGATAATGTCAACCATCTTATGTCTAGTGCGAAACAATTCTGCAATATCAATTCTATTGTTAATTTTTTTAGTGTTTTTAGAGGGTTAGTCTTGAATATCAGACTCTAATGAGTACAGCAAGTAACATTTCAGATTGGTTTAAAAAAAGTCGCGCGTTTATTTATCGTTTACACCCTATATAATATATAATTATATATATATATATATGTGTATATATATTTATATATTATATAGATTTATTTATGCATGTGTATATATATATATACATATATATATATGTATATATATATATATATATATATATTTGAAAGATTTGATAAAATAATATGGCACGAAAATTATAAAATCATTTTTATGTCCTTTTGTTGGAGTTGTAAGTCCAATATTTCGCTAAAAATAGCTTCATCAGGGTAGTTAGTCAGTCAGCAGTGTTTTTTCTTCATTTTGTTATAGAGGAAGAAAGTCCTGGAGAAGAAATTTAAAAGTACGAGCTGTACATTTTTACGTGTGCGTTCGCTCCAGTTTCCAGCAGGATTATGAAATAAAACAATAGTTGCGCATTTTTGTAAGGCACTTATTTTGAATAGAAATTTGAAAATTTTGGAAACTTTAAGTGTCAGGAAAATAATAACATCATTTTTTTATGCTCAAAATTGGGGCGAAAGCACACGTCAAAACTGTACAGCTCGTCCTTTTAAATTTCTTCTTCAGGACTTACTTCCTCTATAACAAGAAAATGAAGAAAAAAGTTTAAAAAACAAACAAACTATGGACTGACTTACTGCCCTGATGAGGTTATTTGTAGCGAAATATTGGATTACAACACCAACCAAAGGACATAAAAATGGTTTTATGATTGTCCTGACACTTAAAGTTGTAAAACGTTTCAAGTTTCAATTCAAAATAAGTGTCTTCAAATAGTGTGCAACTATTTTCTTATATATATATATACTAAATGGTTTAAAAAAAAGCCTACAGAAATGGTCTTGGATTTATGATTTTATTTTACCATATTTCTTCAAACTGAAAAATAATTATCAAAGTATACTTACGCAGATAGATAAGAAAGTATTTATGAAAGTGTGTGCCTATTTCCATTCTATGGAGGCCAGGCGCAAACGCAGACCGAACGATTTTATTATACCATCCCTATTTAAGTTAAAACCTACTGATCAAGTATTATTATGTACATCTATATCAAAAACACTTGTAAACGTTTTTACTTACTTTTTATTTTTTTTTTTTATTTCCATACTTTATTGACCAGGCGCGTACGCTGACGCCACAATTTTAATGAATCAACGTTCTGCCAGATAAAACATATCCATTCCTTTTTTTTTTACATGGAGTTCACCACTTATCAAGGTCCAATGGCCACTCAGGGATAAGGGTTATTGTGTGTACAGTAATCAAAGGGATAGTGTACCAATAGTATTGGAGAATTGGTAAGGTGTTATTACTAAGGGGGGCAGTTCATCAGGAATTTGTTTGTGTTGGACTTGAAGACATCCAGGTTGAAGTCCGGAGGGAAACAGGCAAGCGTCAAAGAGTTCCACAGGCATGCAGTTCTAAGAAAGAAGCTTTGTTCATGGTATCTACGTTTGGATTTACGCACAGATAGGGAGTGGGGAAAATTATGGACGGTGGTTTCAGCTAGTCGGGTATTTTTTTAGAAAGATTGGCGAGGGGGTACCAGAGAATGGAGCTCAGACGAGCGCCTGCCATGGAAATAACGATAGAACAATGACAGGCTGGCTACGTCTCTTCTGTGGGAAAGAGGTTGCAGGGTAGAGAAAAAAGCATGCCCCACCAAGCCACGTCTTCAATTTTGTACTCCATCAATGCAGGATAGGCTGTTTTTAGCAGCCCCCGCCCAGATGTGGCAGCAGTACTCCATCTTTGGGTGTACTTGACTCTTATATTGATAGAGAATTGCATCATTAGTGAGACATCTTCTGGAACGGTAGAAGGATCCCACCATTTTCCCAGCGACCTTGGCATCAGACTTGATGTATGTGTTCTATTTAAGATCAAGTGTAAAGGTCCAACCCAGGAGCTTATCAAAGCATGGGGCATCCCTTAGACGAGAGCCATCCATTTCAATTGATACCAGATGGGGATCAGAGCGTTTATGATGCAGAGATAGGAGCTTGGTCTTAGATGCATTAAAGGTAACCAGCACCCTATTTCCCCACTGTACAACGCGCTCAAGATCAGAGGAGAGAGAATCAGAGAGAACATCATCATTTACGGATTTTGATGTGTTGCCATAGATGGTCGTGTCATCAGCATAGATGTCTACGAAAGATTTTAGTATGTGTTTTGGGAGATCATTGATGTTGACCAGGAAGAGAGTTATGCCCAGTATAGACCCCTGAGGGACTCCAGCTTTAATACTGTGGGCCTCTGATTTCTGGCCAAAAACAACCACTCTTATGAGCCTATCTGATAGAAATAACTTGTTGATAGAGAAAACATTTCCAGTTATACCGTAGCTGGAAATCTTGTGTAGTAGGCCTTCATGCCAAACCTTATCGAAGGCCTTTGATATGTCGAGAGCAATTGCCCTAGAAAGGAAGCCTTTGTCGAGAGATTCGCTAATCCTATGTGATATAACCGTTAGCACATCTGCGGTAGATCTAACTGAGCGGAAACCATATTGCGTGTCGCTAAGAAGGTTATTTCTGCTGAGGTGGTTGACTACTTCTCTATTTATTGTGGATTCCAGCAACTTACTCATGACACATAGGAGACTTATTGGTCTGTACTGAGAGGGAGATGACTTTTCACCTGGATTCTTAAATACGGGGCATACTGATGAGGTTTTCCAGGGTGTTGGGAAACACTTCTCCTTTAGGCAACGCTTAACAGTTTGGAAAGTATAGGGACAAGTTCTGGTTGTAATTTTTTTAACACTATAATTAGAATACCGTCGGTACCAGTTGATTTACTGGAGTCAAGGTTCTTGATTAGCTTGGCGACCTCACGCACGGATATTTGTATGTTGCATAGCGTGTTGTCTCTTATAGGAGGGAATATGGGGGGTTGATGGCCTTCGTCACACAGGGTAGAATTTGCCGCAACGTTTTTGGCAAATAGTTTGGCTTTGTCGGATGCTGTCGAGATGACCTCTGGTCCAGTGATAATGGTTGGGATAGAGCGCACGTTTCTGTTCAAGATCCTATTTGCTATTTGCCAGAACTGGTGGGAACCAAGCCGCTGCTCAGCTACATTGCGCATATAGTACTCTTGCATTTTTATTATTATTTTACAGTAGTTGCTGGAGGTTCTGAAAGTAGCTTTAGTCTCAGTGCATCTATTACGTTGGTAGCTATGGAAAAAGTGTTTTCTGTGTGCGATGGCAGCAGCACATTCTGGGGAGAACCATGGCTGGCTGTTAGGTTTTTTTTTTTAATTATTTGGATGGTATTAATTGGTCTATGCCTACAAGTTACCATTCGGTCAGATCTGATACTATAGAGGACACATACTTTTTAAACATGGAATGGAGAGGGAGATCAGATATGAATGTACGGAAGCTATCCCAGTCCGCCATAGAGTATCGGTATACAGTACGGTGGATAGGTACGTCTGTAGACTTATTATATTTCATTTTTATCTTAACTGATACGACGCAGTGGTCGGAGTATCCCAGAGGAGATAGAACGGAACATGAACATAGCTCAGGGGAAGTGGATAGAAAAAGGTCTAGGAGGCTTGCGAACTGACCGGTACTATCGGGCACACAGGTGGGCTCCGGACAATTTGGCTGAGGTCATAGGCAATGGCAAAATCATGACATAACCTCCCCTCATCATCAGTCTTATTTGAGTGGGTCAGCCATTCCACATTATGAATATTGAAGTTAAAGCCGTAACAATTCTGTGTCTCGATACATCTTCTATCATTATATGTAATCAGTTTTTTTAACATAGTAAAGTAACATTAAAAGTTTTTTAACATAATAAACCATATAGAAGCCTATTTGTGACCAGACATACACACATATTCAGCTTTAAATATATATATATATATATATATATATATATATATATATATATATATATGTATATATATACACTAGCAGTATAAACCGACCTTGTTCGGGGTTGATTACATGCCATGTTATGCTTATTTTCTATATCTTTGGTAAATTCAATATTTGTTTTGTAATACTAAAATTATTTTTGTAAAGTCTTGTCATATTAACACGTTACTGATCAATGTAGCTTCCGCGTAGTGAATGCGACGTTCCAGCAATAATCAAATTTCTCTGATTTGCCCCCTTAACAGCTATTCTTTCAGCTCAAAACTAAATACTATTGTATGGTCTTGGGAACCATGATATCCTTAGCTGTATGCGAAAGAAACCAGAGGATCAACATCGACTATCTATCCGTTTTAAGAATTTATTTCGTTGTAGCTGTATTATGTTGCCGGGCATACTAATTGTGCTTGGTTGTTGGGGCATATGTTTTGTTAAACTGACATCTAAGGCAATTCTGAATCACATTTTCGCTAAATATGTGTGTAGACTGTTTTGTAATGTCTTCAGTATCAGTTGTTTGTTTAATAGGCGTTCAAAACCAAAAAACTAATTTACTGTTGCACTGCTAAAATTTTATTCCACAGCCAACACAATTGTTTAGGGTTGCTTATAATGACTCGAATTTTGCAGAGTTGGCAACCAAATAAAGACGAAAGAATTATAAGAACTGAATGCTTCTGAATATATTTAAGGGTACTCTAGGGTTTTTGAAATTCACATTTTTAATCTGTTAATCGGTTTCAATCTGTCTTTCCATAGAGGTTACTGTGTTAATACATGAAACTGTTTTTGTTTTGTTACAAAAAACACTTCAGGTAATTGAACTCTGTACTGAGTGCTGGCAAAGTTTAAGAAGGAATAAACACAGTTAATAGAGAGGAGAAATTGAGGTGTAAAATTGTTGAAAAATTATGAAACCTCTTTGAAAACAACATTTTTGTAAGTGTTTTGGGAAAAAACACAAATAGTTTGGATTGTGAGCCCACACGTGAGAAAGCTACGTAGAGCTGACCGTGAGAAAAAATATTGCTCCTGTAAATGAATGTCTGCAACGTCAAAGGTCTGGCCCTGTGATTTGTTGATGGACATCTGGAAGCACAGTTTCACAGGGAACTGTGATCACTTGAAGTATATGCCCAGGTCTGGATTTGATGGATTTATGGGGTATCCTCGGAATGTGCACTGTCTCTATTTTTTCGCAGCCAGGTAATATTTTGGCCTCGATAATATTAGGTGACGAGGATGTCACCACAAGGTGGGTGCCATTACATTGCTTTGGTGGTATGAGGTTACGAATGGGCATTATAGGAGCTCCAACTACAAATTAGAGCATGTTGACTTGCAGGCCAGGTAGTTCTAGGGTGTTTAGCAACTTCACCGTGTAATCAGCCTGATCAGCAGTACCAGGTAAATGGATTTATAGACACCTTCCTATCTCGGGATGAGTTCCAAACGTCTGTGGCTAATGTCATTGACGGAGGCTTTTTTTTAAGCCAGAATCGCTCTCGTGGCGAGCCAATCAAAGTCCCTGTACTTTTTCTGAATGTTCTCGAAAACTGCCAGGTATAGGTTGGTTTGCGTTTCATGTGTTCAACATTTGTGTAATCCTCACTTTCTGCGGGAGTATATCCTTCACCAAATTCCAGAAGTGCATTAGAAAAATTAGCAGCATCCGGGTAGCGGATAAGGTGGGCACGCATATTTGTTTTGAATTTTAAATGGTGAACTTGATCCCACAGTATCGACGATTTCAGGCATGCTTTAACACCATCAGCGCTTGTCCCTTGTGGGGCAACAGAAAATGGTTGTCGGAAATATGCACACAGCAGAACTGCTAATCTACCCATGATGTTGCGTAAATCTTGAAGGGTCCTTTTGAATGCTTCCAATGCAACTTTGTGCGCCATCGTGCATTAATCCCATACGATGAGTTTGCATCTGCGGAACAAAACAGCTTTATCCGAATTCGTTTCGTTGTTGCATGTTGGCAATTCACCTTGTGTGTAGTTGATGGGCAATTTTAAAACTGAATGTGCCGTTCTGCCACCTGGGAGTAAACTTGTAGCAATCGAAGAGGTTGCAATAGCAATAGCGACAGATCCACTCCGTCGCACATTGCAAGTATTAATTGGTTACAAAGGTTTTTTCCTGTGCCACCAGTTTTTATATCTTCAAAACTTATAGGGCCACAGCCTTCGTGAAGAAGTAGACGAAGATGGAAGCACTCATGTTGACGTGGTGGGACTGTGTAAACTCGCCCGATACAGGAATATTATTTAACCTCTGAGAAGGCATCTTCAGGGTCTCCACACTTCCTGCGAGGAACTGAGGATACAGAAGCGTTTTACAAACTCATCATGACCGGATAGGTTTAAGAAGGTAGTAAGCGTAGTTTCTGGTAGATGCTCCACCACCTGATTAGCAGTGCCGGCAGAAAAGTAAACTATTTTTTGCCGATTTTCAAGGTAATCCGCGAGTTGTAAAACTGCAGGGTATCTTTGAGGCAAGGGAAATGAGTAAAAATGCTATACACCTTCTCTGCAACACAGGAAACGTCCAATGACATGAGCAGACGGCTCGTCACAAGAACCGTCGCGCTGAACAGAAAACGCTGCAGCATCGCTGCCCTTGTTGATGTATTTGCATATATATTTAATGGATCTTACCAGGTGACAGAATCCCACATTAATGTGCGATTGGAACATTTTCGTCAGCAGAAGACAGTGCGCTACAATCCATCGATTATCAATAGTGCTCCGACCGACTATCATCGTATGGCCCCCATCAACTGGACTCCGTCACCTGTAAAGTGGGTAACCATCACCCCCTGTTCGTGTTGCAGTGACAAATCTCCGTAGGTAACCGCACGCGGTGTGCGCTTGCGGTTACCTACGGAGATTTGTCACTGCCCACCGCGTTCTGTTTACAGCATGATTAAGCTTTCTGGCAAGGACCACAAAGTCCATGAACCGTCGTTGCTTTGACAATTTCGTAAAGGTGTGGGTCCAATCCAGGATCGGGAATCTCGGCTGAGATAATTTTGTCGATATCAGTGGATTGACTCCATTCACAAAGCCAGATTAAGATATGGGCATGCTGAAAGTCTCTTTTTTGCCACTCTCCGGTGAATATTTGGCACCTTACCCAGCCGTAGACTTCACCCTTGACTATAAGATCCATGAGTTTGCACAATTTTAGCCGGAAAACACGGGCAATGAGATCAGATCTGTCGTAGTGTTCTTGGCCCAGAAACAGTTAATCTCGTATTTCCTCCCACGATGGATTGCAGGTGAAGGTAATAAGCCAATCCATTCGGCCGTAATAGCGAACGTACGTCATTGCGTCTTGTGTCTGGGTGTGAATATAACGCGGCCAACCGATGTATGTGGACGAATGAATTGTCAGTTTTTCAACAGTGTTAGGGTCAGTTTCATTTCTCATTCCATCGTGCAGATGTATGTATGAAGACGACCAAACCTTTTTTTGGTGAACCCGACTACATAGGACACTTTCAGACTCCATTTTTGCTGCCATGTCAACTATGAATTGTTGCAGGAGAGGTCCACTCCAAAGAGAGTGTTGAAATCATCGCCGCGACCCATCAGTCTGTATGCGCAATATGCTCTGCATGTAACAGTTGTTGGACTCATGGTCGTTTGTCCAAAGTTTTGTTGACATAGTTTTTGAAGATGGTACCCATCATCACCGTAAGGAAATAGTAGGGGATGTTGTAGTGCGTCGTATGATCGATGCATTTCATTTATTCGCTGTAGACCTCCGCGCCTAGTATGAATAACTATGTCGCGTTTGTTGTTTTGCTCACCCTGCAGAAACCTCGTTGCAGGTGAGGGCATTGAAGCGACGTTCATGTTCTCCTGTTGTCGGCGTTAATAACAATTGAAAACATGTAACATTCTGTAACATTCTGTAGCGCATGCTTAAAACTTTTAATGTACGGGTTCGTTCCGCCGAGCATATCTTGAATCTGCAAAACAATACTGAGTTGTCGTCGATCCGAAGTATCGTTTATCTCGGCTGTAATTGCTAGTCGGTTTTCAGATTGTTGGATGTAGTCACTGACAAAGTAGAGTTCTAAGAATGATGGTTGTACAGTCTCCTCTTGTAAAAGGGACCCTATTAGATAGTAGACTTAGGCTTGCACCTAAATGCGGGATTCCAGCCGCTTCCACGGACAATGTTTGCACCTAATGATGTAATTTGGAAGTAGGAGTTTAAAAGTCGGATGCCTTTCGGAAAATATTTAGATTCATCAGTCATGCCCAAAAGTAGGTTTCGCAGTGGTTGAGGTAAAGTCGGTAGGGATGGTAGTGTAACTTTATCCGAAGGGAAACATAGGCTCTGCACTCCATGTTTAAAAAAGGAAGTGTCCTCTATAGTATCAGATCTGACCGATGGGTTAATTGTAGGCATAGACCAATTCATACCATCTAAAAAATTCCAACAAAAACCTAACAGCCAGCCATGGTTCTCCCCAGAATGTGCTGCTGCTATCGCGCACAGCAATCACTTTTTCCATAGCTACCAACGTAATAGATGCACTGAGACTAAAGCTGCTTTCAGGACTGCCAGCAACCACTTAAAATAGTAATAAAAAATGCAAGAGAGCTATATGCCCAGTCTGTTAAATCCAAGGTAGCTGATCAGGTAATCTCGTCAGCGTCAGACAAGGCCAAACTATTTGCAAAGAACTTTGCAGCTAATTCTACCCTATGCGACGAAGGCAATCAACTCCTCATATTTCCTCCTATAACACAGAACAAGCTAGGTAACATACAAATATCCGTGCATGAGGTCGCCAAGCTAATCAAGAACCTAGATTCCAGTAAAGCAACTGGCCCTGATGACATCCCAATTATAGTGTTAAAAAAGCTTCAACAAGAACTTGCTCCCATACTTACGAAACTATTTAAGCGCTGCCTTAAGGAGAAGTGATTTCCGACTCCCTGGAAGACCTCATCAGTTTGCCCTGTATTTACGAATCCAGGTGATAAGTCATCTCCCTCTCAGTACAGACCTATCAGTCTCCTGTGTGTTATGAGTAAGTTGCTGGAATCCGTATTAAATAGAGAAATACTCAGCCACCTCAGCAGGAATAACCTTCTTAGTGACACGCAATATGGTGTCCGCTCTGCAAGATCTACCGCAGATGTGCTGACGGTTATATCCCACAGGATTAGTGAATCTCTTGACAAAGGTTTCCTTTCTAGGGCACATGCTCTTGACATATCAAAGGCATTCGACAAGGTATGGCATAAGGGTCTACTTCACAAGATTTCCAGCTACGTCATAACGGGAAATGTTTTCTCAATCATTAAATCATTTCTCTTCGATAGGCTCATAAGAGTAGTGGTAGATGGTCAAAAATCGGAGGTCTGCAATATAAATATTGGAGTCCCTCAGGGGTCAATCCTGGGCCCAACTCTCTTCCTGATCTACATCAATGACCTCCCTAAACACATACTTAAATCATTCGTTGACATCTATGCTGATGACACGACAATCTATGGCAACACATCAAAGGCTGTAAATGACAAATTTCTCTCTGATTCTGTCTCCTCTAATCTCGAGCGCGTGGTTCAGTGGAGGAAGATGTGGCTGGTTACCTTTAATGCATCCAAAACCAAACTCCTATCCTTACATCATCAACGCTCTGATCTTCATCTGGCATCAATTGGGATTGATGGCTCTTGTCTGGGTGAGGCTCCGTGTTTTGACAAGTTTCTGGGCTTGCCCTTTACTCCTGATCTGAAATGGAACATTTACATCAAGTCTGTTGCCAAGTTAGCTGGAAAGATGGTGGGATCCTTCTACCGCTCCAGAAGATATCTCACTACTGATGCAATTCTCTATCTATATAAAAGCTAAGTACGTCCAAGGATGGAATACTGTTGCCATATCTTGGCAGGAGCTGCTAAAAACAGCCTATCCTGCCTTGACAGAGTAAAAATAGACTTCGTAGCTTAGTGGGGGATGCCCTTTTTTCTACCCTGCAACCTCTCTTCCACAGAAGAGACATTGCGAGCCTATCCTTGTTCTATCGTTATTTCCATGAAAGGTGCTCGTCTGAACTCCAATCCCTGGTCCCCTCTCGCCAATCTTTCACGAAAAACACCCGTCTAGCTGAATCCACTGTGAAAAGTGCCCCCCCCTCTTTATCTGTGCCTAAATCAAAACGCGGATTCCATGAACAAAGCTTCTTTCTTAGAACTGCACGCCTGTGGAACTCCGTTCCGTCTGCCTGCTTCCCACCGGACTACAACCTGGATGTCTTCAAGTCCAATGTTAACAAATTCCTAATGAACCGCCCCGTTAAGTAAACACTTCATCAAATCTCCACACTAACGTAATGTACTTGCAATAACCCTTACCCTGAGTGGCCTCCGGGCCTAATAAGTGTTGATCACTGTGTAAAATAAAAAAAAGTTCCGCTAGACATATTTAGCTTTGCAGAATAAGCATATGCAATTCATAGAACCGATGCTAATATCCTGCCGGTTCGAGAAGTCATAGTTAGCGTCATAGTTCAATGCTTTGCCTAACAAAATTTCCAGTGAAGGGCAGTGTTGCCGCGAGAGGCATTAAATCTCCGATTTACAGCCTGCTCTCGTTGCCTTCGAGCTTCTGGTGGTTGAGATGACGGAACTGCGGGTTTGGATGTGTTGTCTCGGGGAAGTCATCTGACCCTCGCTTCAGCAGATTCAGCAGCTCTTGCTGAAGCTCTGGAGGCTGCGTTAATTGCTCACCGTCGAGCTGTTCAGTCTGTAGATTCCTTGGCCCTTGCAGAAGAGGTACTTGCAGCATTGGCTACTCTAGGGTTGGCCTGAATCTCAGCACTTTGTGAAGAACGCAGCTGAGACATGGCTGCAGCATGTCTAGATAAACGGTAAGTCCGTTGAGTACGGCTTTCAGAAGAATTGGTCTGAGACATGCGCTGTGCTTCGCGAGAACGTTATAATTGTACTTCACCGTAGTCTAGGCTTGCTCTGATGTTCCGAACAGTAGTCGCTGCTTTCGTACGCCTTCCGACCTGATTTTTTTTTTTTTTTTTGGTGGACTCGTTGAGAAATTACTCTATGGGTGTGTGTGGAAGTGAAATGGAATGTTCCAAGCTAGTGGTCAGAAAGGGTTGCAGCAGGTCTTTATTTAGCTTGCTGTAGACTCGGCCGAAACAATTGTTGACAGGGTCAATATTTAGGTTGTGTGTATGGTATAAAATTTAATAAAAAATAATTTCCGGGAAAAAGGCAATCAATATGTGTAAACTCCCCGGTACATCAATGTAGAAATATGGGGATTAATAGAAATTGTATAGAAATATACAGTTTAAAAATATATATATCTGTATATCTATAAAACGAATTAAGATATACGAAAAATAAATGAAGTGTAAGAAAAAGTAAATATGTAAATGTAAATGTTCGAAAAAAATATCAATCGAAAATTTATGAGAAGATTTAATGAGAAAAGGGATATTTTAAAATAAGTCCTCGTAAATGCATATGTAATGTATAAGCAATGTGGTTTTATTGTTGATATGAGGAGTGTTTTGTTTGGATTAGTTAGTCAATTTTGGTAAGGCAATGAATTGCATTTGTATCAATAAATGGGATTTTAAGTGTTAATTAAATTCAATTTAAAATATCGGGGAACGATTTTAAAATATAAAAAAAATGTTAAGTTTTACAATTGAGGGATTACCATCTGTGAATGTCTGATTGAAAAAGTAAATGGTTCAATTTGATGAATAATCGTATTTCCAATTAACGGAAGAACATTAAGAAGGTCTCAAGCCAAAGAAAAAGAACAGAAAAGTAAAAAGAAATGAAAGACAGAAAAGAAAATACGCTGTAATTGTCGTGTGTGCGTGTCTGCGTCGGCTATAAGTGAGTAGCAATATTAGTACCAAACGCTGTCGCATTGCTAAGCAATAAACTTGACAAATGGCCGATCATTTGAATGTGCATCGTAAAAAATGGCATAGCTAATATTAGTTGCGAGTACTTGTAGAAAATATTTCGATGAAATTCCTATACTATAACACTGCCAGACACAATGAGTAGCTTTGTGCAAAATTTCATAAACATCGCTCCAGTCATTTTTGCATCTATAACGAATGAAGTCACACACGCAGAGACAAAGTTGCATTTATATATATATATATATATATATATATATATATATATATATATATATATATATATTACAGTTAAAAAGAAATCATAAATTAAAAAAAGAAAGATTTTCCATTAGAGCGTTGATAGTACAAAGAGGAAAAGAACAGGATATTATATTATTCTATTACGGTAAAGAAAATTACTTTACTTCGCTACAACATACTGTTTCAATCTCCAAAGAAATCGCCGGGCGATAATAAACTCCCGATCTTACTAGAGACCAAAAGAGAATTTGAATATGTAGCATCTTAGATTGTGCCGATATCACAATAAACCACCTGAACCTGTGCTTCATAAATTTTATTGATTCTCGAATAAAAAAAAAATAAGTACAGTGCATTAAACAGATTAGTAACAAAGTTTGAAATAAATGTAGCGAATAAACAAACGATTCTGTTACAGACATGCACACCAGAAACAATAAACTATGAAATCTCGCGAGATTTAGAGTGGAAAAAACGATACGGTTGTGCAATCGACGCCATTTGTTCTCGGTAACGGGGGAATAATACTGTTTACTAAAATGTGTTGCAGACGACTAAGGAATTTTATATGAGTTAAAAAAAACACACGCATTACTTGTTTTCTTGCATTGATAAAAGAAAAAGAATTTTAAAAAGTAGCTTTAGTGATAATTGCAATGCTCGTCCAATGAGAATGCGACCGTTTAAATCGCAGATTTTCCGAACCAAATAGTTGTTATTTTGTTTATGGTGGCGTAAGCAGTTGTAGCGATATTAGCGAACAGAGGGGTACTCGGCAAACAATAAAAATAAATAAATAAAATAACAATATATGCCGCTTAATTGTTGAATTCCATTCGAGTGTACCAATCAGTCGATGCGCTAAGCTCCGATTATTATCGAAGAAGGTATTGATATTTTTTGTATTATCGACCGTTTAATAATAAAAAAAAACAAACGCATTATATGCTCCAAATAACGCTAAATACATACCCTCATACATGGTAGGTGTATAAAACAATCTATTACAGGATTATCTCATAGTATTATTATAATTCTCTAATTAAAAAAAAACCTGGACTGGATTCTCAGCGACATTCTCCGCTCTAACCACGTTCAGTCCTGTTCTCGAGAACGCAACCTCTCGACTCCCTCAAACATCTTTACTCCCGGCCTTATATTATCTCATTTATGCAAACTAATACGCGATGTCACTTGATGATTTGTCGCCTTTTTGGGTCCCATCGGTCGGGTTTCGAGTTCGTAAATGCAGCACACCTACATAACTGCAGTCACACTACAATTGTCACTACATAATCATAAACTGGGTAGGGAAGTAGTATCCGTCTTTGCTAGACTCCAAATAAAAACGTATAGCTTTTCAGGTGTAGTCGTTACTTTCTGTACAAGGTCTATTTGTTGTTAACCGATAAATGTATATTGTGTATGCGCGTCATAGCGTTTTAAGAACTTAGAAGGTCAATGTTAATTCAGTTGTGACTCTTACCAGCTATTTTTATCGGCCAAAATATCGATTCGATGTTTTCACATTTCCAATTCTCTGTGGGGATCGGGTTTCATGTCTCTAGACAAAGTATTCATTGTGAAGTGTGGAAGAGATCGTTTCGCAAACAGACGACCCGTTCATATATATATATATATATATATATATATATATATATATATATATATATATATATATATATATAGTAGAATGATACATTTGTCGCCCTAAAAAAAACAACACTACATCTTATTAAAAAAATTTTATTATTATAACTTGATTATATCGTAGAGCTGAGATATATTCAATGAAACCGCCTCAGCCTACATCATCGCCTTGTTACGTGTCCGGAACTTGAAGCAAGCCTGCCCCACAAGAGCCAGCTGGAGCGCGGCGAATACTCGGCGGATTACGGTGATCAGGCCGGCTTTGGTGTTGTGGGAGGTCTTTTTAGTAATGTTCCCAACGCATAACCAAACGAAGTAGTCCAGTGGGTTAAGGTTGGAAGAGAAGTAAGGTCAATTAGAGAAAGGCACAAACATAGCAACTTTTCTGAAGCCAAGCATGGATCTCTTTGAGAGCCGACGGTGAGTCCTATTGCATCACTCAGGGTCTGCAAGCTGCTACCTGATTTCATTACGATATCAACACAATCTCCAGCACATCCAGCTACATTTTCTGTGGACTTTCAAGATGATTTCGAAGATGTAGAGTGTCTAGATGTCGCCCTACATCGAAACCACGCCAAAAACCATAACCGTGACTGAAAACTTGTTTTCATCACTTTCGAAACGCCTCTGTTGTTCCTGGCAATCCAGCGATACATTTTGAGTGTGCTGTTAATGGTCCTGTTGTCATAACTGAGATCCACGGAGAGCATGATTTGTACATCCTGATCTTACTCGTTGAACATTGTGCCATTTTATACAGGATAAAAATCTACTATCGCCCGTAGGATTTGTACAGAACTGTCCAACTAATAGTGTCTACAACCAAAAGAGAAAGCCGGTTTTACTGAAAGAAAAATAAAATCATATCGTACTTTTAATAGCGACAATGTTATCGTCCTACTCTTTATATATATATTCCCGATCATGACTAAACTTAGCATGATGATCGTCTTCTACCTGTGGATGATGAGAATCGTCTGTATATATAAAGTAGTAGTATTTGTGTGCGTGTGTGTGTATGTGTGTGTGGGTGTGGAATGATGCACAACATATTTTAAGGTTAGAGCAATGGTCACTATTATAACTAATGTACACATACACTCCTACGGCCCACATAACTGGATCGATCATGATTAAACCTGACATGATGGCGGTTCTCCACCTAAGGATGCTGCACAGATTGAGTAAAAAATGTAAAATAAAATTTAAAAAATGCAATTTAAATTTCCGGTAAAAAACAAACCAAATTTAACCCATAGTACACGTAGCACTTGCATAGTCAGATTCTAAAATGTCTACAATGACAAAAAGAATTAAACAATATACGGATAAAAAGAAATAACTGAAATTGTTAAATAAAAATAGACTTAGCACTTGCATAAGCCGACTTTTAAAAAGTCTAGAATTATAAAAGAAAATTAAGTAAATAAGGACGAGGAAAAGAAAACCTTAACAAAAATTGTGAAATAGAAAAAGGAGATGATCAGCTGCCTGCCCTGTATCTGTCTCTGGAGATTTACAAACAAGACAGATGTAAAACACGTGGATCTCCAGTGGAAAATATCACTTCGGCAATAACAAAATGTAGACATAGTAAAATTAATACTTACACTAATATAAAATACTGAAATAGTTATATTATTACTATTATTATTAATCTATTCTGTGACATGTTAATTAGCATATACATTTCATAAGAATAATATGCATAAAATCTTAAGTATATATATATATATATATATATATATATATATATATATATGTATATATATATATTCAACTGCACGTTTGATTATATACGAGGTAGTTTTCCTCCTTTTTTATAATCTTGATTTTCTCGATTGCCAAATATTTATTCTCGTTGATGTAGGTTAGTTGTGTATTAGATTACCGGATCATTTTTGTGTGCTATTTTCCTGTAGCCCTTTAGATAATTGATCGATATCAAGAGAAATTTAGGCTTTGTTAAAGGGATAAATTATAATGGATACACAAAATCATAAGTGAATAACATAGAAAATAAACATACGGTAGAATAAGGGAATAAAAATACAAAGGAGTATTGGATGAAAAATATTTTTAAAATATCAGAATTATATAGTAATAATAAATAATAAAGGTATAAGAAATACAAACTTATTAAATATAGGAGTATGAAAAATAGATTTAAATTCAAGGGAAAAAATAAAAAAATAGTCCAGTGAAAAAATAAAATAAAATGACATAAAAATACGATATAAGAATAAAGGAAAATTTACAGTGGAAAAAATCGTGTTTAGTGCAAAGCAGTGTCGAAATATTTTTTTTAAGTATTAAAAAATAAACAGAGGTTCCTCTGTGAGAGATACAGTCTCACTTCAATGTAAATGATGATTCGTGATAAAAATTTTGAATTTTTTAGAATATCAAAACTCGGGCGAGAATATAATGAATGGATATTACCTCACTTATTCGGGAGAAAATGGTGTGAAACGGCAAGTAATTTCAATATGTAGTTTCTAATTTAGTTGCATCCCTATAATAGTACCTAGAATCTTCAATTCTATTCTGATGAGAATCATTAGACTTAAAAATACCATGGTTTAAAAGTTCTTACTTATCCTACCGCCGTAATTAATGTATCATCCTTATTGAATAAATGAATAAATCTGCATTCATTAGTATATAATTTTATATTTTCAATTGCCTATTTTATTTATACTCTCGCTTTTTCTCTCCTCTCTCTCTCTCTCTCTCTTTCTCTCTCTCTCTCTCTATATATATATATATATATGTAATATACATATATATACATGAATATATCTAATGTTTATTTTATCATTTTATATGTATTTATTGGATATTTCATATAATTCTAAAATATTTTCAATAAACTGTTAGCGATTTCAAAGTCTATTATATTAACATTAGTTGGATCCTTATCCATTCGTTCTAATAATTTTATCAGCGTGTACAATTATGTTTGATAGGTGGCTTTCAAATAATTTGGGAATAAATTTCACCTGTATGTCTGTTATTCATAAAAAATTGTTTACCGTCGATAAAACACGTTATTTGCTTTGGTTTTATGGATAAAAGATATATATCTATTGTCGCAAAAAAAAAACGACAGGCTTTTAAATGTTAACTCATTTTTCTTCGTTGAAATAATATGATTTTCACATCCCTTACTCCTTGCCATGGGATTCGGAATAAATGTTATATCCAATATATTTGTGATCAGATTCGCGGGAATTCTATCTTTCAAACAAAAATCCGAAAAAATATTTATGATTTATGATCTGTGTATTTTTTCTTATCAACCCACAGTTCGGTCGTTGTTTGTAGCTGGGTGAAGTATCTTAAATTATTCATATTCATCGTTATTTATATTTTTCAGTAAACATCAAAATATGAGACGTGCAATATATGAATTAAAAAAGAATGCTATCATTTACAGTGGTGAGGACTAACAAATCTTTTTAAAAATAATAGCAATTGCAATTTGAGCTGTATCTTCTAAAAAAATATTGATGAAAATACACCTGCATTACCTAATATTTATATCGCAAATATGTGGACCTAAAACTAGAAAAAATATGCACATTATATTAGAATAAATATGTAGTTGCACGACGATTCACGCGTCTTATTCTTTTAGTTTAACAGTTTTTAATCTAATTAAACGTCTAAAACCGACTGACGATTAGACGATAATATTTATCAGTTATAATACTGACATGACGATCGATCGGACAGCACAATCATATTTCAAACAAAAACGAATGACGAACATACTAAGCTTCAAATTCAATTGCGGAATCGCGTGTAAGAAACGAAGTCTTACTATAAATAGATCTGTTAGTAAATTACATTCACGCCCCTTTTCGCAGTCTAACCATATTTAGTTAATATATGAAATGCATACCATATTCATCTATGAATTTGCTATTTCTCGCTATTCCCCGTTAAAAGAGTTTGAGCATTCTCATGTTAGTTTGTTTTAGTTTTTCTCCTTCCGTTATTGCTCATGAAAAAATAGAAACGAAAGTTTTGTTTCTGACGCTATCAACAAAAGTGTGTCGTACTTGGACAATGAACTGCATTTCGTGTTTTATTTTTCTTAGCTTTTTCTTTCCTAAATATTAAATTTTCACAACGACCGTAGAAACGCGACTTTCCCATTTACATCATCAGAAATATAAAAGGAGTACACCTTGCATAATTGTGAACTGGAATTGTTCAAATCAGGGAGTTGATCTCGTTAAGATATAATCGATAAGTGTTTACCACAGCCATGAACATCCAACTATTTTTTTTTATCATTATTAAATCTTATACTGGAAGTGAGCAGGCGAGTGTTGATTAACATTGCCTACTGATTATTTTTCAATAAAAAAGGTGACGGTATTGTGCATACGAAAAGTTGGTATACCTGATACATTTTGGGATTATTAGGAAAGGAATTATTCTCGCATTTCAATCGGTTCGTTGTAAATAAATTTCTCAATCACTAAATCCTTTCTCTCCGATAGATTCATAAGAGTAGTGGTTGATGGGCAGAAATCAGAAGCCCACAGTATTAATGCTGGAGTCCCTCCCAACTCTCTTCCTGATCAACATCAATGATCTCCCAAAACACATACTTAAATCATTCGTTGACATATATGCTGATGACACAACCATCAATGGCAACACATCAAAGACCGTAAATGACAAAGTTCTCTCTAATTCTCTCTCCTCAGATCTTGAGCGCGTGGTACAGTGGGGGAAGATGTGGCTGGTCACTTTAATGCATCCAAAAACAAGCTTCTATCTTTACATCATCAACGCCCTGATCCCCATCTGACATCAATTAAAATGGATGGCCCTCTTCTTGGGGAGGCTCCATGTTTTACAAGCTTCTGGGTTTGACCTTTACTCCTGATCTGAAATGGAACACGTACATCAGGACTGTTGCCAAGGAAGCTGAGACAATGGTGGAATCCTTCTACCGCTCCAGAAGATATTTCACTACTGATGCTATTCTCTATCTGTATAAAAGCCAACTACGCCCAAGGATTGAGTACTGCTGCCACATCTGGGCAGGAGCTGCTAAAAACAAGCATATCCTGCCTTGACAGAGTACAAAAAGAGACTTCGTGGTTTAGTGGGGGATGCCCTTTTCTCTTCCCTGCAACCTCTCTCCCACAGAAGAGACGTTGCGAGCCTGTCTTTGTTTTATCGTTATTTCCATGGCAGGTGCTCGTCTAAGCTCCAATCCCTCGTTGCCCCTCGCCAATCTTTCACGAGAAACACCCGTCTGGCTGAAACTACTGTCAATAATTTTCCCTACTCTTTATCTGTGTCTAAATATAAACGTAGATTCCATGAACAAAGCACGCCAGTGGAACTCTCTGCCGCTTGCCTGTTTCCCATCTGACTACAACGTGGATGTCTTCAAGTCCAACATAAACAAACTCCTGACAAACCGCCCATTTAAGACACTCCATCAAATCTCCAACACTAATGATTACTATAATAATATCTCATTGATTACTGTACACGCAATAACGCTTATCCCTGAGTGACCTTCGGTCCTTGATAAGTGATGACCTTCATGTAAAAAAAGACAGACGGATAGATATATACATATATATTACCGCCAAAAAGGAAGTCCGCACTTGTAATTTTTTTCAAAAACTACGAAATTAAGCTAAATGTTTAAACAATCTATACCTCATT
The DNA here is from genome assembly GCF_053919585.1 of Euprymna scolopes. Classification (NCBI taxonomy): domain Eukaryota; kingdom Metazoa; phylum Mollusca; class Cephalopoda; order Sepiida; family Sepiolidae; genus Euprymna; species Euprymna scolopes. The sequence goes on from NC_136491.1 coordinate 128,998,026, forward strand.
TTATTCTCCTTTTATTCTTCTATAATTTAACCTGTTCACATTTGACTTTTAATTGAAGTATTCTAGTATTCACGTCAATTAAAAAAAAATAACTTCAAATTGAGAAGGCAAAAACAAAGTACGCAGCAACAAATTCGCTAAGACCAGCTAAAATTATCGCCCCTAATTCAGTTTAAATATTCACCAACAGGCAACAAAACATCTCTAATCGTAATAGTTATTGTTCCGGGTTATACAACGAAACATTTAGTCCATATGCCACAACCTTCTCCTAGTGATCGCCAGAAGCTCATTAATCTCCACCTTTCTGGTTTATCCAATCGAGAAATCGGCCACATATTGAAATGTGACGAAAAAACGTTACGAAAGCCTGTGCAATAGCACCAAAACACCGGCAGTATTTCGGGATTCCCTAAATCTGGTCGTACTAGACTTACTTACAACAGGGAATAATATACTATAAAGGTCCGCAGCCTAACAAACAGATTTGAAACGGCTTATAAAATCCAACAGTTCAATCTTGTTTAAAAGTGCCCTCTTTCCACTGTCAAGAACAGATACAAGCAATTGCATTTGCGAAGATATGTTGCAAGACGCAATCTAATGATTTGTGTAAAGAACAGAAAGCGGCGTGTGGACTTTCTCAGATGAAATGAAGATCATATTGGTCAAAAGTGCTTTTTACCGACGAAAGCAAGTTACATACGCTAGGAAGTGATGGTAGGGAGACGGAGAATTTAGTCCTTAATGCACAGTTTCAATGCTGCAAATGGAGGTTCAGTTTTGGTGTGGGGAATTATTAGTACCAATGGTCTAGGGCCTATAGTTTCCTTTCAAGGTCGATGTAATTCGACCAACTACATTAATATCTTGACTGAGCATTTTTTACCCTACTTTGGTCGGAATTTGGATGATATCCCATCTTCATGCAGGATAATGCTCCCATTCACACAGCTGGTAATGTCTCGAGGTTCCTTAAAGAGCATGATATTCCGTGTTTTGATTAGCTTGCACAATTTCCAGACGCCAATCCGATCGAAAACGTATGCCATTACATCAAGCATACGCAAGGCAATGATAAAATTTCAAATTTGGAAGAAGTTTGGACATAAATTAAAGAAAAGTTCGATGCCCTTTCCCCGGAGTATTGTTGCAGTCTAATTCAAGAAATTCCCAAAAGATTGCAGGATTTCAAATAGCAGAAGAGCTATGCTACTAAATATTAACTGTTTCATTTTGTTCCTGTTGTACTTTTGTAGGATTAATGTCAGAAAGTTACATTTAAATAGCAATTTTCCATTGCGGAACGTCTTTTATTCTTCCTCAATTTGAAGTTTGTTTTTTTATTGACGTCAACACTAGAATATTTCAATTAAAAGACAAATATAAACAGGTAAGATTATAGAACTATAATAGTTCAATCAAATGAAGTATAAATTGTTTGTAAAGATACATATATACATATTCATGTATACATATATACATATATATACATATATATACCCATATATATATATATATATATATATATATATATGCACACATATATATGCATACTCACACACAAAGTCATATATATATATATATATATATATATATATACATGCAATTCCTCACGATTATTAAACGTTGATGCTTCATTGTAGAATCATTGCAATAAACGAATGCTCTTACCTTAATTATGAAATACCTTAAAGAAATTGAGATAATAATTTAAATCTACGCATTTCAAGGAATCGTACAGTGAACTATTGAGAGAACATGTGATGTATTGAAAAGTAGATTGCAATGTTTTATTTTCTTTAAAGCTTTTAAGAGTTCAAGCTGAGTTTCATACTAAATTCAGTCCAGTACTCAGAATGATCTATTGTTACTGTAAAAGTTGTTTTTCATTTTTATGATTCTGACCAGTGCTATAAAAGTATATTTAATGGAAAATTACTTTAAAAACAATTTTCAGAAATGAAAAACGCACAAACTGTTGCTTTATCTGATGAAAGATATTCTCGGGTAGAAATACCCAGGAAGAGGAAATATTTAAGGAAATTCAAACAAAATTTAAGGAAGTTCAAACAACAAGTGCATGGTACAAGGAAAGAACATCTTTCAGAAATTGAAGATGACAAGGCCGTAAAATGATTGCAACTGCCAGAGAAGACAAATCTTTGAAAATAGCATCTCTTGCAAATTGAAAGTAACATTTCTCACAGCTTGCTGATTAACTTAGGGAGGATGCCAACCAAAACAGCTTGAACCGTGAGCAGAATGTTTATTAGAAGTAACATTGAAGGATGCAAGAATGGAAAGCATGGGAGACGTCTTTCTTGTCTCAGGTTGTGCGGGATGAACGTAAATTTGTATTAAGTTAACAGCTTCTATTTTTTAAACTTTGAAAGGAACAATTGAATATTTTAATGTAAATACTCATCTATAACGTTATTTTTTTAAAATTGTAACAAACTTTTATTATCAGATTATTAACATCCCTGGAGCAGTTTAATTTCGATGTATTGAGAGAGAGGAATTTGATCCTGATTGTATGGTTTCAGTTTTCAAATATGGAGGAGAATACGTCATGGTTTGCGGCTGCTTGCTGATTGATGGGACCGTCATGGTTTGGGGCTGAGAAGATACAGTGAACTCCAAAATATTTACTCACATGTGAGCTCAAGTTGCCCAAAACATCTCTGACGTAATATTTCCAAGTGATATAATCTTCCAACCAGATAATGCCGCATAACATGTGTCAAAAGTCTCAATTAGTTGCTTTGAGAAAGGAAAAGGAGTACATTGATTAAATAGTCAATTGAATCCCCAGATTTAAATCCAATTGGAACTTGGTGGCTCCATCTGGGGAAAAGAATGAGTATGTACAAACGTTCATAAAAACTAATTAGACGCAAAACTTCATGAAAAGTGTCAGACCATAGAGCTTATTCCCGACAACAACTTAGTCAATAATATGCAAAAACGAGTAAAAGTTGTCGAAAAGGAAAACAGAAGACGTACCAAATGGTGATTGTTTTTCGAATAGATGTTCTTCCTTTTTATTTCTAATATTCTTAACTTTTAAATGTATAAGTTTCAAATATAATTTCGATTTTTTACTAGTCTTCAATAATTTTGGCCAAGGTTACATATATATGTATATATATATATATATATATATATATATATATATATATATATATATATATATATATATATATATATATATATATATATATATGGCGATTGATAGAAAGGCTGACTGGGAAGCTATCAGAGATCTGATCAGAGACGCCCCATGGGAAAATATATTTTTATTTCCTGTTGAACATTGAGCAAATGAGACCACTGAATGGTTTAAACGTCAATTGAAGCACATGTTCCCACGCGCAAATTTTATAGCAAGCCCCAATCTCCCCAACAGTTTACTACTACTTGTGCAGCAAAGGCAGCATGCGTACCGCAGATTTAACGGGCATAAGCCCAGATGAAACAGACAGAAGTATATACAAGTCAGAAACAACTCTAAGAAAGAAATAGCGACAGCTAAGTGAGAATTTACTGAAACCACCACCAAAACGCATCGAAGCACAGAAATTAGGAAACAGAGACTTCTGGAAAATCTACAACAGTGTAGTAAATAATGGGCAATCAACAATTCCCGCACTATCCAACAACAATGACGTTGTTTTCTCTTTAACTGAGAAAGCTAACATGCTTGCCAGACAGTGTGCCTCCAACTCCACACTGGACCCTGCTACCCACCCCCTCCCTGACTTTCCTTTGCGGACAGACGCCACACTAGACGATCTGAAAATCACTCCCTCTCAGGTGCATGCTATCATAAGAAATCTTGACACTGCAAAAGCATGTGTACATGATCTTTTCCCGGCTGTGCTATTAAAAAAGTGCGCCGCCGAAGTAGCTCCAGTTCTCTCCAAACTTTACAAGGAATGTCTTAAGAAATCTTGCTTTCCTGCTGCTGGAAAACTGCTTCTGTAGTTCCAGTTTTCAAGAATTCTGCTGAAAGAAAATACCCAGTAAATTATCGCCCCATTAGCCTCCTCCCAATTTTCGCCAAAATATTTGAGACATTATTAACCAAGCTCTAGTCCATCACCTTACAGATGGTAAACTTCTGACTGACCAACAATATGGATTTAGGCAATCCCGTTCCATAGCAAATATCCTAACTATAATCTCTGAACGTATATACAATTCACTGGATAAAGCGGGGGGGTAGATCCGTAGCTCTAGATATATTTAAGGCTTTTGATAGGGTATGGCATGAGGGGCTTCTCAAGAAAATCAGATTATACGGCATCACTGGAAGAATGCATAACATAATTAGATCCTTCTTAGATAAGAGAAAAATCCAGGTTGTCCTTGACGATCGTACATCTAAACAATATGATATAAATGCGGGAGTGCCTCAGAGGCTTATCCTTGGACCTCTATTATTCCTAATATTCATAAATGACCTCCCAGACAAAATTACATACGCTGAAGACCCACGCTCTATTACAGACGCGACAAGAAAACAAATGAACACATATCTAACGAAATAGTAGAAACACTATATGATGACCTCCGACCCGTAGTGGAATGGAGACAAAATGGTTGGTCACAGTCAATGCTTCTAATACTAAACTTGTTTCCTTCAATAATTACAAGAAACCTTCCCTACCACCAATAGCAATGGCCAATGACTCTTTATCCGAAAGTACATCTTTAAACTCCTCGGCCTAACGTTCACAGGAAACATGAGTTCGAACAATTACCGTGAGCGAAATGGCAGGACCGCTGCTAGAAAGCTACTAACGCCCGAAAGTATCCTATACCTCTTTAAGGCCATCATTCGCCCATGTATGGAGTAATGTTGTCATATTTGGGCTGGTGCATCTGCAACTAGTCTCTCGCTCCTAGACAAGGTTCAAAAGAGAGTCGCCAACCTGATATGTTCCGACCTGTCATCTAAACTTCAGCGTCTGTCCCATCGACGAAATGTTGCATCCCTCTGCTTGTTCTATAAGTGCTTTCACGATGAATGATCTGACGAACTGCAAGCACTTGTGCCCCTCGACGCAAATACCCCGACAAATCCAGCAAGCAGCTAAATCCCACCCTTTCACGGTAGAGATACCTAGAGGTAAGAGAGCACTCTACTCCAGTAGTTTCTTCCCATGAACAGCTACACTTTGGAAATCAAGTGTAACGTGAACCGGCATCTTGCTGCCCAGCTCCCTACACAGTACCTCTGATGCTTATTCGGCTGATAGTAGCCACGCTACAACAAAGGTGCAATGTGTCTTGTTTGGGGTGCAAATGTAATTTTAAGAATTCTGCAGTTTAGTACAGTGAAGGAAGCAGTACAGAAAGAGAAAATTCGATGTTTAGATGTCAAGATGTGACACCTTTTCTTTAAGCGAATTGTGGCTCCATAAATATACAAGATATCCTCTGGTGTGCGAAATTTTCTAGTACGGTAAGGGAGAATAACCATCCTAGCAAGAGTTTTGCCAATAGCTTTAATTTATTTGTTATAGATACAAAAATAACGTGCATACATCATAGCATTGGGGAATTGATTTTACGTCAAGTCATATAGCACATGTGAAAAAAAGTTTACGAACACTTGAATATAGCAACAATAAATACAAACCACCTTCACCGCACGCATATGCACATTTAACGCATGCTCTTCGACCTAAGAAAACAAACACGCTAAAATATAAACTCACCATCTAGTCTATCCTGTGATCACATGGATGTTTGCCCGTCGAAATGGTGGTAATCATTTGATCATCCTGTAGCGATGATGGGTGGCACGTGCAGAATTAGACAGCTGGAGTTGTGATATCACTAATTTCGCATATGCTGAGTAGACGATGCTTTCTTTTATTGGCAGAGGGAAGAACTTAAAGACTAGAAACAATGACAGGTTAAGCGAAGACTATATATGGTCTCTTGTATTCCCAAATAGTTGCCTTTTGCAGTACTGAATCGGATTAACGATGAGTATCTATACATAAACGCAGACGGTTGCAGAAGAAATAAAGAGGCGTATTTAATTAATGGTTGCACGAGAAAAAGTTTGCATACACAAGAACAGTCTTAAAACTGTTGAATTCGCGAACAATTTATCGTCTATTGTTTCCAGCGAGCAGCCAATGTTGATTAAAAGTTTTATTTATATATATATATATATATATATATATATATATATATATATATATATATATATATATATATATATATATATATATATAATTCTAGCATTTGCTATTCCCTTTCCCCACATGCACATTTCTATATTTTGAATTTATAATATTTTTGTATACTTAATTACGGGTAATTCAATTATTCAATTATATCATATAAAGGTGGTTTTGGATGCGAAAGTTTTTTATATAATATATTTTAAGTTATGGATGAAAGCATAATATTATTTACTCAATAAAAACCAACCATTCATTCATAATCATGCCATTGGATTGAAATCCTAGTATATTAATATACTCCATAATAATAGTATCAAATATTTATAAAATTTACAATAGCCTATGAAATTCTGCAATAATTCTGTATATCTCTTTTAGTCTCCCCTCTATCAAGGCCAGATATCTGGGTCAAAATATTGGATATTATGTAATGGATATGAGAAACTGGGTAAACAAATGACTATGATTTAAACATTTTATAGCTTTTAAATAATTCTATGTAATTTCTCTGCCTTCCGTCTGGATTTACTAGTTTATTAAATGGGTTTGTATTCACGTGTCTATAAATTAACTACGCATATTAAAACAATTCTTATATAGACCGTTTATATTCTTTATTTCTGGTTATTAATAGCTCCATTATATTCATGTGTGCGGCGAGCTTAATGTACTTTAGTGCTAGTATATCATATTATAGATGCAGATAATGTTTTGCTAGTGTCTAAAAAGAGTTTGTGTGTTATTAAAGAGCTTACCGAATTTACTATTTCTAGTTAAATTGCTATCAATGATACTATAAAAAAAATATGGGAATATTCGACAATATTTGCTTATAATTTCCCATGCATTTGGTCGCCCTTTTCTTTTGTTTTATCATTTGTATCAGATTGCCAAGCACTCTTGAACCTGATTTATCCTATCAAAGGTATTTTCCTAAATTATTTCTAAATCTTGGTTTCCTTTCATCCTGACTGTCAAAGCTGAAATTAATAAAAAAATAAGCACCATCTCTACATAGTTCTCCTACTTCTTCAAGTGGGTCTTCAGCAAACTCCTACGAAATAGGACATATGTGGTGAATCTGGAAACACAGCATAAAAACCGTTTTATTTATTTTTCCTAGTTTGTAGTTTACCATCATACACACTTACTATTTTCTAATCTAGCGTAATGTAATCCATTCTTCAGTTACTTATATGAGTTTCAACCTTAACTATATAAACAACCTTATAAAACAAAGAAACAGATATTGAAAAGTTATAAGAAATAATATCAAACATAATATATCTGTTTTCTTTAGAAATCTCTAGATCCTGTAATGGACATATGTCCTCCTTAAATAAACTCGATACTAGATGTAATTGCTGGCATTCGTCTATCTAATACGTGTTGAATTATTGTAACTATATCGAATAAAATGGTTATTATTAAAGCTAATTTGATAGTCCTTAAATATAAATCTCACACATTCGGATGTATAAATCTATCTATGCTGTTATTTATATTGAAACATGTTTATAAGGCGGCTGAATTCATAAACTTAAGGTCTCTGCTCTTGTCAATTCGTGTCATTGACAGTTATAGTATTCTTATAAGATATATTACAAGAGTTCTAAGCCATATCTGACATTATTATGGTGTCATGATTTATCTTTATGTTTTGAAAATATTGTTAATATTGTTTAAAGTAGTGCTCATGCATTTGCGTTTTTTGTTATAATGTTTTTACCATATTGAGTAATTGCAATCCAAAGTTCTCCAGAATTCTGATATGAGGTGGATTCATTACAATATCATTTTGTAAAAGGCAGAAAACAAGACATTCGGAATAACATAGCCCAGATGCAAGTATTCGGAGGTTTCAGGGGTTGTTTTCAAGGGATTATTCAAGATCTCTCAGTATCCGTTTTAGTGGGCTTGAATAAGAATATGAGATAAGCATTATATACTTGAGTGGGATGCTTGTGTAAAAATTCCTTCTATGATAGTAGGAAAGAAGACAAGTGATTCTCTGTTGAACATCTCGTGCAATAGAAAACAAAAAAGTAGAAATATATATATATTTATATATATATGTGTGTGTGTGTGGGTGTATGTGTGTTTGTGCGTGTGTGTGTGTGTGTATCGGGTCAGATAAAATACGTGACAATAAAAAATGAAAAGACAGTATAGAATGAAACAATAATAAAATAAATAGAGAGACCAATAAGTAATAATGGGAGCCGTTAAAAACGAAAGGATTTTTAAAGAAAAATAAGAAAATAATGCGTGTGCATGTGTGTGTTCGTATATGTCTATTTGCGCGTGTGCGTGTTTCTGCTTGTGTAGAAAAAATGTAATATCTATTTCTAACCGTAAAATGTGTTAAAGGATACTGAACAAGAAAATCCTCATACTTTGGAATGTTTGTTTTTATGGCAACAGGCAGACACAACTGTTGAAATTGAAATAATTATCTTTAGTTTATTTGTTTTCTCATTTTTAGCTATAATCGGAAAATGAGACAAATCGTATTGATAGCCTAACTACGCATTTAGATTACACACACTAATAATCTCGTACGTTTTCCGTAATTGAGCATTTTAGTACATTATTTACAAAAATAACAGTGAATGTAAAAATGCTGTAATGCAATTACTACTACTATTATGGCTCTTATTATTACTACTACTACTACGAATAATAATATAACTATTACTACTACTAATACTTATAATATTAATAATATCCTCTCTTCAACCTCTTTCTTAACAGTCCGTCTCTTCTTTGTTAGTTTCATTTTTTTCGTAGCTTGTCTTAGCTTCAATCTACCATATTTGTTTCGGATAATCACGTCATTTGTTTAGCTTAAGCCACATACCGATGATTACGTTTTGTTCACATGTATGTAGTTTTGGGACAATTTATAATTTATAGTGGGTAAAATACCATGTTTGGGTCGAAAATTATCTATTTCATGACAAGAAGCATATATGTTTGATAGTCTTCAGTGATTATGTCGAAGAGATATCAGTTGGAATTCACGAATTCTGGAAAGCGTTCCAAATTTGGTATTCAGCAGACACAATAAAGTACTAGACTACGTGATATGAATTGGTGTTTTTAAAAGAAATAACCGTCATCAACGATCATTTTATGGGCAAATACAGAATATTCTTACCATCACTGAACAGTAACGTTGACTTCATCAAGCAGTTCTCTGAGACTCTAGACAGGGGTTGTGACAGATTCACTTACTTCTGCCAAGCTTTCCCAGGATTGACCATGAAAAATGTGAAAGTTGGTATTTTTTATGGTTCTTAAATTCGAGTGTTCATCATAGATACAGAGTCCGAAATCTCACTGAACGAAATCGAAAAGGAAGCGTGGATAGCATTTGTTTTAGTAGTGCAGAACTTTATTATTAACAATGAGGCCAGAAACAAAGCAGAATTGTCAACAACATGCTGACTACTTTCAGAAATAGGCCGCAGCAGGATCGCTATGATGAATTACCTATTTTCACATGTTGGCTGGTTTTCTGAGAATCTAGATTCAATGAGTGACAGGCAGGGGAAGAAATGCCATCGGGACCTAGAAGAGATGCAAATCAAGAATCAAGGTATCTGGAACGCAGTTATGATTTCTGACTACTGTCTGAATCTGACGAGATAAATCCCTGAGCATTCCAGGATTTCGAGGAAATGCGGGTTCAAACCCAGAAGTAAGAACAAAAGTTACGCAACATGCAATTAACCTGTACTTAACTTTATCAATGCAAAAACGTTAGTTTATAGAAATCCAAACGTAGATCCCATGAACAAAGCTGCTTTCTTAACACTGCACGCCCATGAAACACTCTTCCGTTTGCGACTTTCCCAGATGACTAAAACTTGGTTGTCTTCAACTACAACATAAACAAACTCTTGATGAATTGCCCCCTTAATAATCCAATCTACAAAATATCAATTGCTAACGACTACTACGATCTTATCCCATTGATTATTGTATACCTTAGGGCCATTATAAGCGGTGACCCCTCTAAAAAATCGATGTTTCTGTCAGGAAATACGTACATATTTGTAGCAGAAGATTTTGTCTTTTAAAAATATTTAGGAGAATACTACAATAATGTACTCTATTTTGCCCGAAGATCTGTTGCTTTGTTTTAAACTAAATAATCATAAAGATCTTAGCTGATTGAAAGTAACGGACGCTATTTCTTAACTTAGCAGCACTAGTTTACCTACATTAATTGTATAAATCTAGACACCATTAACAATAGGAAAAATGTGTTTTCCACTGTAATTATATAACCGTGATGACGTCCAATTACAAAACTATAAAATGTTATGTCAGACACACGTTTATTGGCAGAGATTAAATAATAATACACGTGACGTATATTGTTTGATAAGAAGTTAGTTACAACAGAACTAAACAGAACTGATAAAACACAATAAGAATATTTAGCCAGGATTGTGAAAAGAAATTATGTTTAAAGCAGTGTGATTTGATACGAGTAGGAAAGGGAAACATGAGGGTGTAAGGGTCATGTAATTGCCTAAACAAGACGAGATGAAAGCGCTTGCTGAACAAATGATAAGGTAGACTTTGAGACAGACGCCATCACAACTTTAAAAATTTAAGATAACATTTGATCAGAATCGTTTGAAACAAACTTATACACTAATCTAATTAAAAGGATTAGGTCAATAGGGTCCAATAATAACATTTCTTTGGTCATTCATTGCTGGACCAAAAGAAAACCTTAGACATCTTGATCAAATGGCAGTGTATTTAATGATCATGTATTCTGCATTACACTTTAAATAGAGTATAGGTTAACTCATACGTGAAAGGGAATGAAGGGGACAGAGGATTAGTAAGATAAAAAGATTGTAAAGAAAGCACACTAAAGACTTTGTAAATACAGATCATAGGGAGATACATCACCACAATCATTGACATAGCAAAAAAACCGGAGACGGTAAAACCAGACAGAAAAAAAAGACAATGTAAGTAAAGTAGGCATGAGAAACAATTACATGTACAATCTATGAGAAGAAATAAGAATAGAATCACGTAACACACTGGCCTACGAGGGGTGTGCAATAAGTAATGCCCCTGATCCACTTCCAGTCTAGCTGAAATTTTGCATGTGCAATGATTTATATCTCTACGGGTTATGTGGCAAATTACAGCTCTGAACAACTTTTGGTTTCTGTTTTACAGGTGTTTGAACTTAGTCAGGTGTGAAATGGAGCCTGTTGAATGTCGAGCAGGGATCACGTTTTTGAATTTGAAAGGACGCACACCACAGGAAACTTATGATGAAATGAAAGAAACTTATAGTGATAATTCCCTATCATATGACCTTGTAAAACGTTGGCATCGAGAATTCAAACATGACTGGAAGTCTGTGGAAACAGCTCCCAGACCTGTTCGCCCCGCCCCATTCTGCCATTGATTTCCGTCGAGTTGAGGCTGCAATTTTTGAAGATCGGCGCATTACTATTCGCCAAATCACCCAATATGTCAAGATTAGTCCAGGGTCTGTGGAAACTCTCATTCATGACCATTTGCATATGCATAAAGTGTCTGCCAGATGGATTCCCTGGTATCTCACACCATTCCAGAAGCGAGAACGCGTCGAGTGCTCGAGGATGAATTTGGAGATGCGCCAAGAAGATGAGTCAAAGTTTTTCAAAAGACTGGTTACACAGGATAAAACCTGGATGCATCCCTATGATCCAGAGACCAAGGATCAGTCAATGCAGTGGAAGCTCTTGGACTCACCTCCTCCAAAGAAGGCAAGGGTGTATCCCTCCGCTGGCAAGGTCATGCTCACAGTCTTCTGGGACCAGGACTGAGTAATGCTTACAGATTTCCTGGAAAAGGGTACCGCAATTACAGGAGCCTATTATGCTTCATTTTTTTTTAGGAAAATAAGGGGAAGCTATCAAAACCAAGAGGCGGGGCAAGATCAGTAAAGGTAATCTCCTCCTGCAGGACAATGCTCCGGTCTAAAACTCGCATGTCGCCAGATCAGAAGCACAGGCGTGTGGTTATTAAATCCTCCCCCATCCTCCCTACTCTCCTGACCTTGCACCCTCTGACTTTCACCTCTTCCCAGCCATGAAGTTGTTGTTTAAAGGAAAGCGTTTCTCAGATGATGAAGCCTTGCTTTCTAAAGTCACGTCGTGGTTGGAGGACCAACCTGGATGTTCTCCAAAAACGGTCTCCAGAGCTGCATCAAACGATGGGAGAAATGCATAACGCTGGGTGGTTCTTATGTAGAGAAAGCCTAATAACTGTGCCAAGTTTCATTGCTCTACTGCTATGGGAAGTGGGTCAGGGGCATTACTTATTGCACGCCCCCCGTAACTATTAAAAGCGCACATCAGAAAAAGTTTCAACAAGGAGATCCACATTAAAATGGGATTAAAACATACTACAGAAAAAGTAAAATAGATAAAACACAGAAAAAATAGTAAAAGTACCCCCTATCGACATGAAAAAAACAGGAAGCAATAAACCACATAATACGTAAATACGTAAATGCAGCAATACTCCTGCAATATTACAAGAACACGCACGAATGCATAAGTAGAGCGTCGCTGTGAGAAATATGCCAACCACTGGATTTCGACCATACTCAAGGAGGCACAGATACAAATCAAGCTGTTATCTTTTCACCATAAATTCATGACTAATTTACCCCAATCGATATGAAGGGCTCTCGTCTAAAAAAAGTCGCTCTGTCCTGACACACTTGTGGGTCCGACCTTTTCTCCTGAACTGAACTGAAATTAAAAAAAAAAAAAAACTTACATTACTTATGTATTTAAGGTTGTCAGTAAAATGGTAGCATTTTTTTTACCGCTTATTCTATTTGAATAAAAGCCAGATTCGTCTGAAAAATTGAGTAATTTTACTATATCTGGGCGGAAGTTGCGCTGAGCAACCTATCCTACTTTAACAAAGTAGAAATCCATCTTCGAAAACTAGTAAGTGATGGTATTTTTACTTCACTTCAATTTTTTTCCACAGTAGTCTCAATGTAAGAAAGGTCGTTTTGGGCTGCCTTCTTAATAATCCATTTCTACCCTACTTCCACGACTGTTTTCTCTATGGCTACGTTACATTCATTAATCCTTAGTGGCTTCTGAGACCCAATAAGTGATGATTTCTATGTAAAAAAGATACAGTGCTGAACATTTTAAACCAGATCATTTCTTGGGACATGCAGGTAAAAATATATAAACCTATCAATGCAAGAACACCAGGTGTCATAATAATTAATAAGCCGGAATTATTATTTAGAATTGATAGACTACAAGTTAAAGTTAAAAGTAACGGAAAAACGAAAACATATCTGGAATTTTCCAGAGAAGTTCAAGAAATATGGACCATTTAAAAAAAATCAGTATAATACAAATGATTTTGGAAACAGTGGGAACACTCATAAACAACTTGTTAAAAACGGACAAAAAACTAAGAATCAATGGAAAAATGAAGAGTATATCACAAGCGGCAATTCTTAACACAGACAAGATCTAAAGAAAAACTCTCGAATGCGGAAACTAACCCGAGTTGCAAACATTGAGTTGTTACATTGAAACAGCAACAGAAGTAATATAATAAAACGGATCAAAGAACACAAAGAAAAAAAGAAAACTGAATGGGTAAAATTGTAAACAGACTACGCCGTCGCCAAAACCAGATATTGATAGTGTATATATACACTAACGGCACACAAATAGTCATAAAGTTTCCAGAAGTATGAAAGATTGCGGAAAAACTGTGACCTTGAGGAGGCTTGTTGCCATCCAGATTCCAGTGAGACTATTGGCCTAGCCAAAAATACAAAGGCAGGCAGATGTTGCGATAACAGAAATACATTAATAAATGTTATTTAACCTATTCGAAATTTAGCGGATACTTGTTGTCATATATACTAAACGAAACACCGCGAGTTTTGTGTATATGTAATCGCTGATAATTGACCGTGAAATAATCCATTATCTGAGTACAAATCATGATTACACTAGTCTCGAAAAAATTGAAAAATGGCTAATGAAATTGGAAGTAACGGCCATTTTGAGACTATATAACAATTAGCAATGTTAAAAAAAAAGCCAATATAAAACCTTTAAACAAACATTCACATACGTAACAAATGGACATTATACTACCATTGAAAGTTTAAATAGAAAAACCAGAACATAAAAAAGAATATTTTACGATCTCAGAGGAAGCAAAATCTAATAGAAATCTTATGCGCTGTATCTAATCCACAAGCACACACACACACACACACGCGCGCTAAGACATGTAAAAGTTGCCCCGTTTTCTGATTGACATTATATAAGCATAAAAGGTCAATAAGTATAATGACAGTGTAAACGCCATAACTCCATTGAGTGAATGTGGCAATTACTAAACCCATGTTAATTTGCCTTTCAAATCCGATTGCAAACTGAGATATCAGAACTAAACGGCTATGTATGATAAGAGAAAATTAACAAATTAATAAAAAAAAACAAAAAAACTGTGGGATGAATTATAAAATGTAACTTTTAATTGTATTAAAACCCTCAACATATAAATCCGCACTCTGAAGCGTTACAGAAACAATTGTGGGCTATTTTTTATTAAGTCTAATTTTCCCACTTCCAAAATTTCTCGCGTAAAGAATATTTTCCTTTTAGATAACGTAACTGTTCACGTGGTGTGCAACTTCCACATTTTCTAGTTCTATATTAGTGTTCTGATCTAAATTACCTTTTGCTCTCTTTGCTATATCAATGAATGTCTTTAAGAGCATTCAAACACGAAATAATAGTTCATATTAATTAAAATAAAATAAAAACTGAATATACAAAACATTATCATCCTAAAATACTTCTAGAAACAGCATTATAGCAAATTGCAGTAAAACGATTACATAAAACACTGCCACAGATGTGTGGAATTTTGTAAGAATTTACATTTGATCATTTATAATTTTGTAAGTTTTTTTATGTTGTTGGTAGCGGCTTATGATTATACACAGGTATTTTATTTATCATTGTAAAAACGCATGTGTTAAAACACAATTTGTAAAGTTGTTTATTAGTTGATAAGTGATATAGCAAAAATGTAAAATATGTATTTTATTATTAGAACACTCGGAACTTATTGTATTACTAACACACACACGCGCACAGATATATATATATATATATATATATATATATATATATATATATATATATATATAAAGCTGGATATCTGTGTGTGTGTGGCTGGTCACGAATAGGCTCCTATATAGGTGACTATTTAAAAAGAACTGATTACATATAATGATAGAAGATGTATTGGGACACAGGAATGGGTATGTTTGATCTGGCAGAACAGTGGTTCATAAAAATTGTGGGGTCTGCGTTGGCGGCTGGTCCACAAAGTTTGGAAATAAAAAAAATTAAAAATTAAAAAAAAAAACGTTTATAAGTGTTTTTGATAGAGATGTACATAAGAATATTTTGATAAGTATGTTTTAACTTAAATTGTGATGGTATGATAAAATTATGGGGTCTGCGTTCGCGCCTGGCCTCCATAGAATGGGAATAGGCACAGACTTTAATAAATACTTTTCATATGTGTCTGCATAAGTATAACTTGATAATTATGTTTCAGTTTGAAGAAATATGGTATAATGAAATTATGGGGTGTTCGTTCTCACCTGCCTCCATAGAATGGAAATATATCACAAAGTTTAACAAGGTTTTTTTAATATAGATCCACAAAATATTGTGATAAGTGTATCAGTGTGAACAGGTATGGTAAAATAAATTATGCGGTTAATCTATTTTATTTTTACTTTCATCATATTTTTCTTTGGTTTTGATACACCCAAATTCGAAGTTATCTCTTTACAACCTTTCTTTTTCATAACCTATCATACTTTCATAAATCAGACTCCATTTTCTGTAGGCTGTTTTTGAACCCAGTCAATGACGAGTACTTTTGCTAGTATATATATATATATATGTAATATATATATATATATAATATATATCTATATATATAATTCGTACATATATATATATATTGCGAATAATTGATTGAAGTCTGTATTCCAAATTTCATGATGTTGACTTACAATGTATTCCTTTAATAAGGTTGATATTTACAATTCTTGACAGTGTCTCTTTCGTAGAACAAACTCAATTACTTAGTTATCATACCAATTAGTGACTCCATTGTGCTCGTAACTCATCAGAAAAAATAGCAACAATCTTAACAATGCGTTTTGGCATGATTAAAATCCGGGCACGGCGTAACGTAAACAAATTATAAGGTATTTACAACTTCTCTTCTATTTCTCGGATTTTAATGTATTTCTGTTTCAATTTTCTGATCTAATATTAAGGAAATAATTATATCTAGTTTAGTTCATTTTAAACTGTGCGAATTAGCACTGTGTCGGTCTAAAGAAAAGTAATTAGTCTGCTTGTATTTTTATTAGAAATATATCGGATGATTTCTGCTGTATGATTTTTTAGTTTTAATGTTTTATCAATATCGCTTCTTCTAATCTAAGATTTACTTGGTCTCTGTTAATTGCTAGTATTTTAACACTTATATTTTTATTGAGGTGAGGCTTGTAAGACAGAGTTTTTTTTTAAGAGTGTTTATTGTAATGTGTGCTTTAATCCAGATACGTCTAATTGAACTTCCGATATAGTATCCATTAAATACTGTACATTGAATTGATTTACAGAATATGTACGTTCGCATAGACTTGTGTTCTTTATGGGGCATTAGATAATGCGCAAAGTTTGTTCCTAGATGTAATTTAGGCTTTAGATACGTGTTGGCATATTGTTGGGCCGATGTGTTTGGGCTGTATATCTAGTTGCTTCTTGCGAATAGCCTTGCATATGGCTATTGTTATCCTATTATTTAAATGTGGTATTTTGAGGAAGCATTCGTTAGATAGTGTTGTTTTCTGGTAGATGTTTTAATGTGTTTTGGGGACTTTGCGGCGCATCAATTTAGCTTGAGGTGTTGTTGCTATTTTTATAGTGGTACTTAATACCATTCGTAAAGATGACCGCAAAGATCAACTAGACAGGCAGCTAACACACACCGGTCGACCATAAAAACAACTCATATCTAAAACCACTACTAATTCAATAAATAATACAACAGATACGTCCGACATATTTCTATTAAAGACACAAGCAGACTAATCACTTTCTTAGACGGTTACAATACTAATTCCCAGACTCAGTATTAAGGGAGAAGGGATACTTAACTGTTTTTAACGATTTTTAACGATTTTTAATTGATGTTTTAAATAAATTCACTAAACGACATTTTTAATTCATCACTCGCCTGAAGACGACTCATGTAAGAAAAAAAACTTTCTTTTTACAAGCGAACAGAATATTCGTACATTGGTCCGCCAAATGATAAAAAAACAGATCGCTGCTGAAACAAACAGGAATTATCCCTGTTTTTCGATGGAGCATGCATAATAGAAAAAATGTCCTGCCAATATACTAATATAAAATGAAATCTACATGCAAACTTGAAAACGAGTAAAGTAATAAACAGTGAATAATAGAGTAGGCGTTGGCTGTTCTATTTGTGTAACCAACCTGCAGATATGCCTTGAATCATTAGTCATACAAACATAAAAATCGAGAAAGTTGTATAATTAACATAATATTTTAATTCTGAAATATTTTGAGGAATTCAACTTATTATGTAGTGTTTAGTAACATTAAGAGATCTTCATATATTTTTAGCTTTTAACATACTTTACACCCGGCTAACAACCCGTCGCCTATCTAGTAATAATACAAAATTGATATACGCCGTGAGTCTATTATTATTATTTCCTATGAAAATCAGGATTCCAACTGTTCTGACTTGTCAATGAATATATGTCTGAACGATAAATTATCTCTTTTAATAAAATGTTGGAAATATCTTCAATGTCTTCCTCAATCGGAAGAGAAATGTAATTTCGATTCGTTTTCGGTGGTGATGTTCTGGTTAACTTTACAGTCATGATCTTTTCAAATAAATATTATTTCCGTCGCTTTTTCTTTTTCACCGTTTATTAGAGACAGTTCGCGATCAATTTAATGGCCTCAACGCTGTCTCCTGGCTGTAGTTGTGTGATCTGTATACCGTTTTCCAGTGTGGGGATTACAATGAAAAAGGGCCACATAACACAGGGAATGACTGCGATTGGACATTTAAGCCAATTTATGTCAATTTAGATTTTTCGGTGTTTATTTCCCTTTTAACGATTTAATCGGTGGTATGTGTTGGTGCCCGGCTCATTGATACTCGCTTACTGTCATAAATTTTGAAATAGTTTACTATTTGTTTTATCTGGTACAAGCGTGTGCCGTACAAACATACAATAATTTGAACCGTAAATAGAGAAGCTATATATTAATCCCCTTGTACCTTAACGTATGTAATATATGCGTCACGGTTACCAGCTTATTAAAAACGAGAGTAAAAGCTAATATTCTACGAGCATTAAATTAGTATATAGATACACTAATTCTATGTGCGTAGTATGTTATTACCGTCTATCCACCTTTTTTAATAAATAAGATTTCTCGATCACCGAAGACGCAATGTAAAAAAACATACATATTTTTAAATACACCCCTCTATCTAAACAAACATAATATAAAGGATACCAGAAAAGACTGAAACGAAAAATCACAATACTAAAATCGAACAATCCAAAAAATAAATATCAAAATAGAATGAAAGAACCCCTACCATTATTTCAGAAGAGCTGGTTCTCCCCCCATTCCTCACACATGCATATTAGTAACGACATTGGATCACAGTTACCTTCCTAGGGAAGCAAATAACCTCATAATACTATAAAACAGGACACATATTCTCAAACCAATAAAAGAAAACACACATACACCCACACCCTACCCTAAAGGAAAAGAAAAACACACAAGCAGAAAGAGAGAGTGAGAGAGAGAAACACAACACAGGAGTGACAACAGCTGAGGTCGGCGGCCTCGCCTCAGCCCAATAAAAATTGAACATTCCAATGAATAGTAGACACTTACCCGTTTCCACCTCTTGGAAACACTTCAAATGAACTACGAAAATGCTATTTTTACATCTACAACACATTTTGAAAATAATTTCTGACGAGGACGCTTCACAGAACGTCTGAAACGCGTTAAAAACGATTTCAATGATTTAAAAACATTATTACAATGATCTAAACATAATTCTCAATGAAAAACCAAGACACGGAATAATAAAATAATGTTAATAAATACGCATTGTTGTTAACTACCCCCTTATTTAAATATATGTATATATGTATGTATATATATATGATAGAAAAAATAGATAGATAGATAAATAGATAGATAGATTCTAGATTCTAGATGTCTTAAATTAGATCTTTTTGTACAGGGATTTTAAATTCAGTAAGCTATTGCTATACATCTTATTAGATGACTGACAGATTAGATACTGGATATTTTTACGTTTGATGCTAGTCTGTGCTGAAATGAATGTATTGATGCACCGTGGAAATTCGCATTAAGTGAACTTTCTTCCTACGGTGTAAGGACACATGTAGTACTATTGTAATATCTTCGAAAATCTGGCTAAACTTTTCGAAACATAAATGTTGGTTTTACGCCGTATCGGCCTACAGATTATGCTGTTTGTGTACATGCATTTTATTTACTGAAAGAATATGAGGTAACCTAATTACCGATAGAAATTTTTCTATTTATAATACTTTAGTACATACGTATTTTTTTCACTTTTCCTTTTTTATTTACTGTATATAAATGTTGTTAATTAATAGCTTAAGAAAAAAAAAGAGTTTTGTTTCTATAAACGAAAAAGAAATATCAGATTTTTTCATTTGAGACAACAAAAATGATATCGTGTTTTTTCGATATTTTCTGTGTGGAGACTGCGAACATTATTACAGCAGAAATAAGAAATTGAACTTTAAAAAATATAGAATGTAATATACTATACATCGACATATTTATAAATACAGTGTGCTCCTTAGGCTACGTTGGAAGGAGCTAAAACGTAACGCCCGCTTAATTTAATCGTAAAACCTGAACTCTGTTTCATATCCAGTTCACTTAAACTTTGCCATATTTTAAGAATTGTTGCTTGTACACACGTTAAATCGGCATGACGTAAAAGGCAAAATAATATAATGTGTATATTTTGTTTACTTTTCAGTTTTAAAATTATCTACAAAATAATAGATTCATTCAAGATAAGATTTCAACCCACATAATTAAGCCACACATTAACACCATTATAGCTTTTATTATAATTTCATATCATTGTAAAATCACCGTACCATCGACTCGTTATATCCGTTTACATTTCCATGTTTCCTAAAATATTCAACCATTCCTTGATGAAGATTTCACAAGCGCATAACCTAACGGTTTAGAAACATGTGTAAGATAATTTACTAGTCGTACAACACTAACCATAGTAAACTATATAAGCTCTCACCAAATATTTGTCTTACAACCAACTAAATATTTACACTTCATGATCTTAACAGCCAGACTCAGTAGTTATTATAGCACTGATTGGATTAAAACCATTATTTGTATTATTTACAGTGAGGTTTTTTTTTTGCCTTTGAAGGGTTTATTATACGTGAAGGGTTTATTATACGTGCACTTATTTTGTTTTATTGGATCGAGTTGGCAAAATTTCGTAAATGGTAATGTACAAACTAATAACTTTTGTTCTAAAGATTAATTCTAGCATATATTCTTTTTAGTAGACTAAATAAAAAATGTGTCAATAATCAACAGGTGGAACAACTGTGAGGTAAATAATGTCAAGAGTTCATCCTCTGTTATTAGGGGAGTACTTTTGTCGATAACGTTTTTAGAAATAAACGTTCATTTTAATTTATCTAATACAAACACGGAATACATTATAAATACATTAAATGAGCAATCCACTGTCACCAGTACTGATATCGTCTTTTGCATTTTATAGTTCGGCACAGCAAATTCAAGCTGACATCAGAATTGTTAGAGCATTCTGATGAAAATTATGTTCTACGTAGATAGTAATTGCAAATATTCTCAAAGACAGAAATACTAGTCAAACATTCTGAATTAATGAGATTTATGATTTTTATAGATTTAATTTATTATTTTTTATTTGTTAATCAATCTCAAGTAGTATGTTGGATTTTGAAATTCAAAACTATGGAACGTTTAGTATTTTGTGTTTTATTCGATGATTTTAATTTTACACTATGCATTAGTGCAATGCGATTGTTTCCCGTATATTTAAATAAATAAATAAAATACGAGAATACAAAATACAATAAAATAACTGTATAATCCCTACTGATATCTTAAGATGTTAACGAATAATATTTATTATTGACAAAATAATATTTCCCTTCGATGGAATAAAAAAATCCAAACCATTTCAATGCGGTATAACTCTGAATTACTAACTTAATTTATTCAAATATAAATCGTCGTATAAATTATTTAAACCCGTGGAAAATGTATTAAAATAGTCTCTAGTTATTACTTAGTTCAAACGTTTTTATATGTAGATTGAGTTTGAATAATTTTGCGGTGTCTACATATTCATATTCAATTACATTAACATTCGATGTTACGTTAGTATTTAACTGATAATTCTACTTTATTCGTGTTTGGTTAAAAAAAAATTCGAACGATTATATTGATTTAATGTGTGAAATATTTACATATAAGTTACATTATGAATTAGTAATTTTATAGTTTTCATTAGTTTATCTATTGCTTATCATCAGGTACGCTTATGTAAACGTGATGTTCAGTCAAGTAAACCTCCATATTCACCAACAAAATCTACTGTTCTTGTGAAATTCGCCCTAATACAATAACTTCAAATTTAAAGTGTCTGTATATTATACTGTATATTAAGGTTGTGGTAGTATTTACCGATATTTCAAAAAGGGCAAAATACGACTTCACTATTTTTTATCATTCTTTTTTGAAAGAGAGCTAGCAACTTATAACTATTATTATTTTTATAGAGCTCACTCTTACCTTTTGTTAGCGTCAGAGAGTTCAGGGTATATATACATATATATATATATATATATATATATATATATATATATATATATATATATATATATATATATATATATATATACAAGGGTCCGACAATATTTTTCGTACACTTTAGTATTCGACTTTCCAAGTATCATAGAGTAGCGAAATCCCCTTAATAGAATGGCATAAACATACGAAGACAACACCTGTAATAAAAATGGAAGAAAATCGATTAGGTAAAGAAAAATATTTTCTTTTCATCAGATTTTACAAAACACACGGGACATTATTTTTCAGACATCGTTGAAAAACAGTTGCCTGTAATATAACATTTCTTATCAATAACTTTTATAAATCTCTCTTCATAATGATGAAACATATGCACAATAACACCTCACCGTGTTTCTATTAGTTGTTTTTTGACATCTAGTATTCATTCCCATAATTGAGCCTTTTTTGTTATTTCAGATCTATCATAGACAAGTCGCGCAAGCATTTCCCAAACATTTTGCATTAAATTTAGATCTGGGCTTTTTGCAGACCATTCCAAAGTAGTCATATTCACTTTAGCCATCCATTCTTTCATGAGTTTTGGCATATAGATGCTGCAATTGTCTTGCTGTAGAACGAAATCCTTCCCCATCTCTCTTCTTATCCTTGGTAAAGCTTTTTCGTCCAGCAACTATTTATAGCTTTTGCTGTTCTATCGGCCTTTCAGCCACTCCAATCATATATTTTCATTAGCAAAAATTATACCCCAAATAATAACTCCTCTTCCTTCCATCTGTCGTTTGTTCAGCGTAACAGGCTCCCCCCTTTTCGCCCAAGGACACACTCCATCGGGCTCATCAAACTTAGATTACTTCTAATCAGTAAATATAACCTTTTTAAAGTCAAAATGCTTTGTTAACCACCTTTTAGCACTCTCCAGTATTGGTCCTTTATGTTTCTTTTTGCTAGTGTAATATTTTAATTAGACATTTCATACATTAAACCATCCGAGGCAGCGTCCTTTTCCTGTTCGGACGTTTACATCCAACTGACATTTCCCCTTCACTTTTTTTGGTGTAACTTTTTGTCCAGATGTAAAAAGCTGTGTCACAGTCTTCTTCATTCTCCTTTACGTCCTCTTGCTAATTGATCTTTTTCGTCCCCTCTTCTTTTTTCGCTCGGACTTTGTCTTCAGCATGTATTCGACCGTTGATTTAGACAGCTAAAAATCATTCCGTATCTAAAGCCATTTCCTTCCGTGCCAAACAAACGACTTCTTTTGAATGCATTTTATCTCATTAAACTTAATTGGTTTGCAAGTAGAATAGAACAGATAATTTATTCTAATTATTACAGCTAAGTGTGGAAGCAGACAGTTTGCATACAGCAACATATCCATGAACATAACTTTAAACAAAAAAGATTATTTGTTATGTCCGAAAAATAGCGTCGCGTAAGCTTTCGCAATAATCACAAAAAAACTAAAATTATAAAAGCCAAACTAAAAAAATGATTACACTAGTAGTGGATTCTCACTCCTCAACTACAATCTCAAAAGTGTTTGGCGCTAATAACCACCTTGAAGTACTTTTTTCAAAGTGTCCGAAATATATTGTCAGCCCCTTGTATATATATATATATATATATATATATATATATATATATATATATATATATATATATATATATATTATTCCTTAATTGGAATTTTTTATTTTCAGATAAGCATTTTTATGTTAACTTTTATTTTTTATTTCGGACTATTAGTCTCATCTTTTATTAGTTGTTGTTGTTTTTTTTGTTTGTTTTTTTAATCTTTTTTATTGGTTCACAACGTTTCGGCCAACTTTCTCTGGCCTTCGTCAGGTGGTAACCGCGACGGATAGGAACTTCGAATCTCCTAACTGCATTCTCAGCCATCACTGCCATCCGTAGTTGTTGTCGTCTCACCACATTTTTGACCAATTACCTCTGGCACGCTTTGGGTCGGATTGAAACCGCTATCTTCAGACAATGTTCATCTGGAACCGTAGAGATTCAACGTCTCTATCTCTCTTCGGGGCCCGTGGCGCAGTTGATAGAGACGTTGAATCTCTACGGTTCCAGATGAACATTGTCTGAAGATAGCGGTGTCAATCCCACCCAAAGCGTGCCAGAGGTAATTGGTCAAAAATGTGGTGAGACGACAACAACTACGGATGGCAGTGATGGCTGAGAATGCAGTTAGGAGATTCGAAGTTCCTATCCGTCGCGGTTACCACCTGATGAAGGCCAGAGGAAGTTGGCCGAAACGTTGTGAACCAATAAAAAAGATTTAAAAAAAAACAACAACTAATAAAAGATGAGACTAATAGTCCGAAATAAAAAATAAAAGTTAACATATATATATATATATATATATATATATATATATATATATATATATATATATATATATATATATATATATTAATTCAGAAAATATAATTTTCAAAACAAAAAAATATTGTTTGGACTAGGAATGCAATACGGATAAAATATGGCAGGTCATACGGCATTGTCTGGTCGTAAAACACACTTTAATATTTTTTTTTTTAAAGGCAGATGTATTTTTATATTATATTTCTGTTACAATAAAAGGCTGCCCCGTTTTCATGTAAATAAGAAGAACATAAAATAAGTGGAAAATACGATATTGGATAAGCCGAGACGTGAACATTGTAAATAAGGTTCAGAAATAGATTTAGAAATTGGAATGTTAGAATTTAACTATTTTTAAATTCCATTAAAAATAGATATTTTTCATTGTAAAAAAATTGATTGTTTTATGAAAACTAAATTAAAAGTGTCAGCTAAAAAGAATGAACAATACAAATCAAAATATATTGTAAAAATAGGTTATTTTAAAACATAGGTTAGTTGAAAAATGTTTGTTTGCAGAATGTGTTTTAGATAAACGTATGCTTAGCCATGTGAGTTGGTCACACTTTTGAACCACACATCTGACGTCATAGCAAAAAGGGAATTCTCAATATAGGAGCTAGTTTTTAGTTAGATCAAGGAGTCGGGAGTCGAGCAGAATAGGCAAAGCAGTTGAGTATGCTAGTCAATCAGAGAGATAGTTTGAGTCAGAGTCCTTTGGAAGAGAAGGAAGGAACATTAAACTATGTAGATCCACAATTTGAATTGCTGATGTCATCATCATTTCGACTGGTCAAATGAAATAAAGAATCACCATCAAAATTTGTAACTGTTTCACTTCGTGTCGTTATTCAACAACTGAAAGGTAAATGCGTTTTGTCTATCATCATCTATAATGAACTTTGTATACTACCCTTTCAAGTAATGTTTCTCACCAGTTGGATGTAAAAAAAAAAAACAGTAATACATATTCATTCAATAATGAATTCTCTCTCACCCCCTCTCCCTTTCTCTCTCTCACTCTGTTATAAATGTCTCTCCCATCATCTTCAATTCTGTATTACATGGACCCGTTATATGTCCCCGTCGTCTCTCGATATATGATCCCCAATATGATACCCCCTTTCTATACAACATTGCACCCAATATACAGTAATGATTAAAAGGTTTAAAAAGAAATGACTCGTGCACTACCACCGAGAATCGAAACCAAAACGTTAAGCTTACGATTTACTATTCCTGTTACGTTAATTTGTGAGCTATGATGACATGCTTACTATAAGACCAAAAATAAAACATACACCAAAAATTATTACGTTACGCATGCATACTCATAATGCCGCCGTTCGACATCCACCTAGCAAATCCCATGTTTTTTTTTTCCACACTTTTCCACCGATGTCCATTGACAAAAACAATAAAGTTTCACATGGGTTAAATACCCTGTATATTAAGTTTTATGTCTGTGGACGAAAAACTGACATAGGAGTTTATGAGGAAATTCTTTTACATGAAGATATATACGCATACGCACACACACACACATATATATATATATAAATATATATATATATATATAAATATATATATATATATATATATATATATAGAGAGAGAGAGAGAGAGAATGATCTGTAGACTATTGTGGTACAATGATGTAGCCTCTTTTGAGGAAGCTGGGGGTTTCTACATTAATAACATCTATATCTAGCTTCTAACCTAGTGTCTGACTTTGTGATGAAGTTGAAAACGTTTTTGGAAGTGCTTTCTGGGTTTGGGAAGGTTAGCGCGTTTCAGCTAGATATAAATGAAAAGGGTTCTGAAATTGTAGCGGTGTCAGAAGCATTAAAGAAAGGTCAGGCTTGCACGTGGATATCAGCAGTTGAATATGACAAAATATTGCGTAAAACGCATATTTCTCTCTCTCTCTCTATCTATATATCTCACTCCCCTTTTCTCTCTTTCCTCAGTGAAAGAGAGAATTAAATATAATTATAAAGTTTTAAACAGTTAAAGCTTGGATTCTGGGGTCAACAGATGGACACGCCATAGCATGCGTCTGGTTTTAACTGGTATTTATAAAAATATGCTCCTCATTGTTAAATGTTAAATAAATTATATATATATTTAGAAAAAAATGCATTTGTTAGCTATTTGTGTATAAGCGTGTGACTCAAGAATGTCATTAATGCCGATGATGGAAAAGTTCCTGTAATGACGCAATAAAGACAAGAAGCGAGCTATACCAGCCAGTTATAGCCGACGACATCTCGATCCCTAATACTGATGTTTCCATGTGCCTATCGTTAGATATCGTTTTGATATCGTTTATTCCCCCGGAGAGCTGGTTGCGTTCCCAGGACGTTCCTCGTCCAAGTAACTTTCCCCGGGGAAATGATAGGGGCATAACAGTGCCGTGACATGGATTGCTTCTCGCATAGAAACAAGCACGACCCCCCCCCCCCAAAAAAAAAATGCCACGTACACAAAAAACTCAACCGCTAGACAAATAAAAATCTACGAACACAACAACCAAAGGAAAGAAACACTTGATTAATAAAAATCAACGGAAACCCAACAACGCAAGAACTAGACTAAAAAGCACCCACTTCAACCCAGCATCAACAAAGGAAAAAGAAGACACCAGACACTCCAGAAACACTAAGGTAGGTGAATATTTCCTTTGCTCTTTTTGTTACTCTGCATTTTGGGGGAGGGGTTAATGATTTGTAATTTTTTTTTTTTTTTAGATAGAGTTTTTGTTTAGACGTCAGCTATTTAAAAGATATACATTTAGACAAAATGCATCGTTCGCTATTTTTGTATAAGCGTTAAATTCCAGCAAGCCATTAATGCCTATGATGGAAAGATGCCTGTAACGACGCAATGAAGCCTTGAAGCGACCCATACCAGCAAGTTATAGCCGACGACATCCCGAGCCGTTATATTTATGTTGCCATGTGCCTATCGTTAGATATCGATTTGATATCGCTTTCCCCCCTGGGGAGCTGGCTGCGTTTCCAGGACGTTCCTCAACCAAGTAAGTTTCCCCGGGGGAATGATAAGGCAGCATTATAACTTTTGCAAACAAGTATTACGCAATATTATCAATATAGAATAAATGCATGGTTATAATTAGACGTAATAGTAAGATGGTCATCCCGTAAGAAAACTGAAAAAATAGGGAATTTATTAAAATAAATTATTCAAAGAATATGCTAGAACTTTTGTTCGTGAATATAGAACAACGTTGTATTTTCTTTTTAAATATATTCAAAAACTGTACCCTGCCACGCGTTGCTGTGGCTTAATTTCGTGTAATGGAAAATTCTAATAAAAAGAGAAAATGCATGTTTCTTATATTCTTAGTACAGCAATCCACTCCGAAAAGTAAAAAAAAAAAAAAGGCGAAAATGAAAAAACATATGGTACTCTTGCAGAATTGGATCCGGATCCTCGGGAGTTACCATCAATCATGTCTTGGGCTCGACTAACATTCAGTGGATTAAGCCGAAAGTTGCTAAACCACTGAAACGCTAAATAGTTTTCTTTTTTATTGTATTCAAAAATGTGAGTTTTTTTTATTAATATTTGGGTAAGGGGGTGTTACTATACAGAGATTCGAAAAAGTTGTTCAAAAACGAATTAATGAAAGCACAGTAAGGTAAATTACGTTTCTTTCTAACTGGATAAGTTTTTAGTGTTTTTATTTAATGTAAAATGTTTAATTGGCTCAAAAACGCAGTGTTTATCTATGTATTTGAAAAAGACGAATGGTCGCGGACGCTGTTGATTACGTTAAGTTTGGGAAAATCAGTTAAAAACTATACAAAACAATGTCAGACACCTACTGATTATATGTTATTGTGATATAGGCTGACATATTCGGTGGGTTTCTGATAGTATTTTATATAGTTTTTTAGTTTTAAATCATTTTATAAAACTTAACATCATCAACAGTGTCCATCACCGTTTGTATTTTTCAAATTTCCAAGTTTAATTAAAGTTTTATGATATGTTTTTTTTATTCAATTGTAAGGTTAACGTACAGAATATATACAAAACACCCTCTCTTCCCCATGTTAAGAATGGCTTTTTAAATAATAACGTTATTATTTCAGCATGGATCACTCTCTACATGAGTACCTAATATTTTTTCAGGCATTCTTACCATAGAGAGGGGATGGTGATTTGTAACTATTCTGTGCTTTTTTAACTAACAATTTATTATTAAAAAAAGATATTGAGAAATTATAAAAAAAATAAAAAGATATTGTGAAAGTTGAATTTAACTTGAAAAAAAACCACAAAAAAAAACAATGTGAACGGCGCGTTCAACATTGTAGCCGGACTTTATTTTGCAATTAGGTCACGTGAGTCGATTAATGGGTGCTAATGCCCTTACTGATCCGCGCTATTTTCTTAAATCGTATTTCCAAGCTTAATTAAAGGTTTATGGTTTTTTTTTGGTATTTTTTTTTAGATTAGGTCCACCTCCACAACTTTCTTTCAAATGACGACTTGTAAAGGTTTCCGACTATGCTGAATACAGAAATCGCATTGAAATTTGGAAGAAATAAGTAGTTATCGAGATATAGATAGTTTTTTATGCATTGTATTATTTGGCGGCCATCTTTGTTACGTGCGTAGATTTGTTTATGATGCGCGCAAGCGTGTAAAAAAGACGGCTGCCAGAGATTACAATGCATCATACAAATTTTTAATATCTCGATAACTACTTATTTCTGCAAAATTTCAATGCGATTTCCGTATTCAGCATAGTCAACACCTACGAAAGTCGTCATTTAAAAGAAAATTGTGGAGGTGGACCTAATCTAAAAATTTACCGTTTTTTTCATTCAATTGTAAGGTTAACGTACAGATTAGGTACAAAACACCCTCTTCTCCCAATGTTAAGAATGACTTTTTAAATAATAACGTTATTATTTCAGCACGGATCAATAAGTGCACTAGTACCCAATTTCTTTAAAAGCATTCATATTTTCTTATATAAAAACAATTTCTGTAAAAAAAAGAAAAAATGTGCACTTTCAATCTTTGTTAAAAAAGGTTTTCTTGAAAAAAAAACACGGTAAAAAAGCAAAGAACAAAACGTTAATCGGTATTCATGCAGAAAGTGATCCGTGCTGAAATAATAACGTTATTATTTAAAAAGCCATTCTTAACATAGGGAGGGGAAGGGGTTTTACATAATATGTACTTCAAACTTACAATTGAATACAAAACATATAAAAACAATTTCTGTAAAAAAAAAAAGAAAAAACGTGCACTTTCAATCTTTGTTTAAAAAGGTTTTCTTGAAAAAAACAAAAAAATACGGTAAAAAAGCAAAGAACAAAACGTTAATCGGTATTCATGCAGAGAGTGATCCGTGTTGAAATAATAACGTTATTATTTAAAAAGCCATTCTTAACATGGGGAGGGTGTTTTACATGATATGTACTTTAAGCTTATAATTGAATACAAAACATATCATAAAACTTTAATTAAACGTGGTAATACGATTTAAAAATAGCGCGGATCACTCTCTGCATTAGCACCGAAAGTACAGATTAGTTAGAAAACATCCTCCCTCTCTATGTTAAGAATGGTTTTCTAAATAATGTTAATGCTTCAGTACTGTTCCTTGTCTGCTAAAGTTTAATTTTTGTTTATTAAATTGTTAGGTGAAAGTCCAGAATAGTTACAAAACACCCTCTTCTCCCAATGGTAAGAATGGCTTTTTAAATAATAACGTTCTTATTTCAGCACGGATCAATAAGTGCACGAGTACCCAATTTCTTTAATAAAGAAAAAGCATTCATATTTTCTCATGTAAAAACAACTTCTGTAAAAAAAAGAAGAAAACACGTGTAATTTCAATTTTTGTTAAAGGTTTTGTTGGAAAAAAAATACGTTAAAAAAAAAGCAAAGAACAAAACATTAATCGGCATCCACGCGGAGAGTGATCCGTGCTGAAATGATAACGTTATTATTTAAAAAGGCATTCTTAACATGGGGAGGGGGTTTGTTACCAATTCTGTAATTTAACCTTACAATTGAATACAAAACATATCATAAAACTTTAATTAAACGTGAAAATGCGATTAAAAAAATAAACAGATCACTCTCTGCATTAGCACCGAAAGTACAGAATAGTTAGAAAACATCCTCCCTCCCCATGTTAAGAATGGTGTTCTAAATAATGTTAATGATTCAGTACTGTTCTTTGTCTGCTTAAGTTTAACGTTTGTTTATTAAATTGTTAGGTGAAAGTCCATAATAGTTACAAAACCCCCCTATCTCCATGTTAAGAATGCCTTTCTAAATAATAACGTCATTATTTCAGCGGGTAGCTTCTCTGCATAAGTATCATGTTTTGTTTTTAAATTGTTAGGTGTAAAATACAGAATAGTTACAAAATATCATCCCCATGTTAAGAATGTCTTTCTAAATAACATTACTTCAGCACGGTATTTTCTATGCATACGTACTATCTATTTTTGTTTATTAAATTGTTAGGTGAAAGTATAGAATAGATGCAAAACTCCCTCCCCATGTTAAGAATACCTTTCTAAATAACGGTATTATTTCAGCACGGTACCTTCTCTGCATATGTTCTATCTTTTGTTGGTTATCCTGACGCTGTGCACTTCTTTATTTACATTGGAAGTGACGTCACACAAATCTTATAATACGGATGGCTACAATTGTAAAAATAATTTGTTTTATTTTTCTTTCATTTTGAGCTCCTTTTTTCTCCCGTTTGTTTTTGTTTCCTACAATTAATAAACCAATTTACAAGTAAAAAATAATTTGTTTTAGCGAATTTATTTTTTTCTCTCTCCAATTTGTTATATTGGTATTTGAGCGGAGAATCTAACATTTCTTTTCATTTTGAGAATTTGTTTTAGTTTTTAATTACTAACATAGCGGAGAATTTAAATTCCTCACCCCATTTCTTATTTTGAGCGGAGAATTTATTTTATTTTCATTTTGTACTCACGCAGAGAGTGATCCGTGTTAAAATAATAACGTTATTATTTAAAAAGGCATTCTTAACATGGGAGGGGAAGGTGTCTTGTACCTTATCTGTATTTTAACCTTACAATTGAATAAAAACATATAATAAAACTTTAATTAAACCTGGAAATACGATTTAAAAAATAGCGCGGACCACTCTTTGCATTAGCACTACCAACCAATCTTGTATCGAAAAACAAAAAAGAACAAAAAAAACAAAAGAAAACTCAAAAAGCAAGCGACAAACTTTTTTTTGCCTTATATAATAAAGAAAAATGTTTAAATTAAAAAAAGTTGGAAGATTAACAAATGAATTATGCTTTTTTGTTTGTTTGTTTTTTACTTATCGAGTAAACAGAAAATGAAATCTACTTTCTCTCGTCAATTCGTGGCTGTGAAATGAATTGAACCGGAAGTTCAGTTTTATCAACAGAACAGTTTCGCACTAACGGTTACGAAAATATACATATATTTTATTTAATATTTTAATAATTCGCGAGGAAAATTTATTTTAATAACATAAAAACATCCCTCGACTCTAAAAATGGGCTGTCTGAAAATTTCAAATAAATTGGTAACGTAGAAATATGGTTTTATTCACTTGTAACGAACCAATTTACATTTTTATATATACAGATATATATATTAATTTCCAAAGAATTGTAAAGTGTCATATGAATATAATTAGTATTTTACATTAATTAACAGTGGTTAACACTATAATTATATTTCATGATTCAATTTAGAAAACCGATTACTGAGCGAAAGTTTTATTAGAGCAGAAAATGTGTACAGGTTACTTAAAGTTAGTATTCGTTTATACTGAACTCCTTACGCTATTTCGTATATATATATATATATATATATATATATATATTAATATATATATATATATATATATATATATATAATTTTTAATACAGTAATACAGTTCATTAAATGAAGTAATTTCTTGATTTTATGATCTAAATATTACTGGCAAAAGTAGATTGAGTATGCTTTATATAGTTTCGTTTAACATGTCCAAATTTTCTTCCAAAATTTGTAAAGATCCTTAATATATTTAGCATCAAAACATACTACTAACTTAGAGAGCGGTAGAGTAAAGCTCGCTATAAGGACACGACGTTACTAAAATAATAAGCTATAGTAAGAAAAATAGTAACTATTAGAAAATTTGAGGAGATGGAACATTATGTTGCATGATTATTAAAAGACATTTCATACCTATAGACATCTGCCATGGCGTAACCAATATATTGGACAATATATTAAATTTAGTTTACACGACAAATGCATTTTATCATAAAACGAACCATGCGTTTTCTTTCTCTCAATTCACCCACTAGTAAACATCAGCTAGTTAATCTACCTCCCCCAAATAACTAACTTATTTATATAGTTTGTTAAATAAACGTTAAGCATGCTATCAGACGGCGCAAGCTGGGTAACCATATAACTATAATAATCAGTCTAACTTATCTAATAATGAACTAGGCAAGCAAAGAGAAACGCTGAGAAAAATCACTACGTCTACATATCATATGATAGACGTATGCACAATAATAATATTAGCAATAATAATTTAAATAAAAACAAATAAACTAACGATTTAAATAATTGAGGATATTTAATAGACTGAATATATATAATGATTAATAGAAGGCGATTAACACATGGTTTATTTTTTATACAGTAAAGACATTTTCTAAGACATTTCAAAAAGTGATGTTGCATTATTGATAGGAACTTTCATAGATAGGGGACATTAGGTAAACGCTTTACTGAAAATAATATTATATTATATAATTATTACAAAATCTATTGTTTAAAAAAAATACAAATATTTTTAAAGGTTTTTTATAATCCATAAACTGTCAATGAATAGCTCATCTTCTTGGAAGAATGATATTAGCAAAATTAATATGGATAATTATAAATGTTGCTCATAATAATATTTTGGTGTAATAAAATTGAAAATAACATTTAAAACGATAGTGTAAAAAAATAAATCTCAATGGAATTAATTCTTTTGGTGTAGAAAAATGGAAAACAAACTAGTGTGCACAATAGTAGGAGATAAATACTTATAAGCCATCTTATAAATGTGATATGTTTTCTAATATAAAATAAAATATTATTTTAAACTACAGCAAGTCCAACGCGTTTAGATTTTGTCTCCTCTTCGGCACACCTAGAGACACAGAGGAGAATAATAGTATATATATATATATATATATATATATATATATATATATATATATATATATATATATACATACATATATATATATCTTTGTATATTATACACATATTTATATTACATATTATATATAATAGTAGATATACACATATATATATTCACAAAATTCAAAAAATAATATAACTATGACATATAATTTATATATATATATATATATAT
The DNA here is from genome assembly GCF_053919585.1 of Euprymna scolopes. Taxonomy (NCBI): domain Eukaryota; kingdom Metazoa; phylum Mollusca; class Cephalopoda; order Sepiida; family Sepiolidae; genus Euprymna; species Euprymna scolopes. Next base: position 129,032,168 of record NC_136491.1, read on the forward strand.
ATATATATATATATATATTCACAAGGGTTCACATAAATAATTTAACTATGACATATAATTTTCATGCAGGAAATTTATTGACGATCTTATATATTTAAATGATAATGAGGAATTTGAAATAAATAAACATCTTATATATATATATATTTTTTTAAATATGTATGAATAAAAAATCAATACGAAAAATGTATAAATGTTTACACCTTTTCTGTATTTATTTCCTGTGTGTTGACGTGTAGAAATAACAAAGTCTTTTGAAAAAAAACAAGAATATCTCCTTCACAAGCCCATATTTTTCGATCGATCCTCAGTGTTAATGATAGAAAACATGGATGAGCGGGCAGAGTAAGCAGCGGGGGGAGGGGCACGGGTATAGCCATTAAGGTAAAGATATATTTGAATATGACCCTTCCAGTATTTTCGACTTCGAAAGGTCAGCAACTCCTTTGGCCTCTATCTAAAATTAAGTATTTCATAAAAATTTGAATTAGACACCCACACATCCCACGAACATTCTCGTAAATGTGAACATACACTCGCGCACTACCAAATATGCTTCTTCACGTACTCATACATACACAGCATACGCATACCCTCTTTTATGGACGTGTTCACATATACAGCTGGAGATTTATGAGCAGATTTGGATAATAAGCTAAGTGAGTGTGAAGTAGAATCTCTTTTCCAAGTGTTTGGACTTATTGTGGGTCTAGGTTGTCTGGATTGTCTACACGTACGCACCCACCTACACGCACTCACACACACGCGCACAAACACACACGTTTAGTTATTTTTTGAAACGCCACTGTAGATTTCGTTAATACAAACCTATAATTTTGGAAAAATATGCCGGTTAAAGAAAGCAGAGGTTAATAACATTTAATGTTGGAAATGAAAATGAAAGATGCATTGCAATGCTTAAACGAAGAGTTGAATAATATTAAAAACAACAACAATAGCAATAATATTAGTAATAATAATGATAATAATAATGATAATAATAATAATAATAATAATAATAATAATAATAATAATAATAATAATAATAAACCTAATCCTGTATATCTTCATAGAAGGGCACTATAATGTATAGGCTTTGTGAGGGGGGCTGGAGAGCACACCCGTGCCTACACCTGTGCAATTTTGTGCGCACGTATGCGTGCTTAGAAAATGGACTTAAATATATGTCAGAAATTAAAATGTGTGGAATCTGAAAAAATAAAATAAAATGGAGTAAAAGGTCTTACGTAAACAAAATCTAACTTCTAGTGGACATGCTAAGCCGTTCTTCCACCGTGCATACTCACTCTTTGTGCCCCGTTGGGAAATGTCTTTAGGTGTTTCTATTTTTTAATGAAACGGTACTCATTTAGCGGTCCCAAATCTTTATTTAGATCGAAGATGTGGGTGTTAAGTCTCAGAATGAGTTTCTTTTCATGTTGCCTTCTTTTTCTCTGTGTCCGAAAGTTGGAGGCTGTAAGTACGCATTGCATATTGTCTATGCTCTGGTATGGGAGGTTGTGGTGCATTTCTATTGTGTGCTGTGTGGATTTGCTCCTAATTGTTTGTTTGCGGTTGTTGAAACGTAAACGAAACTCTCGGCCTGTTTCTCCCACCTAATTACCCTTTGTGCATCTAGTGCAATACATTACGTAAACTACATGGGGACTATCGCAAGTGAGCGGAGAGAGTTTAAATGTAGTGTTTTGCCGGGGGCGGGTGTTAATATGTCGCTAGTATTAATGTGTTTGCACACTTTGCATCTAGGTTTGTTGCATAATTTGTTTCCTAGTGGTGCGGAAGTGTTGTGTATTTTTGTGGATGTTAAAAGTGACCTTAGATTTGGGGGATGTCTTCTTGCACTGAGTCGAAGTGTGTTGTATATGGTGTTGAGAGTGGGGTCATGTGACAACTGTCTGAATACTTATTTAAGGGGGTTGTGGAGTTTGTCTGTGTTATTGTTGTAATCAAATACTATTTGTATTTTTGGGGATGATGTGTTACGTTTTTATCGGAGTAAATTTATCTTGCCTCTATGTTCTGCTTTCATAATTGATTCTTTAATTATTCTAAGGGGTAATTCCTATGAAGGAAGTAGTTGGCCAGAATTCCTACTTGTTTTTTGTACTCGGTCGTGTCTGAGCAGATTCGTTTGACACGTAGGCACTGGCTGTATATAATAGATATTATTGTTTATGTTTATAATGTGGCAACTATTAAAATTAAAGTAACCGTGGACATGGGTGGGCTTGGTGTAGAGTGATGTGGTGATGTGATTGTTTGTGATGTTTACTAAAACGTCTAAAAATGGGATGTGTTTGGTGGAGTGTTCTGTCGTGAATTGTATGCTGCTGTGATAGCTGTTTATATGTTGATAGAAGTCCATCAATGCCTCTTCGCCATATGACCAAATGAGAAATATGTCATCTATATACCTATACTAGTGTAGTGGTTTTAAGTAGTAAGTGTGAATGTATTTCTGTTCAAATATGTGCATGTACATATTGGCATAACTGGGAGCCATTTTGGTTCCCCTGACTGTCCCTTTAATTTTTAGGTAGTGTTGATTGTTGACTGTGAAGTTGTTGTGTGTTAAGGTAAATTGTATAATGTTGCATATGTCGGTGATGTTTGTGTCTTGAAGATTTTGAGTGTGTAAGAAGTTCTTACATGCAGATATTTCTTCCTGATGTGGGATGTTGGAATAGAGTGAGGACACATCCTTAGTCATACGAATTGCATTATTTGGTATGCCCCCTATCCTATTTAAAATTTGTAGATAGTGTGTGGTGTCCTTAAGGTAACTGGGGATATTTGACAACAGTGGGTTGAGAATGTTGTCTATATACCCCGATATGTATTCTGTGAGGGTTCCAATACCCGAAGCGATAGGTCGGCCGGGTGGTACTATTCTGAAGGCATTAGCTATGCGGTATGTTTCTGAGGTTTCGTTAATCGGTACCTCAGTGCTTACTGTGTTAGCGAGTCAGAGGTGTGTGAGTGTGTCGCTATTTTGGGGAGTTTATGTACTTTGGGGATAGTGTAGAAGACAGCTGGTTTTGGATGGTCTGACATAAATTTCTCGATCGTGGTTCTAGTGCTATGGTCTAGATTGCTAATTAGGTTGCTAAGTTCCGATTTGAATGCTATAGTGGGGTCAGTGGGGAATAATGTGTAGAATTCCTTGTTTCATAATTGTGTGTCTATTTCTGTTATGTGATCGTTAGTGTTCATGATGGTGATTGCCCCACCCTTGTCTGCTGGTTTTATGGTCATGAGGTGATTGTTTCGTAATGATTCTATTGCTCGATTGTCGTCCTTTGTTACATTATAATTGGTGTTTTTGTGGAGGTTTTCTATGATGAACTTGTCTAGATGTTTTTTGACTGCGATGTTGTGCGTCTATGTTTAGGTTGCATCCACTGGGGGTGTTCAATGTTTGTTTTTAAAGTCCTTTTCTGTTTGAATGAGACGGAGTTGGTGATTGCCAGATGGTTGTTATTATGAAAGTATTCCATCAGCTTTATTCTTCTGGTATAGTCTTCCATGGTGTAGCATAGATCAACTAGATTAAGGCTTTTCGATGGGGAGAATGAAAGTCCTTTGCTTAACAGTGACGTTTCAGTTTCCGAGGATCGGTGGTCTGAGAGGTTGGCACGGTTGATGTGCTGTGTTCTTTTAGTGACTAGATGTGTCTTGTTATGTTAAAACGTTATGTTAAAAAGGAGGTGTCCTCTATAGTATCAGATCTGACCGCATGTTTAATTGTAGGCATAGACCGATTCATACCATCTAAAAAATTCAAGAACCTTGATTCCAGTAAAGCAAGTGGCACTAGCGGTAACCCAATTATAGTGTTAAAAAAGCTTCAACCAGAACTTGCCCCCATACTTACGAAACTGTTTAAGCGTTGCTTAAGGAGAAGTGCTTTCTAACTCCCTTTTCCTTGTATTTAAGAATTCAGGTGACAAGTAATCTCCCTCTCAGTACAGAACGATAAGTCGCCTGTGTGTTATGAGTAAGTTGCTGGAATCAATATTAAATAGAGAACTAGTCAACCACCTCAACAGAAGCAACCTTCTTAGTGACACACAATACGGTTTCCGTTCTGCAAGATCTACAGCAGATGTGCTAACGGTTATATCTCATAGGATTAGTGAATCTCTTGACAAAGGCTTCCTTTCTAGGGCAATTGCTCTTGACATATCAAAGGCCTTCGACAAGGTATGGCATAAGGGCCTACTTCGCAAGATCTCCAGCTACGGTATTACTGGAAATGTGTTCTCAATCATTAAATTATTTCTCTCCGATAGGCTCATAAGAGTAGTGGTCGATGGACAAAAATCAGAGGCCTGCAGTATTACTGCTGGAGTCCCCCAGGGGTCGACCCTGGGCCCAACACTCTTCCTGATCTACATCAATGACCTCTCTGTACACATACTTAAATCATTCGTTGACATGTATGCTGATGACACGGCCATCTACGGCAACACATCAAAGGCTGTAAATGACAAAGTTCTATCTGATTTATCTTCTTCTGATCTTGAGCGCGTGATTCAGTGGGGGAAGACGTGGCTGGTTACCTTTAATGCATCTAAAACCAAACTCCTATCTTTAATTCATCAATGCTCTGATCCCCATCTGGCATCAATTGAAATTAATGGCTCTCGTCTAGGAGAAGCCCCATGTTTTGACAAGCTTCTGGGTTTGTCGTTTACTCCTGATCTGAAATGGAACACGTACATCAAGTATGTTGCCAAAGTCGCTGGAAAGATGGTGGGATCCTTCTACGGCCCCAGAAGATATCTCACTACTGATGCAACTCTCTATCTATATAAAAGGCAAGTACGTCCAAGGATGGAGTACTGCTGTCATATCTGAACAGGAGCTGCTAAAAACAGCCTATCCTGCCTTGACAGAGTACAAAATAGACTTCGTGGCTTAGTGACGGATGCTCTTTTCTCTTCCCTGCAACCTCTCTCCCACAGAAGAGACGTTGCGAGTCTATCCTTGTTTTATCGTTATTTTCATGGCAGGTGCTCGACTGATCTCCAATCTCTTGTCCCCTTTCGTCAATCCTTCACGAAAAACATCCGTCTAGCCGACTCGATTGGTAAAAATGTCCCCACTCTTTATCTGATTCCATGAACTAAGCTTCTTTCTTAGAACTGCCCACCTGTGGAGGTCTGTTCCATCTGCCTGCTTCCTACCTGACTACAACTTGAAAATGTTGTAGTCCAACGTTAACAAATTCCTAAAAGACCAATCTCTTAAGTAAACACTTCATTAAATCTCCACACTAACGTACTATACTTGCAATAACCCTTACCCCTGAGTTGCTTCCGGGCCTTGAAAATGGTCACCGCCGTGTAAAAAAAAAACAATAAAAACGTTTAAGTATTCTACTAAGGGTGTACGGGTTTTGTTGATTGTAGATGTTTTTCAAAATTTGGTCTTTGCTGATTAATATGTTTAGTTTTTGTTGTTTACGTCGAATGCATTGGTAGAGGTGTGTGGAGTATAGTGTGTCTAAAGCACGAGAGGTTTCCATAAATGTAGCGTTAGTAAGTAAACCACGCAGTTGAGATTTGTTTTTGTCACATCGTTTTGAGAGGGTTCTTTGTTTCGCATAAGACGTTTTTATAGCGAGATTTTGTAATTTGCAGGAGAAGCGACATATATTTGTTGTGCTCTTAGTGTGTGGTTTGTACTGAACGCGCACTAGAAGTGGTTGTGTATCCTGAGATCTGTTGGTATGATGTCTAACTTTTTGCATGTTGTTAAAAAAATGATGCCTAGCCGAGTTTGTGGCATTTTCCTCAGGTCACCCTCGTTTCCTTCTAGCGTGGAGTTCTTCGCCGTCAAGGTATGGTCCGAATTGCATGTTGTATCCACGTGTATTCCTTTTTGATATATTTAAATATGCATGAATAAAAAATCAATACGAAAAATATATAAATGTTTATATCTATCTATCTATATATATATATATATATATATATATATATATATATATATATATAGTAATTTATAAAATATATATGGCGATTAAGCTACACTGAATATTCTGCGTTTCATCCACTATAGGATTCGTCAGGCTTATGCGCGAATTCAGTGGTTGCTTCTTGTTTTTATATATGTTGAGGATTTTTAGTTAGCCAATCAGCTTTCTAGTATCCACCGCGCCCTTCCTATCAGCCAATGGGCATGCATTTCATCGAACAAAGGATCTATTTTAGAACTAGGTTAAAAAAAAGCCTGGCGAATCCTATAGTGGATCAAACGCAGAATATTCAGTGTAGCTTAATCGCCATATATATTTTATAAATTACTAACTTGCTCTACCTACGTATTGAGCCCTTTTGAAGTAAATACTTAAAGTTTACGCATAAATCTATACTTTCGTATATTAAATTTATGTGAGTAAATGAAGTAGTTATATATATATATATATATATATATAAATATATATATATATATATATATATATATATATATATATATACAGTGATGATCATATTTATTGGCACGGTAAAATAAAAGTTAAATTTTGTCTAATAAATTCTAAAGAAGGGATTAAATTAAAGAAAATAACAAAGTATATTATGTATTTTTAACTGGCCTTTCCGATGCAGCAATCGGATTTTAGAAAAAGTAAATAGCAAAGGAACAACAAACATAATTGCAAAAAACCCTTGTTCAAAATTATTGGCACGATTTATTTAATAATCAATTGTATAGCCTTTGGCCTTGATTACCTTCCTCAGTAGCTTTTCATAGTTTACAACCAAGTTGTTGCACTCTTCAGTAGTAATTTTAGCCCACTCTTCCTGACAATAATCCTCCAATTGAATAAGATTCTTAGGCTTCCTTTGCATTACCCTCAATTTTAATGTTCTCCATAAATTTTCAATTGGATTAAGGTCTGGGCTTTGTGATGGCCACTCCAAAACATTAATATGATTGTCCTCAAGCCATTTCTTAGTCAGTTTAGCCGAATGCTTTGGGTCATTATCTTGCATGAACCACCAACGACGACCAAGTGAGAGCTCTTTAGCAGAGTCTTTCAGGTTTTCATCCAATATTTTAACATAATCTTCCTTTTTTATACTACCTGTGACCTTAACAAGTCGCCCTGGTCCAGAGGCAGCAAAGGATCCCAAAAACATCAAACTGCCTCCACCGTGCTTCACTGTGGGTATGGTGTTCTTAGGCAGGAAAGCTTCGCCAGATTTTCTGTAAATATAAGACACTTTATTATGGCTAAATAACTCTATTTTCGTTTCGTCAGTCCATAGAACACGTTTCCAGAATGCAACATCTTTATCAATATGACGTTTTGCAAAGGCTAGCCTTGCTTTCAGGTGCATAGGCTTCAATAAGGGAGTCTTTCTCGGACGACATGCTTTTAAACCAGCTCTCTTCAAAACTCTACCAACTGTATGTCGAGATACATTCACTCCAGAGGTGCTCTGTTCATCAACAATCTCCCCAACAGAGATCCTTGGGTTTTGTTTTACTTGTCGAACAATTTTCCGTTCATCTCTTGGGGAAAGAATCCTTTTTCTCCCTCTACCCTCTAAACTCATAACGTGGCCTTGCGATTTGAACTAGTTTATTATGGCTCTAACAGTGGATTTGGGAAGGTTTAGCTTCTTTGAAATCTTATCATAGCCCTCCCCATTGGTATGGCATGCTACAACAAGCTTCCTGACGTCTTCGCTGTGTTCCTTAGTTTTAACCATGGCGATTGAAAATTATAATTTAGTAACTTATAATAGTTTAAATAAATCGCTATCTAAAAATTATCTGAAAAAAATTATTCACTGAATTAGCGTTAAACAAGCATAATATGGCTATAAAAAAGTTCAGAAAGCACGTAAACCGGAAATTGATTGATATTATACTGATACTAAAAGAAAAACAAAGCCGTGCCAATAATTTTGAACAAGGTTTTTTTGCAATTATGTTTGTTGTTCCTTTGTTATTTATTTTTTCTAAAATCCGATTGCTGCATCGGAAAGGCCAGTTAAAAATACATAATATACTTTGTTATTTTCTTTAATTTAATCCCTTTTTTAGAATTTATTAGACAAAATTTAACTTTTATTTTACCGTGCCAATAAATATGATCATCACTGTATATATATATATATATATATATATATATATATATATATATATATATATATATAAAGTAACTAGAATTAAATTATAAACACAGATACCTACACTCTAAATTCTTGAGTTATATATATATATATATATATATATATATATATATATATATATATATATAAATTACGGCTGAAATATTTTTTAATAAAATGTTTGATAAACAAATCCCCACTTAGACGTAGTTCATATGCCCCATCAAAGTAGCACACGCGTCTGTATAAGTTTCACGAGTGCTTTACGTTTACATGTACGTGTAGAATGGCTTAAGTAACTTTTTAAAGTAATAGATTTTATTCTTCTAATGTCTTTCTAAAAATCAATATGATTAAAAGAGGTGTTGCTCAATGTTAGATAGTTTTATAAAACGGAGTTAGTCATGATTTATATGCATGCAGTATTTATATTTTTTACAAGGATCATAATTATGCAAACAATTATCGCGAACAAAAAAGCATAATTTAATAAGTGATCAATAATAAAAAAAAGATAATCTGGAAGTCTTAAAGCGCTAGTGAAAGCGCTACTTTAATTTATTGAGGCCTCCGGAAGACTACTAAAAGCAAGAAACGTATTTATAGATTAACAGTCAATAAAATAAAACACATCATATTTCATATATGCTACTAAAATCATTCAATGAAAGTGAGAAAACGTCCGGGTCATAAATGTAACTCACCTTTTAGCCCCTCTCTATAGAAAAATATTCTAAAGTTAGCGGCAGATATAAATAAAAGTTGGAAGCATCCAAAGCGATACTTTATACACTAAAAATAAGGACGATTCTCGTATACTTCTAATACTAAGTTTTTCATGTAAGAAGATATATTATATTTTAAAGAGATCAGTCAAAATGATAAAACTCCGTCAGTCTCTAGAACGCTACTGAATACATTAACTACAATTATAGAAGCTGCGAAATCACTGCAAACATTTAGTTTCTAATAGTATTTTCGTAGAAGAAAGATCATTTCTAAGTAAGTATATTGGTCTCATAACCCCTCTTTTTCTCTCTATATAAAAAGTAAAATATAAGTTTTCAAAACGTAACGTTCAGAATTATATACTTTAATTGACAAAACATATAAAAAAGTATTTTGTATAAAATAGGAAGCGAATATTTATGTATTTCATAGACAAATATTCAGTACATAACAAGTGAACCCTAGATAAAATTAAAACTATTAGAGACAACTAATAATTTCCTTGCAAGCGGAATTACTTATTAGATTACATGGACAGAAGTAGAAAAACATTGTGTGCTTTCGTTTGAAGACAATTTATTTTATCATTAATATCATCATTTCGTAAGCTCCAATATAACGGTTAAACTGTTTTGATATTATCTATGGTTAGATGATGTAACAATTGTGTGAAGTGGAATTTATGAATCTAACACCCTACAGGTAGAACACTTTGCACTGAAAAATGTTCTTACTGTGATAATATAAAGATTCAGATCGTAGTTTTCTAAGAATTGGTCACGAACTAATCCAGCCACACCTTCAGTTAAAATTGAAAAGGTCATTTCAATAACGAACCCGGAAATTGTACAAACTGAGAATTTAACTGTAGGGTAGAAAACAGAGTACACTTAAAATAGCAATGCAAATTCACAACATACAGAAAGTTATTCGAAATATAATACATTAGTACTTATATTAACTAGGATATGAATTCGAGCAAAATCGGTGAGATGGCTTACACAACTTATCAAAATAAAATAGAAAAAAATGTACTTACTCACTGTCAAATGATTGTCGCTCTAATTACAAAATAGTTATCTTAAATAAAATATTTACTGTATTATTTTTTAAGTTTTAGAACGAAATTGATTTCATACTATTATTCCGTTAATTCAGAGAAAACGATGTAACATACATATTTTTTACGGGAGGGGGTCACCACTTATCAAGGCGCGAAGGCCACTCAGGGATAAGAGTTATTGTGTGTACAGTAATCAATGAAATAGTATTGTAGTAATCATTAGTATTGGGTGTTTTGATAAAGTGTCTTACTAAAGGGGGCGGTTTGTCAGGAGTTTGTTATGTTGGCCTTGAAGACGTTCAAGTTGTAGTCAGGTGGGAAACAGGCAAGCGGAAGAGAGTTCCATTAGCGTGCAGTTCCAATAAAGAAGCTTTGCTCATGGAATCTACGTTTGGATTAAGGCACAGATAGAGAGTGGGGAAATTATTGACAGTAGTTTCAGCCAGACGGGTGTTTCTCGTGAAAGATTGGCGAGGGGGGACGAGGAATTGGAGCTCAGACGAGCACCTGCCATGGAAATAACGATAAAACAAAGACAGGCTCGCAACGTCTCTTCTGTGGGAGAGAGGTTGCAGGGAAGAGAAAAGAGCATCCGTCACTAAACCACGAAGTCTATTTGTATTCTGTCAAGGCAGGATATGTTTTTTAGCAGCTCCTGCCAAGATGTGACAGCAGTACTCCATCCTTGGACGTACTTGGCTTTTATACAGATAGAGAATTGCGTCAGTAGTGAGATATCTTCTGGAGCGGTAAAAGGATCCCACCATTTTCCCAGCGTCCCTGGCAACAGATTTGATGTACGTGTTCCATTTCAGATCAGGAGTAACGGTCAAACCCAGAAGCTTGTAAAACGTGGAGCCTCCCCAAGACGAGAGCCATTAATTTCAATTGATGCCAGATGGGGATCAGAGCCTTAATGATGTAAAGACAGAAGCTTGGTTTTTGATGCATTAAAACTGAACAGCCACCTCTTTCCCCATTGTACTACGTGCTCAAGATCAGAGGAGAGAATTAGAAAGAGATTTGTCATTTACGGCCTTTGATGTGTTGCCGTAGATGGCCGTGCCATCAACATAGATATCAACGAATGATTTAAGTATGTGTTTTGGAGATCATTGATGTAGATCAGGAAGAGAGCTGGGCCCATGACTAACTCCTGACGGACTCCAGCATAAATAATGTGAGCTTCTGATTTCTGTCCATCAATCACTACTCTTATGAACCTATAAGAGAGAAATTATTTAATGATTGAGAACACACTTCCAGTAATACTGTAAAAGGAAATCTTGTGAAGTAGGCCCTTATGCCATACCTTATCGAAGGCCTTCGATATGTCAAGAGAAATTGCGCTGGAAAGGAAACCTTTGTCACAAGATTCACTAATCCTATGTGATATAACCGTTATCACATCTGCTGTGGAACTTGCCGAGCGGAAACCATATTGCATGCCACTAAGAAGGTTGTTTCTGTTGAGGTGGTTGACTACTTCTTTATTTAATATGGATTCCAGCAACTTACTCATGGCACACAGGAGACTTATTATTCTGTACTGAGAGGGAGATGACCTATCACCTGAATTCTTAAATACAGGGCACACTGATGAGGTTTTCCAGGGTGTTGGAAAGCACTTCTCCTTAAGGCAACGCTTAAACAGTTTTGTAAGTATGTGGGCAAGTACTGGTTTGAGCTTTTTCAGCACTATAACTGGAATACCGTCACGGCCAGTTACTTTACTGGAATCAAGATTCTTGATTAGTTTGGCGAACTCACGCACAGATATTTGTATGTTGCATAGCGTGTTGTCTGTTACAGGAGGAAATACAGGGAGTTGATGGTCATTGTCGCGTAGGGTAGAATTAGATGCAAAGTTCTTGGCAAATATTCTGGCCTCGTCTGATGCTGACGAGATGACCTCAGGTCCATTGGTGTAACTTATGTAACTTATTAAATATAAACCGTTGTATATGTTTACAACACTGGGCAATATATGTATAATATATTTCATCAGCAAATATTTATATATAAAAATAATTTATAGACAGAAATACAATGCAGGCCGGTGAACATAAACCGAATTAAAAGAACACATAAAACTGTTGAATGAATGTTGATTCTAGATATTATTATTAATAAAATACATACAATAAAATGTTTTTTTTTTAATTATTGCATTATATAAAGAATATCAGAATGCCTCGGAATAAAACAGCATAAAACAGCATGACAAATATAGGCCATAACCGAATGTGTTTATTATATATAATTTTTGTGTTGTGTAGCCCCCCATCTAACTCATGACGTCACTTCCTCTGGTGACGTCACTTCCTTTGGTGACGTCACATCCGGTATTGAGAACCGGTGCCCGGTAGAGATTAGCACGTGGCCAAGGAGGTTGTGTGCAAACGCCCTACCGTTGAGGAATGGAATTGTTCAACCTGCTTTTGTCTGTAATATATGTGAATACATGTTCATTCCTAAAAGTCCTGTGTTCTTATTACCATTTAACCCAATAACATTTGGCGACGTGAGATTCGACTTTCACACGGGTTAACTCCACAAAAAAGGAAATGAATCTGACTTCAAAAGAACTCCGGATTTACAAGCAAAGGATTCGGTTAGCAATTACGTTCAAAAACAAAATTCTCAAGACAAAAATAAAGAGACGAACACATGGCAAAGTAATCGACTCAATTGCAAGTTGAATTAAAAGACCTTCATCAACCACTACTCTTATGAGCCTATCAGAGAGAATTTATTAATGATAGTTAGAATATTTCCAGTTATACCGGAGCTGGAGATCTTGTGAAGTAGGACTTTATGCCATACCTTATCGAAGTCCTTTGATATGTCAAGAGCAATTGCCCTGGAAAGGAAGCCTTTTTCAAGAGATTCACTTATCCTTTGAGATATAACCCTTAGCACATCTGCGGTAGATCTTTCAGTATGGAAACCATATTGCGTGTCACTAAGAAGGTTGTTTCTGCTGAGGTGGATTACTATTTCTCTATTTAATATGGATTCCAACAACTTACTCATGACACGCAGTAGACTTATTGGTCTGTACGGAGAGGGAGATGACTTATCATTAAATACAGTATATAATGATGAGGTTTTCCAGGGTGTTGGAAATCACTTCTTGTTAAGGCAACGTTCAAACAGTTTCGTAAGTATGGGAGCAAGTTATGGTTGAAGCTTTTTTAACAATATAATTGGGATGCCGTCAGGGCCCGTAGCTTTACTGGAATCAAGGTTCTTGATTAGCTTGGCGATCTCATGCACAGATATGCGTATGTTACCTAGCGTGTTCTGTGTTATAGGATGAAATACAGGGAGTTGATGGCCTTTGCCGCATAGGGTAGAAAGTTCTTGGCAAATAGTTTGGCCTTGTCTGAAGCTTACGAGATGCCCTCTGGTCTGTTGATAATTGTTGGGATAGAACGCACACTTCTGTTCAGGATCCTATTTGTTATTTGCCAAAACTGGTGGGAACCAAGCCGCTGCTCAGCTGCTTTGGATGTAACATACTGGGCATATAGCTCCCTTGCATTTTTATTACCATTTTGCAGTGGTTGCTGGCGTTTCTGAAAGCATTTTAGTCTCAGTGCATTTATTACGTTGGTAGGTATGGAAAAAGTGACTTCTGTGCGCGATGTCAGGAGCACATTCTGGGGAGAACCATGGTTGGCTGATAGGTTTTGTTGGAATTTTTAGATGTTATAAATCGGTTTATGAATGCAATTAACCATTCGATCAGGTCTGATACTATATAGGACACATCCTTTTTAAACATTGAATGTAGAGGTAGATCAGATAAATGTACGGAAGATATCCCAGTCAGCCATGGAGTATCGGTATACAGTACGGTGGAGTGGTACGTCTGGGGACTTATTACATTTTATTTTTATCTTAAGTGATGCGACAGAGTGGTTTGAGGATCCTAGAGGAGAAAGAACGGAACATGAACATAGCTCTGGGGAAGTTGAGAGAAAAAGGTCTAGGATGCTTGGCTGTTGACCTGTAGTATCGGGCACACAGGTGGGCTCGCGAACAAACTGAGTGAGGTCATAAGCAATGGCAAAATCATGACAGAACCTCCCCTCATCGTCCGTCTTATTTGAGTGGGTCAGCCATTCCACGTTACGGACGTTGAAGTGAATACAGATTCGGATGTTAGCCGAGGGATGTTCAGATGGTGTGGTCTATTTTCTCAGATGTGTTCTTAAAGATAGTAACTCCGCTGTTGTGGGGCCGATAGAGAGCAAATATAAATACAGTGGTGTAAGCAAGTGCAACCCCAAGCACATATAAGGTAAAGTAGAACCTTCTCTAGAGATATCCCTGACACATGAGAAGCCATCTTAATGTAGGTACATATTCCATACACATGGCGATCTTGGGGATCAGATTTAGATGTTAAGTTAGAGTATCCGTTAATTATGAACTCATCTAGGGAAGTGCTCGGCCCTATTCCAGTTTCGCTTAGAAAAAATATGTCCGGCGTCGTCTCCTGCAATTGTGTCAGTGTCGTCTCCTCTAATTGGGCTTTAACCTCTGGATGGTTGGAACGTAGACCCCTGATGTTGGAGAAGAAGACATGGTAGTAGGGGTCTATATTGGAAGATGGGGTTCTAGGTTTATTCGAGTTTTTTTTTTTCTGGAGATGTTTCATGTTGAGGTTTTGGGATTTGTGGAACAGGTTGGCATACTTTATTAGAGCAGTACAGAGAGGGAAAGTAAGAGAGAAAAAGACAAGATTTTTTCTTTTTGTAGCACAGGAAAAGTTTAAGCCGTAACAATTACCTACTAGTATGGCATCGAGAGCCACCACCAGAGAATACTGCAGGGTCCAGAGTCCATCCACCAAATGGCAATACAGCAGTCCCAATACTTTGCGCCTGCTGATAGGACAGCCTCCTTAGTTGTCAATCCAAGATTCGAGTTCCTGACTATCACGCGGATAACGTCAGCCCAGACGAAACGGTTACCTCCAGCATCCTTACTAGTTACATGACCACAAGGATATACATAGAAACAGAAAAATTTCGGACATCTCGGACTACTATCCACCAAATACTACCGAACTTTAAAGCAGCTTTTTCTTCACCCTTTGTCAGAAAAATTACTAATTTGCATGAGGATTGAGGGACAAAAAAGGAGAAGCGAGAGTTATTGGAGCTGCCGATAACACATCCACTGTATTATGTACTCCCCATTAAAAAAGAACAAAAAGGGAGAAGGATGAGTACAAGGGACTTATTAATATCTACTTAGTAAAAGCCGGTGCTCAATTATCGATTCAGGATGCTTTTGAAGATAATCTCCCCTCCCATGTTAATGGGTGGATGTTTATGGCATTATATATCTCGAGTTTGGATCATTTGAGCTTCATCTTATAATTAAAATCCAATAATTAACTTTTATCAATTTGTGAAGTCGGCTTAATATTAATTTACATTTGAGTTTAGATAATTATTCAAGATTTAAATTTGGGAGGTTCTTGTTTACATTGGATATTTTTTTTCTTTCCGTGTTACATGTTACAAGAAGACATTGATTAACAGCATATTTGACAAAGATTTCAGAACAGAACAAAAATAAGCAAGACAAGATAGGTAAAATTTAGTTAAGAGTTTTTAAGTCAAAGCTTGGAAAAGCCATTAAAAGGTGGTGGAGATTAAAACAATATTAATACAGCTAATCAAGATGTAGACGGACCAGAAGCAGAAGAAAAATTTAAAAGAACGTGATAAACAGCTCCAGTTACAGTTTTAAGCGAGGCAACAAGCGTTGGAGGAGATAATGCTACTTCAACAAGAGAGACAAGAAGAGCTATAGTTAGGAATATTCAATAGAACGGAACACAGGGACGACAGTTTTTTTTTTTCAAATTACAATACGGAACGCTACAGAAACGTTCAACTACCAACCGGTGTTGGATGGGACGTATGACGCTTTCTATCGGAGACATGAGGACCTATTCACCGAGGATTGTCAAGTGTAGAGCAACGCTTAGAAGGTTCGCCTAATTTCGAGGAAATTAGGGGCCACTTAACATAGACTGTATGTGGAGTATATTCTCTCCAGAAAGACGAGTGAATTGGAATTTTCTGAAGCGGTCAATCTTTCATCCGAACTATTCAGCCCGAATTCTCCGCTCTTTCCTAGAAGATGAAGTGCTTTATCCTGCAAAAAAAGCGACGACGACGATTACCTAAACTTCGCGTCAGTGGTAAATAAACACTGCGATGATTTCCGTCTATCTGATACATCAGCAGATGACTTCAAGTGTTTAATCTTTGCGCAGGGTATAGTCTCATCCAAAAACGCTGAGATAAGACAACGTGTTCTCTCTAGAGAACGAACAGGGCCTCACCCTCCAGAAGTTGGCGGCAGATTGTCAACGGATAGGCTGCGTAAGGATCAATTCGAAACACGTCGAGTAGACAGGCACGACATTGATTAGAAGGACGCCCTTCATACCGGAAAAATAATAACACCGAGAAAGCAAAGCGCGAATTAAAAAAAAACCAGGCTACACCTAATAAGTACCACCCAATCACAAGACCCAGGTCCCCTACAAGCCCGTGCTATCGCTGCGGTGGGAAAAATTGGTCGGGCCAATGTTTTTACAAAGATAAGTACTGCAACGAATGTGGCAGGAAGGGCCACATATCGATCCATTGCAGGAAGAACAAGGCCAAGAACAGCGTTCCACACACAAGATCTGACTTGGAGTCGGAAAAGAACCGCGCAAATATGGCACAGTTAACATCGCAGATAAAACTGTGCATCTACAATTGGATTCCGGATCAGACCTGTCCATCATTAACCTTAATACGTGGAAAAGGCTTAGGAGACCGACCAATCGGAAGACGAACAAATCAGCTAAAGCTGTGACAGGCGATAAAATGGAATTTGAGGGAGAGGTCACCTTCCCGGTGGCCTTAAATGGTATTACCAAAAAATTGAAAGTCTATGTCCATAAGACATAGGAAAACGTCTTCGACACTGACTGTATTGAGCGATTCGAATTGTGGTACCAACCTATGAATAAATTCTGTCATAGGTTAGACGGCTCGTCTACGGAAGCGCATCAACTGAAGGAGGAGTAAAAAAAAAATTCCAGAAATATACTCACCAGGACTAGGAAAATGTAGAACGGTTATAACAAGATTCGAACTAAAAGAAAACACTCCCTCCGTTTTCAAGAAGAAACGAAACGTCCCATTTGCAGCAACAGAGAAATCGAAAAAGAATACTTTAACGGAGTTGGCCAAAGAAGGCAAAAAATATAATGAAACTGCAAAGCCGGATACTAAAACCCCACGCCAAAAGAATTCCCCAGGCCAAAGCAACCCAAGGAGGCTGACAAAAGTGATGAGAAACAAATTAGTCATGCGGATAGCCTATCTAGGCTGATACCATTGAAAAGGGATCCGTTTGAAGATTCCATCATTGCCATTTTTCGGACTGACGGGGGAATAAAAACGATGATGGGAAACACAATCAGAGTACTCCTGGTGTTTCTTCCGGAGATTAAAAAGAAGCACTTCAATAATTCTACACTTTTACAGGATTACACCCAACCCGAACATATCAACAGCAGTCTCACCCGCAGAGACCATGTTTGCGAAGAAAGTGAGATACGTTTTTGACAAGCTCTTCCCCAACAGTCAAGGCCAGTAGTGACCGCGTGTGTACCCAGTAAACGTTTCATATCAGGTAAAAGATTCTTTTTCAAAAATTATAAAAACAACACATCATTCTGGTAGGTGGGTACAATTACTAAGAGAATCGGTGACATGGTATATATCATCCAAGGACCAACATATACCCACAAACGTCACCAGCACCAAATAAGAAGATTTCAATCAGTTGAAACCAGCGATAGTCC
This sequence comes from Euprymna scolopes, assembly GCF_053919585.1. NCBI lineage: Eukaryota > Metazoa > Mollusca > Cephalopoda > Sepiida > Sepiolidae > Euprymna > Euprymna scolopes. The sequence goes on from NC_136491.1 coordinate 129,050,004, forward strand.
ACCATTGGAAGATGACCCGATAAAAACTATCTTCGAAACTTTTCATCTTGAACCTCCTCAACTAACACCTGAACTGCGACAGTCGTTCCGTAAGAGAAAAATTTCCGAGCCATTGATGGTAATCCCTAAAAGAAGGAGGTACTGAAAGCTTGGGAGGAGGGATAAATGGACTCTTATGACGTCACTTCCTCTGGTGACGTCATTTCCGGTATCGAGTACCGGTCCCCGGCAGTTAGAGATTGGCACGCGGCCAAGGAGGTCGTGAGCAAACGCCCTACCGTTGAAGAATGGTATTGCTACACCTGCTTTTACCTGTAATATATGTGAATGTTCCCAAAAGTCCTGTGTTATTTCGTTCTCATAACCATTTAATCCATTCACAATATGAAAATAAAAAAATAATTAGTAATACTAAGACACCAATATTTCACTGATTAGTTAAATACAAAGAAAAAAATTACAATATTTAATTTACTCATTAAGTCCAGGTCTTTTTGCAGAAAATGTTTTATTTTACCCTGGTTTTCTCAGATGTTTATTATTTGTGTAACATATCGCTAATATTTATTCGCTTATGAACGCTTCACGTTTAAAAATTACTTCGGGTTTCGTTCTCACACCATTACAACAATTATCATATATTATTATTATAATTGTTTTCAAAAGCGGGATTACATTAAGGGCAAGTTACTGTCATATTTTTAGCTGGGTGTTTAGATTTGTTTTAACACCAAATATTGCGATTTTTGCTAATTTCGAAGCATTTTTTCTGTAGAAATTGTACTTATTGTTTTTCTAAGCATAACGTACTAACTAATTGATTGTAAAAGTAGAAAATCATATATAATCTTTTAATGTCAGTGTTGTCTATGGAAGTTCCGTATGATTTGACATTTCCATCGTGAAATGTGTGCTCAATTATTATATATACTTTATGTTAATAGCTTTATAAAAAGAAAAATCCTATATTGTACAAAATATTATGCAATATATTTCTCAAGCCGTTTATTTAACAAATGTATTAAATTCAAGTCTATTCGTTCCTTTCGATTTCCGGGTTTTGATCTGTGGATGTGACTACGGTGACAAGAAATATATGATTCCTTCTAATTTATAACTATTTTCATCTCAATTAACATGTAATATATTTCCCTCTTTACAAATGGTTTCTTGGCCGCTTGACCTTGCCAGATTAGTTATCCAAATGCACAACAGAATCTATAAGTCAAACAGAGTAACGGATCCTGACATTTATCGAGAACCCCTTTCATTCACTCAGAGCGCCCGTATTTTATGCATAGGATTGAAATGGCATATTGAACTTAGAACGCGCAACTTAAATCGCTGCATCTTAAGATTCCAATCTTGTCTTCTTGGCGTGTTCTTATTTTCCAAAGGGAAGATAAATCACTCAAGGTTTTTACTAACTAAATTTTCTTTCCTGCTTCATTGCGTATTTCGTTATGCAGATACCTACTAATTTGATGAACACGAGTCAAATCCAATTTATTAAATGACATTATAAAAAAAGATACGAACTAAGCCTTATTAGCTTTGCTGCTTTTTCTCCAGCATAAACATCCTCTTGTTTACTTAGAAACCTAATAAATGGTTTCAATTACAAATATAATTTCGTACACCGTCCAGTACGATATAAAAATAGTCTAAATAACTTTACTGTATTAAAACCGATGAAGTGTTCTGACGGTCGTAATAGGAAAATAGGCTTCATAAACAGTTTCGAAAACACCGCCCTTAATTAATAAATAAAAATAAATGATTGGTAACGGCCATTGACGTTATAAATAATTATTTTATCATTCAACATTTCAGCAGTACCCATATATAAAATTAAACTGGTAAAATTATTTATCAAAATAAGGATTGCCATGTCTATTAATTTATTGCCTTCCCAATTCATTTCAATAAAGATGATTTCGCACCGAACAATTAATAATAACATATGATGAATTCGTGTCGCTGTTTGTATGCGTTAAGTTTTGAACAAATGTCATATTAACTATTTACATGGCTATATATATATATATATATATATATATATATATATATATATATATAGCTATATATATATATATATATATATATATATATATATATATATATATATATATATATATATATACCGAAAGGTTATTCCAAAAGTAATACCACTTCTTTTGTATTTATTAAAAATATATCAAACGGAAACTGACAATATGCATGGCTGACCTGATAATTTACTCACTCTCTGTTAAATATACTTACAGTCTGATACTCTAAGAAATACAGCAGTGTCATGAATGTACGTTAGAAGAAAACACATCTCATGAATTCATGGCGAAGTGCATTAAGAATTATAATTACTCTGTAGAACAATAGAAATAATATCCATCGGTTATATACTTCTACTGACGCTTTTAATAATCCTTCAACGTGTTAAACTACACACAAAATAATACAATGAGTTTCTATTAAAACGATTTCGTATGGAAAGGGGCTGTTAAAACAATACCATTTACATCATACTAGTTTTATAACTTCTTTAGTAAAAACTCCAAAGAAATATTTTCATGTAAGCCCGACCTCCATATATATATATATATATTTATATATATATATATATATATATATATATATATATATATATATAGATAGATAGATAGATATATATATTTATATATATATATATATATATATTAATAATTTTATTATATAATAATTAGGATCATTTAACTCATTTTTATGTAAATTATAAAATTATTAATTCCATCTACTAACTAACTAACTAATGAATTGATTTTATTAAAACAATTTTCACTACATAAACATATGCAAATTATAGGGGAGAAATAAGTTCAATCCAGTGACTCACACCCTTTCTAACTCAACAATAAACAACAACACATGCAAATAATAAATAAAATATTTATCAATATTCAAATTTTATTTTTAGCTGCAATATTTTAAGTCTAAAAAATTCTTACTTTTTACTTTACTAGAATATCTTGTTCTTTACTTTTCCAGGTTGAATTTCTTGTCCTTTACTTTTCCAGGTTTAATAAAATCTTAAGAATATTACTTTTCATGCGCGCATTTTTCCATATAATATATATACATATATATATATATATATATATATATATATATATATATATATATATATATATATATATATATATAGCTATAAGATTGTGGATTAGTGGGAGCTTGGCTTTGCCGGTGGTAAAATTAGCTTGAATATGATATTTCGATTAGTCCAGATTTCGTATATATTATTATAGAGTCCATTTCAAATATAAAAAGTAGCTAAATTTGTAAACAAAACTCTAGCATTCAAAGCTGTTAAAGTTACATCTTTACCAACATGACACGCATATGGTTTTATTAAATATAAGCAAAGATGAATGCACAAAATTTACAAGGATTTTTCAAGTTTGACCTATATTTGATTCCTTAAAAACTATATTAACCGGCTAAATCCCATGAGAGAACGAGTCATAAAAAAAACAATCATGTGCGACCCCTGCACTGCTCTGTGACTTTTAATTTCGGTAGAGGTAAAGTTTGAAAATATAGAGACAGAAAGACAAGCAGACATATAACCTTTTATATATTCTGATATATAAAAGGCACTATGTCTGTCTGTCTGTTTTTCTGTCTCTATATGTTAAAACTCTATCCGTACCAGAACTAAATGTAGCAGAGCAGCCCTAGAGGCGTCAAATGATTGGATTTTTTACTACCCCGGCTATTGCGAGCAAAAGTATTTACAGTAAGTTTTCCCAATTTATATAATGAAAAAAAACAACGTAGATTTTATATATATGCATCAGATAATTCTTTCTGTGCAAAGCTTTGAGTGATTATTATGCAAGTGATGTGACATTTTCTATCAGTGATAACTAGATATAATGAATACAAAACAAGTAGCTACGACAGATAACGAAAACTATCAGGCTGGCGTGATTGCAGCAGATGATAGTTTATTAATCGTTACTTGCGAATGATTGTACGTTGTAAAGTGTATAGGTATAATAACAGGACAATAAAAATTAGAATCGAGGCATATTTATAACGCAGAACTAACATTTATGTAGGTTTAAGCGATATTAATCATTTAGTGTATAATTCTTTTTTGTAAAAATGGGTATCTTTACAATATAGCATTAAATTATATTTAGGGAGGGAATGATTTGAGCAAAACTTTAAACACACATACACACACCCGCATATATATATATATATATATATATATATATATATATATATATATATATATATATATATATATATTTAAATAAGGGGGTAGTCACCAACAATGTGTATTTTTAACATTATTTCATTATTCCGTGTCTTGGTTTTTCATTGAAAATTATGTTCAGATCATTGTAACAATGTTTTTATATCATTCAATCGTTTTTAACGCGTTTCAGACGTTCTGTGAGCGTCCTCGTCAGAAATTGGATTTTAGTATTGTGAATTTTAGTTTCAGTCTTTTCGGGTATTCTTTATATTATGTTTGTTTAGATAGAGGGGTGTATTTAAAAATATGTATAGGGGATTTTTTAATGTTTCTATTTATTTGTCTCCCCATGTGGGTATGGCCAGATCCAGGATCCGTTTCTAGTGTGGGGAAGATCTTGTTCCCCAGAGGGGAGGGGCCAATTGGAGAGGTATATGTATGGGAGGGGGATGATAGAAGGGATGATAGTTGTCTCAGTCGTGAGAGATTTCTCCTCCACTGACTGAGGAGGGAGCGAGGTGTTGGAACATATATAATATGGTTCTAGGTGTTTCCTAGTGTTGTTGGTTTCGAGATTTAGTAGGGTTGGTATTGTTCAGTGTGCTGTATTAGAGATATGGGTGTTATGCCTGTGCGTGGTTGTATGCGTGCGCGCGGGTGTGTTTTAATGTGTCGGTTCTGATTTATTTGTGGGTGGGTATATGTATATGGATGTGCATGCGAGTGTGCCTTGCATTTCATGTTTTAGTGTGTTGATATTAGGCTCTGTTCAGTTCAGGAGTGAATCTTGTGATGAAGTGTTTTTCCTGTGTAAGTAAATAAAAATAATTGTCTGTTTGGAAGATTGGCATTGTTTTGAAGCTGTGTCCACTGCATGTCAATCTTTTAAACTCACACTTATTTTTATTTACTTACACAGGAAAAAATTACATCACGGCCTCGACAAGCTTAATAAAAGAGTAATAAAAATTGAACATTCCAATGAATACACGCTTCCACCCCTTGGAAACACTTCAAATCACCTACGAAAATGTTATTGTTATATCTCCAACACATTTGAAAATAATTTTTGACAAGGACGCTTCACAGAACATCTGAAACGCGTAAAAAACGATTTCAATGATTTAAACACATTATTACAATGATCTAAACATAATACTCAATGAAAAACCAAGACACGGAATAATAAAATAATGTTAAAAATACACATTGTTGGTGACTACCCCCGTATTTAAATATACATCTTTCTTGCGTTGGACTTTCTTAACCCATTTTATATATATATATATATATATATATATATATATATATATATATATATATATATGTGTGTGTGTGTGTGTGTGTTTGTGTGTGTATGTGTGTGTGTGTATGTGTGTGTGTGTGTATTTAAATATGGTGGGTCTAGCTATGTGTATTTTCTAACATTATTTATCATTCGGTGTTTTGGTTTTTCATTGAAAATTATGTTTAGATCATTGTAATATTATTTTAAATTCATTGAAAAATTTTTTAAACGTTTCTGACGTTCTATGAAGCGTCCTGTGAAGGGTAATTGAGACAGGGGTGTTGTGCCTGTGTGAAGCTGTATGCGAAGAGGATGGTTCACAGAACGTCTTAAAGGCGTGAAAAACTATTTCAATGATTTAACATTATTATTACACTGATCTAAACATAATTTTCAATGAGAAACCAAAACCCGGAAAAATAAAATAATGTTAAAAATACACATTTTTGGTGAGCGCCCTCCTTAAAATATACATCTTTCTCTCGTTGGAATTTCTTACCCCCCAATATATATATGTGTGTCGAATAGGATTTTATTTTAAACCATCGCTTTGCTTGCAAAGGGAATGCCTCCTGGGTTTGAACGTGATTAATCTCTAGGGTATTCAACCATACGCTGTTTTATTTTAATCGTTTTCGCATTTTTTCTCCCCATAAATTGAATAAAACGCAATTTTCATAGCTTTTTCATTCTTTGTTTTAAAAATTCCCTCGATACAGCTTTGAGAGGCGAGGGTCTACACCGGTCAGCTGGCTCCCCATTTATCTTTCTTTCCTCTCCTGTTCCACCTTCCCCTTTTCGAGAGAAGATTAAAGGATATATATATATATATATATATATATATATATATATATATATATGTATATATATACATCTATAATTATATATATACAAATTTACTTTTAATCACGAATCATAAAAGTCTTCCCTTCCTAATTGCAACATATAAATATTGTACCCTAAAAACATTATATATATATATATATATATATATAAATAAATTTACATTGTTCTAATTGTTTTTGTTTCATATTTATGTGTTGTCTAAGCTAATAAGTTTTGGTTTATTCTTGAATACATAAGGCTACAAGTTTATAGCGATTTGATTAATAGCTCCGCTATTATTCCCTAAAGTATTTATAGTTTTAATCGAAGAAAATAACTTCATTAATGTATTGCGTCAAAACAAGATGGATTTTGTTGAGAGTTTAATAAAACATTTTTAGCGATAAGAAAAATATATAGTTTTAAATATGCTGTTTATCTAAAATATAAAACAAGATGTTTTTCCTGTTTGAAATAGGGGTTGTTTGATTGCAACTTTTGTTGTATTTATTTGCTGGTCTTCAATTATTTAATATTATGGTTTTCACAAAAATAGCTTTTTTCTTTTTGAAAAATCTGAGTCTACTTAAATTTTAAGATTAATTTAATATTAACCCACTTTCAGAAAAATAATAAAATGTTAACATTATTATTTTTATAAATATAGGAATCTGTATATATTTATGTGTTTATATGTATCGGAATTACTCCTAAACTAAGTAACATGAATTATTTTTGTAATTGAGTTACGAAGCGGACAGCTCAGTAATATGGACTATATGTCGTTTAATTTAGTCTTACTGAAAAACGGCAATATCAATATATATCTAGCATTTGTAAAGTACTCTTAATTTCTTTTCAATTTTGCATGCTATGTACTATAAATAATATCCACATTTCAGGGTTTTGTTCAGGCAAATTATAAGGATTTATAGAGATGTAGTTTTAGAAAAAAACTATTATTTAAATTTGTATCAATTTTTTTCATAATTATTATTCATCGATTAAAAGAAAATTGTGAATTTTCACGTTCTTTTTTTTACATGGGGGTCACCACTTATCAAGGCCCGAAGGCCACTCAGGGATAAGGATTATTGCGTGCACAGTAATCAAACAGATAGTATTGTAGTAATCATTAGTATTGGGGGGTTTGATAGAGTGTCTTACTTAAGGGGGCGTTCTTTTTACGATCTTAATTTAAAGATTTAAAGATAATCATATGTATTGATCAAAGTTTACTTTGGTCTCCCTAGGTAGCAAAAGTGTAAAAATCATGCGTATTCTCGAAAAACCAGGCCTACATATCGGAAAAGTAATCCTTTCATTATTAGCGATGTTAAAATCGCATTAAACCAACCCCGCAGGGTCAGTCTGACAAATCAGTTGTTTTATTCTTTCGTCATTTTCTTTGTATAGTATACTAGTTGCCAAATGCGAAATAAATAAAAGTGCTAATTGTTGGAGTGAACTTGCGTTCCAATCATTAATGATACTGTGCATAATAACAGACATTTTAAATAATAGATCTAACATACCAGTTTTAAACTCTTCGATTTTACTATCCTTGGGGGTGTACATGATTAGTAGTGTTTCGAGTATGATTACATATTTAGGAAATATCTAATATTCCTTAGTTTTCCTCTTTTTAGACTCAGTAATTTGAATTCATTTTTACGATATCTAGAAACTGAAAAAAACAACACTTGTACTCATTTTACATAGAACCGAATACTTTTGAATGAAATTTAATTAAAAATCAAATTTCACGATTGTAATATATGAATAAAAAGATTCTATTTTTGGCATAGATTTCCTGATACTTTTGTAGATAGAATTCTTTTCTCGAAAATAATGGAAGACTTACGAAATTGGCTACGTAAAGTTTCACGCCATGCTAATTGACGTGAATTTTGTGAAAAACAAAACAACACTGCATTTGACCGTGAAATACCTAGGTCGTCAGTTTTTATCGTCACCTACTAGACAGCAGTAAACTCTTAAACCGGAATAAGATCTAATAAATAAGTAATAATATAGTCATAAGATTTAATAACATTATATAAATAAAAAAGTAGTTATAAGAGGCGACAGAATTTTATCTTGATTTTATCGCTGCAATGTTACATGTTTGTGTTAGTTTGGCAATGACATAAACGGAATTGGAGCCCGGCGAAATAACATCGGTCCACTAGCAAAAACGCATACCTTTTCGGTAAAGCATTACAGGACGTGGAAAGCCTTTTTTACACTTACAATTTCTTACGATGGACGGCTAACCTTTAGAATACATTCCTGTTACCTGATTCGTAAACTTTAATAACATGCAGCTATTTATATCTACTGTGAATAGTCATTTCATCCTACTTAGGATATTTCTAATGATATGATTCATCATTCACATGAACTCCTCACGTCTATATGGCAACTTTTAGCGTGGATAAAAGTCAACTAAAAATCTTCCAACAGGACATAAAGTAAATAACACAACTCCTTAGTAAGGAGAAGTAATTTTACCCGTCGTGGGGCTGGTGTTATGTTATTCCACCTCCATATATTTATAATTTGTTTTTTTTTGTGATGCATTTTGAATGATTTCAATTGTATATACGAAATAGCATTTTTACCTAAGTGCGAGTTGGTAATAATGCCCCCTTTGACAAATTTAGTTCCGCCAAATGGGGAGCAGCATATGTATTGTTCAAATATAATTGTCCACTGGCACGTGTTCCGTCATCTACGACTCTTCATAGTGAATGTATCTAGGGAGATTCACAATGGCGATCCAATAGTAAAAAAGCGTAAACTTCTGCTACAAACCTATCTCGCATAACTGCTGGATGTATTACGATTATTTTTAGTTTTTATGTAGATGGCACTTACTTTTGTTTTTTGATGCATTTGGAATTAATTTGCGAGATTCGATATATATATATATATATATATATATATATATATATATATATACATACACACACATCTATATATATTAATTAATATAATTAATCTATTAAATTATCTAGCCGGTTTAAAAGAGAAATATAAATATACACTAATAATTCATCTGGAAATATCCAAAGAAATTTCTATGTATCAACTGTTCAAGCTTTAATGCGAAGCAATACAATAAATGTATCTCACTACTCACATGAGTTTTCCTTAATTGGTTTAACATTATAGTTTTGTACTCATTGACTTAAGCAAGATATCCCCAGTTAATGGTGCCAACTAACAGTAAAATAAAACATCATAGAAATCAATATTACCCAATGGAAATATCATAAATTACTTAAACTACATCGACCGAAAACATCCCCAAGGTGTTTAACATTTCAGGATGAGTGTTATAAGATAAATAACATGTTAAATATCATTAGTTTTACTGGCAGGACATGTGAAAATTCCACAGGGGGCTCATTCATATGTAATATTTTTGCATTCTGTAGATATTCAATGTAAAAGAGGACGCCCTAGGTAGCAAGGTCTAAAATACGCTTAAATATGATATTTTAATTCTTGCAGATTTGGTCTATATCATTATTATAGAGTTGATGTTCTATCGATTTTTATATATTATTAAGTTGCGATTTTTAAAAAATATCTATAAGACTTTGGTTCATCAGCTTGTCTCGAACCCAAATAAAAACTTATGAAAAAATATATGAATATATAAATATAACTTGAGTTTCTCCAGCTATGATCGAAACCGAAACCAAAACTTATGAAGAATTATTGCTAAAATTTTGGAGAAATCGTAGTAAAATTATTATAACCAAATTAAATGACTTGACTGTCATCAGATACAATCGAAACCGAAACTAAAACTTATGAAGAATTCTTGGTAAAATTATTTATTAAGAGAATTGGAAGTATATAACAATTAAACGACCCAAGTGAAAGTGTGACACCAAAAATTACACACACGCTATCGTATTAATATATGGATTTGCTGTATTTCGCAAGTATAAATTAGGTTTTATCAATATAGCATTTATATAAATGTTCACAAGTTTATTTTTTAAGTATCGAGAATTGAATGCATACTATTCATGATCCTCTTATATTGCGTCTCAATCTGTGCAATTTGTCAGAATATAAGTATTCTCTCCTTACAGTTAATCCCTTATATTCGAAACCTAAATGAGATCACTATGGCATGCCTACACACTGTTTCATACAAGAGATGTTGCACTATTTCGAAATAATTCTTTTACAAGTAACAGTACTAAGCTTGATTCCTCTAAAGACCATGTGGATCTTAATTCTGCATCGAAAATAGAAAACAAGCAAAGACTAAAATAAAATGAACTATAACATAGTTCGTCTATTGAATAAAGTAGAAGTAGTAATTATAAGTGGTTTACATACTCAAGCTGTTAGATATAAAGTTGTACCTGAAATAAATACTTAGCCGTCTCAAAACGTAATTAACTTTAACTTCAGAATAGACTATGTTTCTCTATGTGATTGCTAAAGTAAAAGGAATCGCAGTTTCGTTTCTAGAATAAGGTATTTAGACACGATTCAAAGAGAAGGGTATTTCCCCGATCAAGACAACGTACTATGCAACTTAAGTTATGAGAATTGAAAGTAAACAACAATGTTCAGACAATTCAAGCAATTCAATTCCTTATATGTGTATAAATCAATAAAAATGTATACGCTTTTAACACTCATATGTATTGCAATTCTGGTTGAACGTGGTTAAATAAAACGTTTTAATCTATTGATTAGCATCTCATCAGTTATTTATATAGTTTTTGTTGACTAACATATTTCTGTTGGAGGAATTGAATTCTATTACTGTTACTAAAGTAAGTATTTACATAGAAAACTAAATAAACTTTGCCAACATCCAGATTTTAAAGTGGTGCAGATTAATTGATTGGATACGTATAGGAAACACATAAAAGTTGCCAGTGGGCATTATTATTTACACCACCACTGGCATGTGCAATCAGTATGTAAGCTTTTAATTGTGTTTTCTACTATCACTTTCTTAATGTTTGGTTATGACTACGAGGATTGTCATTGTAGTAAATAATGTAATTATGATCCCAAATCAATACATTTAATTTAAAGAGACAGATTGCACATGTAACCTATTGTCGAAACATTAACCACTAGCATGACCTCTGATAATTCCACAAAATATGAAATATATTTAGGCAACAAATACCTTTTAATACAACTGATATTTTTTTTTTTGAATATTGAAGAAAAAACTATTTAAAAAAAAATAATATGCATAAAACACAAGTTTATAAACTAGTCTTTAAAAATAGTGTCAATTGTATTCTAAATATGGAACTGACCCCAAAAAGACAAATTAATATGTGTTACAGGGAAAGGTTGTCCCCTTTCCATGTAAATAAGAACATTAAATAAGAGGAAATGAGATTAGAATAAACCTAGAATCGAGCCCTGTAGGCAAAGTTAAGAAATGTAATGCTAGAAATTAACGCTATTGTAAAACCTTTCAGAAATCTGAATATTCAATATGTCAGTAAAAGGATGACCAATGGATATTAAAAATACATTGTTAAAAATAGGTTAGGTTAAACATAAGGTTAGGAGAGCATTCTCTTGCTTGCAGAAGTGTGTTTTGGACAAACACATGCATAATTACCTGAAATTAGTCACGTTAGCAAAACACACTTGTGACGTCATAGACAAAGGACAATTCTCCATATAGTTCTATGGGTTCGGATTTTTTCAGCCAGTCAGTTAGAGCTAGTCAGAGAGAGTTGAGAGTCAGTCAGTTTGAAGCCAGTGGTCAGTTAATCTCTTAGATGCGAAGCGAAGATTAACCATGTAGATGCAAGTGAATTACTGACGTTACTCGACCGGTCGATCACATAGATAAATAAGTCATCATCATGTTTTGTACGTGTTGTCTCGTGCCGTCATTCAGTTACAACAAAAAAGGTAATTGTTATTATCATTATCTATAATAAACATTGTGTAACCCTTCGGGGATTATGCATCTCGCATCCTCTGTGTTAAGAACTTGTTTACATATCTAGTCAATATATATATATATATATATATATATATATATATATATATATATATATATATATATACGAGATGTGTTCAGAAACTTGAAAATGAACATAATTACATACTAATAGTCTCTAAACGTTTTATGAAGCTTAGCTTAGATTCAATAACAATTGAGCAAAGCAGTGTGTCACATATTAGAAAATACAGTAACTAAATCTAATCAATCGAAATATCCATATAAAACTAATATAAAATTGAAGAGTATTTAAATTAAGATCTCATATGACACAAAAATGATTTTTAACGAAAATAAAATAAATGTTAAAATACTTTGTTAAAATAGCAAAAGTTTACAAATCTAAAAATACATTATAAAGTTGCAGAGAAAAAACGCTGCAACTGTATTACGACACGTACTTTTAATAATACATCGAAAACCGTGGAAAAATACAAAAACCGATTTTCATGTGAAACATTGGAATAAATAACAGTGTAATTTGTTAAAAAATATGAAGACGCGCTAATCTACTAACAAAACCAAGATCCAACCAAACAACCACCCAAATAAAAAAAATTCTCATATTATCTTGAGGTTTGCATTCATAAATGTCTTAGAAGTAATCTAGTTCGTGTAGTCTTACCTAATGCAAAACTCCCCGGATTTCTGCATGAAGTGAAACACATCTACACTTATCAACCCCCTTCAAACAACTAAAACATTATAGGATACCTACTTCTCTTTCGTAAATTCTCCGCTGGATATATTCTCGGGCATGGAGTCTATGTTGGATGACCCTGTCCTTAACTTAAGAGCCATGTCTGGAATCGGATGACCAGGCCTTTATGTATTTTCGATTAGTTTTTCTTCACTGCATTAGTTACTTTCATTTTCTCTACCGTTCTCCCTTAAGTCAGACCTGTACTCTAATCGAATATATTTCTGATAATATAGATGCGGCACTTTTGTTAGATAATAAAGTTCAAATACATGAATTTGGTTACGTTAATTTGGCTTTGTTTCCCAGGTTACACAAATGCAGCAGGACGTTCGATTCATAATTTCTTTATATCGCATGCCCTCACACAGACATTCATGTTCCAAACCCGCCTCTTATATAATGATACGAGGCAGCTTCATTTCTAGATCTATTCCTTACCAAAGTATCTGAGGATTGTGTAACTAATGCCCACAATCAACTCGGAAACGCAAACCACTTAGTGGTATCAATAGACATCGCACTAAAATCCCAACATCAAGGTGAGGAACCGTTGCTCAAAACGACAAAATGGCTGACTGGGAAGCTATCCTAGAACCTAAAAGAGATGTCACTATGGGCGAATATCTTCTCACTCGCTGCTGAACAATTTGCCAATGAGAAAACTGAATGATGCAAAGCGGGTTTTGAAGCGCATACCTTGGCACAGAAGTATATAGCAAGCCGCACTCACCCCATGATTTACTACAGATTGTGTAGCTGCTATTACACAAAGACAGCATACATCCCGCCGGTGTATACGGTATAAGTTAAATGCAAATAGGGAAACATGCATAGATGCAAGAAATGATTAGAAGAAAATAATAGCGACAGCCAAAAGAAGGCATGCTAAAATAACCAGGGAACCCATATAATCGCAGAGGATAGGAACTGGTGATTCTGTGAAAAATTGTGATAGTGTAGGTAATAAGTGGCAACCAGTAATTCCCTCACTATCCAACAACCGGAAGGTTGAATGCAGGGCAAGCAAAAATGCGAAAACGCTAACTCGGCAAATTACCTTCCACTTTATCCAAACAACCCCCTCCCAAATATCCTCTATGCGAACGGCAGCCACAATTGATGATCTGCAAATTACCCCTTTTCATGTTTGCGACATCATAAAAAAGTTGGTCACATATGAGGCCTGTGTGCGTGATCTAATCCCTGCTATACTAATTAAGAAATACTTAGATGGTCATTTTAGCCAGTATTTTCAAAACTCTACAACAAATGCCTTGTTGAATCCTGCTCCCTTAATAGCTTGAAGATAGCCTTTGTTACACCAGTGTACAATTATCGCCCTATCAGGTTTCTCACCGTATTCAATTGTATTAATTAATTACAAATGTTTTACTTGTGATGTCTGTGACAATAGCTATTATATTTTGAAAAAAATGCCCCTATTTCAGCATGCTTTGAATCGATCTGTCACATCCACCATTTGAAAAGGGGAATGTTTTCCCGAAATATAATGGATATTGTCACATACATAACAAGTAAGACATGTGCATTTAATACAATTGAATAAATATATCTATGTTTAGACATATGTGTATGTACTTATTGATTTGTAAATCGCCACTTGTTTTCGTCTTCTCTTTAAACCCGACTATATCTCATTCCTCGCATTGTGATCGCATTGTGATAGCCTTCTAAATCTCTACTACATACATATCACACACAATGCTTCAAACAAACTACATATCAATTCTCTTTCTTTCTCTCTCTCTCTCTATATATATATATATACATGTATATATATATAAAGATTTATACTAGCTTAACTTCCAAAATTTAAAGCCGTATATTCTATCAAGATGAATTACTGCTTAAAAATCTTCAAGTATATTTCAAAATTCGCTGCTTGGTTTTAATGGGGTTGGTTTGTTCATCAGGTGAAAAGGAATAAAATTTAGTATATGGTGCATGTACATGTATGTATTCGTGGACTAGATAACATATTTCAGGCACACACAGACACGCACTTCCTCCATAATTGATGACACCTGTTTTTGGCAAGTTAATGTAAGTTGCGAATTTCGTAGACGTTATTATAATTTCTTAATAAGTCTTTTATTAAGCTGAAACATTGTAATATATGGTTCATCAATAAATCTCTGAAATTCAATTAAGATTTCATTCCGCCATTGTTTCTGCTTCACTTAACACGTCGTGGACGACCAAATTTGAACTGAAGAAAATTCTCCTTAAAAGAACAGCAAACTGCTTCGCTTATGTCCGGCGAGATTTTCTAACTAACTTTGTTCTACTTTCAAAGGTGATTTATAAACGTAAGGATATGGGAGAATAGATTAAACATGGTTACTTAGAAGCTATTAAAATTCAATGTGATGAGGCTTTTCACAACTGCAGGAAATTAATTGAAATTAACGTCTATATTATCACCTGCTTCTCATGTTATAAAATCGGAAGAATATCCTCGTCTAAAATAGAAAACACCTTCCTTTAAAAAATATAACCACAAAATATACTTAATATGCGTAGAAAAGTAACTGATATTACTTTGACACCAAGTAGGTCAACCGTTTTTTCCTGAAATTAGTTGGTTTAACAAACACAGAAAGGCTTCCAGTATAAGCTACGTGATAATTTAACGTGATTATTGTTGCACAAACTTTATTATACTGCTATGATTTAGACTTCATTTTCTTTGTCATATGGGTAGAATTTTATCAAATTACACGACTTTCTTATATCAGAGTAACTGATCTCGGTTTTATTAACAGGAATATGGTTTACGGTGTTTGTACTTGTGAAAAAACACTTTAGAATAAGATAAACACTAAATATTTTCCATGTAAGTATAAATAGTAAGTATATTGCATTTGCCACGTAAATAGATAATAATGTTTTCACCTAAAATGCGTAGGTTTAAAATCTAATCAATCCACATTAGAAAACTTCCAGAACTTAAGTAACTACTATAGACAATTAAAGGATTTTACGTGGTTTTTTGGTTGAAAACTTTTTTCTTTCTCGCTTTAGATTTGTTTGTTATTCCATACAAGTAGAACTTTTTACAAGTAATTTGTTATCCTATTTAAGTATAGGTTATCTTGCTTTCGGCAACAGTAATGCTTTGTACACTGCATTTTGTTACAATAAACACTTAAAAATAAGTGGAAACACATAGACGTCTAAGTGTAAGTAGAAAATAATTGGTCTTGCATTTTGCACTTAATTGTATAATAATTTTTTCACATAAAATGTTTGGACTAAAAATATTACTAATCACAAGGAGTACTCCAGAATACGTATGAGAACTACAAATAACTCGATGATTTTACGTGAGTTTTTCTTGGTTGTATGACCTTTTCTTTTTAGTCACGGTAAAAATTGGGTTTGTTTGTTTTTTATTTTACGTGGAATCTGTACACGTACATACTTCTTATTTAAAAGTAGTTAATTCGTCTTCTGTAAAAAAAACAATGCGTTATACACTAGTTTTTTATGAGAAAACATTTTAAAATGTATCATACATATATTATACATGAAATTAGAAAACTAACTAGGCTTTCCTTTGGTACGTAAATACGGAATAATGTTTTAGCTGGAAATGCGTTGTTTTAATGGGTCACCAATCTTAACACGGAAACCTCTACTGAAGACCACTTTATGATTACATGTTATTTTAGTGTGCGTTTTTACATTTCCGTCACGGTTGTGACTGTGTGTTTTATTTTTTCATATATGTGTGTTTGTATTTTTTCCATATATATGTGTTTGTATTTTTTCATATATATATATATATATATATATATATATGTATATATATATATGTATATATATATGCATATGTATATATATATACATATATATATATATATATATATATATATATATACATATATACTAGCAGAAGCAGTTAACCGGTGTTTTTGGTGGTAGAATGCACCCCCTACTCCCGCGTAAAAAAATTAAAATACGGTTGTTGTTGTTGTTGTTGTTGTTGTTGTTGTTGTTGTTGTTGTTGTTGTTGTTGTTTGCCAACCCCTAACCTCCTCATGAAAAATATGGCTTTCGGAATAGACACCCTATTTTGCGCATTGGGGTGAGTTTGTCACAAAATTAGCTGGAAGGTTCAAGTCTTTTATTTCAAGATATTGTTCAGGGTAAATTTCAGCGCAATATATTTTATTTGGCAAGAATGGAATTATAGTGAAAAAAAGACTATCGCACCCTGTGTCCCTTAAAGAGAACACAATTCCTGTAGTCACGTGTACGTTACTAAATATAAATGTAAACGCTATTTAAGAAAGCGACTGTTTT
The DNA here is from genome assembly GCF_053919585.1 of Euprymna scolopes. NCBI lineage: Eukaryota > Metazoa > Mollusca > Cephalopoda > Sepiida > Sepiolidae > Euprymna > Euprymna scolopes. The sequence goes on from NC_136491.1 coordinate 129,067,411, forward strand.
AATCAATCTGTAAAAATAAACATTATAAAGAAAACGGTTTATTTGAATAACAAACCATACTGAATCTGCTTCTTAAGTTTTTTATGAGTTAATTTTAATCACGTTATTATTGAAAATGTAATCACGCGAAAAAGGTGTAAATAATAATATTATTCTGAAAGCCATTCTTTACATGGGGAGAGTGTTTAGTTACTGATCTCTGCTTCAGCCTTACAAGGTAAAAAATGCCATAAAACATGAATATAACCTGAAAAAACTGATTCAAAATCGCGCAGTACTAAAAACTTCATAAGCGCCAATTATGCTGGCATATGGTCGCATATGATATCATATGCATCCGAGATACATATCTACTTTAAAATCTAGTGATTATGTATTTTCGGTTCCGCGCTATCTGGTAAAATTCAACTTTCACGCTATTTTTTATTCAATCGTAAGGTTGGAAAAATATTTACGAAAGACTCTCCAATCACCAATGAAAAAATAATAACCCAAAATTGTACTTTGTATTATTTGTCTATACTTCAGGATAACTCTTGGGTGTTCCCCAGGTTTTTAGGGCTAATTGTTACATGATAAGGGCTCTCCCGTTTTCATGTAAGTATAAAAATAGAGAGATTTAGTTAAAATGAAAATGAAATAGAATAGACGAAATTCGAACCTCGTAAATTAGGTTTAGAAATAGATTACGAGAGAGAATTAGAAAATGGAATGTAAAACAAACAATTGTTTAGCTTAGAGATAAAATAGTTTCAAGAAAAGAATGTGCGTTGACAAGTCTGTTATGAAAAATGCAATTGAGGAATGCAACTATGCATGATAATATAATAAACATGTTTTTAATATATTGGAAAAATAGGTTATTGGGAATATAGGTTAAAATTCCTTTGAAAACAAAGGAAAAAGTTTTGGACACGCATGTCCAGAACACGTGAAAGCAGACACATGTTTTAACATGTGCATGACGTCATGGAAAATGGGAAGTTCTAGATATAGTTAGACAACTTTAGAGTTAAGAAGGAGAAACTAAGAGGGAGTCTAAGGACGACAGACGACAGCCCAGACATGGACATTCCACGTCTAGAAGCGAGACGGTCACTTTTGAAACTTAGAATGTGAAGCTTTGAATTCTTGACTCAGAAAACCACGGCCGGTCATGAGAAGAAATAAACCCATCATGTGTTTTTATAAACGTCTTCTTTGTGTTGTAATTCTACCAAAAGGTAAAGTGAAAAATGGGTATTATATGTCTATATATCTGTGTTATAAAATATATTGACATACACATCTTACATACACAATATGAACACTAATACTGTCTACACAATGTCTCAACACTATGCTCACTCAAAGAGCTTCTACACTTCTAAGTATGAACATTTTTATAAATATGAATCTCGTTATAAAACGAACACTCTCTCTTACAACAACAACTCTCTCTCTCTCTCTCTAAGACACAACATCATCACTTGTAATAAAAGACTCTCTCTCTAAGACTGCACTTTAATAAGACTCTCTCTTTCTCTCACTAAGACTCTCTTTCTAAGACTCACTCTTAATAAGACTCTTAAATATATTACATTATAAAACTACTCTATTTTGGGAACTTTTTTTCCATGTTTGTCCAAAAATTTTTTTTGTATTTCTGTTTAGCAGTTGTGCATGGTGCTGAACTCAAATTTAAATATGTTAAGGCTTTGGGGACTTTTGGACTTAAACTGGCGTAGGCAAATAATAGACTAAGTACTTTTTTTCGCATGGCGTAGATTTAAAATGTACATCCGCTTGGGACTTTTGGGCTTACTTCGAGGGGCAAATGCTGAACGTAGTCATTTTTCTTATGCCTCGTTCACTGTGCAATCACAGGTTAATGCATGCTTCACTTTTTTAAATAGAAACTTATATTATCATTGCTTACGTAATTTATTTCCCAGTACATTGCTCTTTTCCAGGTATTACATAATTATATTTTCACCTAAAATGCGTTGATTTAAAAGTTGAGTAGTATAAACAAGGAGTTCTCAATAGCATTAACACCTATTAACAAATACTCGTTCATTTAACGTGATTGTTTTTATACGATCTTTTTTCTGCAACCGCTTACAATCTGTGTGTTTGTACATATGAATGGACTTCTTTATAAGGTTTTCATTACTATTTTTTAATAGTAATTTATCTTGCTTTTGGTTACAGTTATTTGACGCACACTATTTATATTTGTAAGAATAAATATTTTAAATAAAATTAAAAGGCAAAATCTCCACGATTTATATAGGAAAGTAACTTATCTTTGCAATAAGTACCTAAAAATGTTTTCATTTAACTAATTGGTATAATAGATCATAATCCACCCAATGAAAAATTAGCAATTACTAAAATTTACTCGATATCTTTACGTTTGTCTTGTGTACGTTATTTTGTTTCCGCCACGTTTATGATTACGTGTGTTTAAATATAGGTAACATTTCGTGCAAGTCCATTATTTATAATTTGAGATTCATCTATCTTGTCATTTATTAATTAATTTAACTGAAAACTACAACGTGTTGGTTCCTGGCGAACGCTAAATTTGTGTTATTAGTATTGGAATATGTCCTCAACTGTCGGTACAAACACACCAGCACAGAGGCAACAGTCAATGCGTTAGTATTAGTAGTATACATATTTTTTTCGTAAATAATGTGTTATGTACTACTTTTGTTTGGAAGAACAATATTTTAATATCGGTTAGTATGTAAAAACTCCCCATGCAATTAGAAAAATGCCTTTGACACGTACATAGATGTGTTAAGCTTAAATGCATGATTAATACATATCACAAATCTATCTTCAATACGAGACAACCTAATTACTCATTAAACTAATCCTCTAACCATCTATTTGTGTAACAGCGCAGGGGTGTGCAGACGTATATGCACACAGAATGAAGTCACCGGTAACGAACAAATACTATAAAAAGACAGAGAACGTCTGGATCACATGGTGACATCAAATCTGTAACAATGAGGAAATAATTTATTTCCTATTCTTTTTCAGCGTCTGCTTTGCGACGTACACTGCAAATTACAGCGGATTGGTTCCTGGACAGCATTAGATTTATTATATTAGTATTAAAATATGCCTTCAAAAACAAGCATAGAGGCATGCAGTCACTGATTTTGTATTAGTTGAATAAATCGTTTTTTTGTTCTCTACTAGTATATATGTGCATCCTCAACAAAAGTTTTCTATCTCACTCTTTTCATCTGATCTTCGAATCTTACTTCCACTGTGCAACAATCTTGTTTTATATGATATTTAAAATATATTCAAATTAGATGTTTATATAACGTTTTCGGGAGAAAAAAAGTGTTAAGAATGAAAATAGGAGCAGATTTCATACAGAAAATAACAAACATCCAGAAAATAACTTGGTTGGTTGGTTGTTTTTGTGTCATGCATATCTACCCTTTTCAGATTATTTAATGCCGAATCCAAAGATGTTGAAGAAAACTTTTTAATAGAATATATTTGTTGTTTTCAAGTCGGTTTCTATTTAACCCATAGTTGAGACCCTAACAGGTACTATCAATCCGGTCAGAGTAGACCTGTGAGCAATGCCAATTAAAGGGTCGCTCCACACTCCCCAAAGCCCGCAAGCTGGGGCCTCACCACTGGATATAGTTTAAGATCATATCCAGGACCAAAATAACTTCGAAAATCAAAATAAAATTGTAAACATCAATAAAAAATATTTTAAAGAGCAACTAATTATATCCTTCCATAGCGAAATCGCTCATTAAATAAGATGTTAGGAGTAGAAAACATATGAATACGTTTCTATACGATTTTTTACGTACATTTAAAATTGTCGTAGACTCTTGATAATCCAGTATGTTATTTATAGACATATTATAAGATGACAAACTAATTTTTATTATTATAGGTTAAAAAAATTGTAGCCGAATCGAAATACATCCTTCTAAAGTCTGATCGTCACAGCTGACGAAGTGCAATCAGAAAGTCTGAACAGTTTAGTTGAATTATACGCAAGAAATTTTGTTTTAAACTTGTGAAAATGCCAAAAAATGTATGTAATCTTTCGAACTGCTTTTAAATAGTTTTGCATGATCAAGTATAAGTTTATGAGTGGTATAAGAGATTCAAGGAAAGCAGGGAGTCTGATAGGGATAATGAGAGCTAGGGAAGGTATAAGGTATTCAGAACTGAGTTAATATGCCATATAAAGAATTTCATGGACCGTCATGTGTTTATAGTGCATAGGCTGATGTCAGTGTAGAAACTGTACAAACAATTATTCTCGAGAAACTGAATATTCGAAAGATTTGCACGAAGTTGTATCAAGCATGCTCGGAGAATATCGGAAGGGAACACGTTGATATGGCAGTAAGGAGATGATCGAGCTGATCAGTTCAGATCCCGAAGTGCTTGATGCTATGATTACCTGCTATTGAAGGTAAATTTACTGCTATGACCCAGAGAATAAGAGACAAAGTTTCCAGTAGAAGCATGCTGGGCCTATCAGAGCTACGGGACCAGACAGGGCAAATCCACTGTAAATCTTATGATACCCTTGTTTGACAGCAGAGGCCTAATCTACATGCACTAGAGTCCTATGTTAGCAGACAGTGGAGGTAATAAGGAAGTTCAGGAAGAGATTCCCTCGGAAGAGACCAGCATTTTAAAACTGGGTCAGTGACATTTCTGTCGGGACAATGCACCGGTGTACAACGCCATTCTTGTCATAGACTATTTGACCAAGAGAGGCACCAAGAAAATTCTTCACTCCCCCGTATGTCTAGACTTTGCGCTCTGTGACTCTTGCTTATTCCGTAAGCACAAGGAACACCGTAGAGACTGTCGTTATGATGCAATGTAGGGGTTTTGCCAAAGGGTCACTGACACGTTCATCAAGATAACTTCCATGGGGCATTCCGGAAGTCGTTGAAACTGTAAGACAAGGTCATTGCAGCCAGAGGGATTACTTCGAAGGGGGTTAGAGTTGTGTGTGCATTATCAATAAAATTGGCAATACGAAAAATTTCAGAAAACTTATTTATATACATATATATATATATATATATATATATATATATATATATATATATATATAATCAACTTATTAAAATATGTATTCCCAGAAAATCCATATTTATCATAAACAACTCAAGTATAATGCTCTCTTGCGGAAAATTATATAAATATCAGAAATTTTTTTAATGTATACTTCGGCTATTTTTGATGATTTTAATGGGATTAACATTAACTATAAAACCATTGAGAAGAGGTTTTACGCCGTTACAATGTCGATCGGCACGCGTGATATTCAGTGCCAATATTGCAATAATTAGAAAGAAATCTGTCTAATGAGGAAAAGATCAGTTGCTTAATTTCGGAAATCTAGATTACATTCGTTTCTGGTGTTTAGGTAAACAGGAAGCAATGTTGAAATCCCATGGCAAAAGCTATTCTTGATTATATGAAATAAACTATCTGTTAGGATTAAATATTAATATATACATATATATATATATATATATATATATATATATATATATATATATATATACATATTATACATCTTTTTAGAATTTTTAAGAAAACGTTAAAATCTGTAAAAAAAGATACCCAGAGGTTTTATTATCCGTCAAAGAATACACATTTCAAAAAATTAATTCCCTCTCTCAGAGGAGAGAAGCGTTACACATGTGCAATAAATATTGCATATTTATTCATTAAAACAAACTATTGAATCATATTTGCATAATATATAGGATAAAAAGGGAAATGGAACGACATAAATTCTCGATGACGACGTTTCACCCGTTAAATGCGGCATTTTTCAAGCGTAAAAAGGTAAAATGCCCACTAACGAGAACCTTAATTAAGAGTATATATATAAATGGGGAGGGGCAGAATATTATAGATATTTGCATGTGCATTTACAAAATATGCTACAAACACGTAAAAATAAAAAGGTAGCCATTGTCTAAATTATTTTAATAGATAATTGTTTTACATGAATGCGGGGAAATATTAAAAGATCCTTTCCATTTGTTTATTACATTAAAGGAGTGGAAGATATGGGGTGGTTCCATCAAACAAGGTGTATATGTATTAGAATTTTTTTAGGATTGTTACATTTTCACACTCAAAAGTAGTAGTCATGCCCCATAATATGGGAAACATGTCGTTTAGGTTATTGTTTGTTTTTATGTACCTTTCATATTCGTATAATCTCTTGTCGAGAATACGTTGGGTTTCACCAATTTATACGTGTCCACAGCCACGACAAGTTTTGAGGTTTGTGCCAGTTTGGATCTTAAATTAGATTTGGATTTATGGATATATCTGATTGTTGAATTTTCTCTGTCTATTTGGTTTAGTTTTTAATATGGTTTTGTCTTAACTATTGTAGGTAGGATAACACTTCTGTTAAGCAGTTTTACTTATAGGGATGTCTTGATTGGGCTTAAAGATTTCTAAGAATTTTCTTTTGCGAGTAGTAAGAAGTATGGTAGATATTTCAATTCTTTAAAAGTCCGTTATATGTATCAGGATTCCTCTTCTATATGTTCGTTACTGCCTATTCTCAATGTACATACACATGTAAATATGTATAATATACTGGCATACACTTTTATATATATTCCTACTTAATGTTCTCTTTAGTGAGCATTTTACATTTTTACTATTGAAAAAGCCCACACAAAACGGGCGAAACGTTGTCGAGCAGTTATGTTTTTCCACCTCTGTTTTTATCCTATCATAGAAATTTTATCATATTTTAATCATAATATACATGATCGACTCGGTAGACAACTTTTCATATTTCACGAAAATATACAAATATGTGCATTACAAGAAGGACAAACAAATATCATTGTGACATGTTAAAGAAATATATTAACGTCAGTAAGATATAGCACTTTTTCTTTAATCTATATTAAACGTACACTGATGTCTGTTCTATTTCTATGGGACTAAGTTCAATAGACGTTCCCATCAAATATGCATTTATTGCAATACGCGTCAAACGATTCTACAAGTTATTTTTAATTATTTCACTCCTGTTGTTTGTGTTATTCTATATGCTATGCCCTCAGTTATATATTTTGATTTTCAGTTATTTTTGTTATTTTTACACCGGTGTATTTCTAATTATTATTCCATGCAAGTATATTTTGTTTTCACAATCAATATTTCTTTCATTTATTTTCTCTGAATATTTATCTGCTCAGCGTTTCATAACAATAATTAAACTTCGAGAACTTTGTGAAACTTTAAATTTAAACCATGAAAAGCTGAAAAGTCTAAAATAGCAAAAAAATAAATAAGAATAACGCTACTTTTATATTTATATTTTGATTAAATTTGTTTTACTTTCCATATTTTTGTCTAGCTATATTTGAATGTGCATTGTTTAAATTCTCAAACAAATACTTGTGCTATTCCGTTTTTATCATTTTCTCCCTTGCAGGAACTACATATTCTTTAGTTTTGTTTTATTTATTACCTTTTTAGACGGATCGGCAAGCATTAAAAATTCAATAACCTAATAAAGCAGCCTGCGTCACCGTGATATTTTTCGTTGTAAAATTTGACAGAAAAAATATACCTTGTAGCAATTACTTTTCGTGATTAATAGAGTCGAGTCGATATTCAAGGGTGGAGATGTGAGCGGATTTTTAGTAAAACGAGCAAGAAGCCAAATAATGTCTGGCTCACTAGAAATGAATTACATCTTTTTCATAACCTTTCCATATTTGAAAGAGCAATAATTATAAATAAGAAAAATAAATTAATTACCGCATAAAGATGTGACACAACACACAAAGGAAACGGACCCCTTAACCACCCGGGGTAGTGGGCGCTTTGCATTATTTAATGCAGCGTGTCTTGGAAAATTACAGCCAGGCTCCGAGTATATGCATCCATTATATTATATATAATTATATTATATTATAATATATTATATTATAGTCATTCATTTTAATATTGTTCAGACTCAACGTCGCTTTCCTTCGGTGATCTAACGGGAACTGGTGCGTCAACGTAACTATAATTTGGAAGAAAACCAGTGCATTCTTTGGGTAGACGTGTAAGAATCAATCGTTATGTGTTTCACATAAGTTAGTTAGTAAGCGCTAACTTTTCAAATCTAAAAAAAATAAGGGCTGAAATTGATATCCAGAAAAAAACCGAACAGTTTCGTGAGATACAAAAGAGACAGTGACTAAGTGGCCAACGACACATATTTTGAACATGAATAGGCCTAGTTCAAATCGTCCAAGTGACACTGTCGTACTGACATACGAGCTTGTGTGTAAAAAATAAAGATAATCAAAATAAAAAAACGTGTTAAAAATGTGTTATCATTATAACGCCTCTAAAAAACACAGATTTGATATTGCCTAGATAATTAAATCTTTCATTTGTGAAATTATTTTTTACTCATGTTAGTGGCTTTTAAATTCGGTAAGACATCTTTCCCAGGAAGCCGTCATTACCACAGTCCACTCAGTAGATCGTAATGCTAAGAAAAAAATAACTTATGTGCAATAAATTGCCGTAAATATTATTTAACACTTAAGTGTAACAGCTATTTAGTAATCCTAATTCACGCCTCAGGGTGACCGACCTACATAAATTCTACTAAAATATAATTAGTATCGACTGAAGAATTTTTTATTTAAAACTTTTAGAAACAGACCACAGAGAATGCATTTAAAATTGAAGTGAACCAGACGTCCAAAATCTCATTTTTAACGTAAATCACATCAGAGGAAATGTTATTTAAATAGGTACGGGAAAAAAATGCCGACGCTCACAGCCGACTCGGGAACGCCGATCATGCAGTAGAAAATGGTTGATATCGTTCTAAGCTCTAGAGCCAAAACCGAAGAGCCACTGCACAAACCAACGAAATATTATAAAAAGGCTGGCTGGGAAGCCATTAGGGATCTCCTCAGGGGTGCCACGTGGCGAAATAGCTTTTCAATTCCTGCCGAACCGTGCACCAAGGAGACCAATGAATGGTTAAAAACGGCAATCGAAGCACATGTTCCCGCGCGGAAATTTCATAGCAAGCCCCACTGTCCCCAATGGTTTACTTCTACTTGTGCAGCTGCCATTGCGCAAAGGCAGAATGCATACCACAGATTTAACCGACATAAGTCCAGTTGAAACAGACAGAAGTATATAGAAGCTAGACATAACTGTAAGAAAGAAATGGCGACAGCTAAGAGAGAATTTACTGAAACCACTAAAAAACGCATCGAAGCACTGCAATTAGAGAAACCCGTGACTTCTGGAAAATCTACAAGAGTGTAGTAAATAATGGGCAATCACCTATTCCCCCACAATCATGAGCTTGTTTGCTCAGCAACCGAGAAGGCTAACAAGCTTGCCAGTCGGTTTGCCTCCAACTCCACACTGGACCCTACTAACCCCCATCCCTGACTTTCCTTTGCGGATATACGCCGCACTAGACAATCTGAAAATCACCCCTTCTCAGGTGCATGCTATCATAATAAATTTTGGCACTTCAAAAGTATGTGAACCTGATCTCACCCCGTTTGTGCTATTAAAAAAATGCTCCGCCAAAGTAGCTCTTGTTCTCTTCAAACTTTACAACAAATGCCTTAATGAATCCTGATTTCCTGCCTTCTGTAAAACTGCTTCTGTGGTACCAGTTTTCAAGAATTCTGGCGAAAGAAACGACCCAGTAAATTAACGCCCCATTAGCCTCCTCCCAGTTCTTGCCAAAATATTCGAGTCCATAATTTACCAGGCTCTAGTCCTTCACCTTAGAGATACTAAACTTCTGACCGATTAAAAATATGGATTTAGGCAGACCCGTTCCACAGCCGACATACTCACTGTAATCTCTAAAAGTATATACCATTCACTTGACAAAGCAGGGGACGGTAGAGCGGTAGGTCTATATATATCTAAGGCTTTTGATATGGTATGGCATGAAGGTCTTCTCAGGAAAATCAGATCATACTTAACATAATTAAATTCTTTTTAGATCAGAAAAAGGTCCAGGCTGTCCTCGACGGGCGTACATCTAAACAATATGATATAAATTCGGGAGTGCCTCAAGGGTATATCCTTGGACCTCTATTATTCCTAATATTCATAAATTACCTCCATGTCAAAATAGCTTGTGAGATGGATGTATATGCTGATGACACCACGCTCTATAACAAACGTGGAAGGATAACAAATGAACACATATCTAAAAAATGGCAGAAACAGTAGACGATAACTTCCGATCTGTAGTGGAATGGGGACGAAAATGGATGGTCACATTCAATGCTGCTTACATTAAACATGTTTTCTTCAATAATTACAAGACACCTACTCTAACACCAATATCAATAAGCAAATACTTTTTCTGAAAGTACATCTTTTAAACTCGTCGGCTTACCGTTCAAAGGAAACATGAGTTGAAACAATTACATTGAGAGTATTGCCAGGACCGCTGCGAAGAAGATAGATTCTCTCTACTGTGCTAGAAACCTACTAACGCCTGAAAGTATCATGTACATCTATAAGGCTACCATTTTCCCATGTATGAAGTATTGCTGTCATATTTGGGCTGGTGCATGTGCTACTAGTCTCTCGCTCCTGATCAAGGTCCAAAAGATAGCCGCCAACCTAATAGGTCCTGAACTGGCATCTAAGCTTCAGCCTCTGTCTCATCGACGAAATGTTGCGTCCCTCTGCCTGTTCTACAAGTACGTTAACAGTAAATGCACTGACGATCTGCAAGAACTTGTGCTCCCTCGATATAAATACCCCGACAGACCCGACAAGCAGCTAAATCTTACCCTTTCACAGTAGAGATCCGTAGATGTAAGAGAGTCTTCTACTCCAGTACTTTTCTTCCCCAGAACCGCTAGACTTTGAACCCCCTCACGGGGCCCTGCTTCCCCGACTGTACTGGCGTGCAGAAGTTAAAGTGTAACGTGAACCGACATCTTGCTGCTCCCTACATAGTACCTCCGTAGCGTATGTCCCTGATAGTAGCCCCTTACAGAAAAGTGGTGATGTGCCTTGTTTGGGGTGAAAATGTTATAAAAAATGCATAAACATTTTGAACTTTACTCAAAAAGTCACCAAAAATCAGGAAATTAACCAATTTTAATGTAATTCTCAGTATTTATCCAGTAATGATCAGAAAATATGTTCAACTAATTATGTTTATATACATCTTAGTAAAATGTATTATTTTGTTTAAACAAAAATTCCTTTACTAAAATTATGCTTTTCAGTAGTAAATAAAAAACGCAAGAATCTATTTTTACTTTTTTATATAAATGAAGCATCGTAATTTGTAACAATAAAAATAAAATAAAATAATTTTTACAGGAACATTATAAAAAACGCCCCTAAAATTCGTATTAATTAATTCTATATAACTCAAAGAAACATGAATTTCTCCAACTACCGATTTTACCACTGAATTAACCATTGTGTATTTAATAATTTTTAAAAAATATATAATTGCAAAAAAAATTCCTACTTTTTTTAAAATTACAGGTTTCACATAATTTTTATATGGAAGCTTTTTATTATTTCTTTGTTCGCAAGAATGTGAAACTCTCAACGTAACATATTTTTATATAATATTGAACATAATTAAAATAAATTAATTTAAAAATAGAAATATACAAAAATAATTAAATAAAAAAATGGAAACATTTTATACAAACGTCCCATGTTGGTAACTACGGATGCCCATTCTTGAAAAGAAAAGGAAACCTGTACGTTTTGCCCCTCCACCTCTGCCTCATATCTTTTCCCTCCAACTACCCCATATCATTTGCAGATACGTTTCAAATTGTGTAAAGTCGACTTAAAATTATACGTAAACATTCCGATTAATTCAAACGTAAGTTTGTATTTTTTTAATGTTGACTTTTTAAATAATTATAAACTGTTTTCTTTCCACTTTGAATTATCAATAGATATTAATAAATAATAGCATTAACTTTTTTCATTGAATAAATTGTCAGTATAATTAATCAATTTAATTAACGTTAATTTCGTTTAAAGTTTATATAAGTTTTAATTATATTAATAATTGTTTAAAATTTTATAATGAATAAATTATCATTGTAACTTAGTGAATTAACTTCACCGAATTTAATTGAGTCAATTAAATTAACCTTCCAATTCTCGATAAGCCAGACCATTGTTATATGATAATGACATTATGCCATTAATGTGCTTCAATATTTCTTCGAATTTTCCGCCATGACTTTTTTTTACATGAAACTAATTTTGTTGCTATCATGACCATATTTTTAGGTAATTATTACCGTTTTTAGCAAAAGTTAAGTACATTTATTGTATTAATTCATTATTTTAAGACTTTAACTTTATACGTCACTTGGAAATAATTCCAAAAACTTATATTTCTCTTGTCAAGAAAAGGTAAACACGATATTGGCATGATGAATTTTTACGTGAAATATACGGTTTTTCAAATTTTAGATAACATTATTCCATGTATTTTTATTTCGCACGCTACTTTTTCTTTGTGAAATCAAATATAAGCTGTAATCTTTTAAACATAATCAAAATGTAACCGAAAAAGTAAAAAATATTCTGATTACCCGGCGTTCAAACCAGGTCCCATACCGAAGCAAGCATTATAATTGCCCGTACATATATTTAAACCTTAAATACGACAATCTAATGACCATTTTTAATTAAAGAACGACAACCCCGATTTAAGCTGAGTTATTATGCACATCAAAAATGCTTTTCAACAGGTATACCACACTCCTATGTACGTAATGTTATCAGAATAAATAAAAACCACATCTAAAAATATTTCAAAACGGAAAGCATTATATAACACTTTCGAAGGATAGATTTTTAACTTTCTATGAAGAAAAACTTTTTGAAACCAAATAAGGAGTATATTTTATGCGGGTTTCATAAAAAAATCATTACAGAACGAAACAGAATCTAGATGAAATTTAAAACATCAAAAAACAAGAGAACTTACAGATGATCCAATTATATCTTTCCAAAACTAAAACGCTCATTAGATTAGATTTAATTGTTAGTAAACATTTTTGTCAGCGCTATCGTGTGAACACACACACACACACACACACACACACACACACACACACACACACACACACATATATATATATATATAATGGAAATTACAATTGAATTTACCAAAATGATCAAAGATGGTTAAATTAAAGTAAATTATATAATTATTTTTTCTCTTCCTCTTCCCAGATCTTTCTTATTTATATTTATGCCTCGGAAGTAGAGTGAAAAGCACATCTTATTTTTCTTTTATTAATAGTATTGGAATCTTTTCTTGTTTTCCTTGTACACATTTTTGTGAATTATTCCATGGATTTCTGCCTTTGGATTATTATGGGCCATCTTTTTCCAATTACGGGATTTCCTTGGTGTTTATTTGTACAAATGGAAATTCATTTAACTTTCTTGAAGTTTTACATTAGGATTTTGCCGTCACTGGATTTTTTATCTTCCACAAGACTATCCATTCATGTGTAATCACCTTTTTCTTTACCATATTCCCTCTGCTTCACTTTTTTTTGTTTTCAAGTAAGATATTTGACTTACTTGTTGTTTCATCAAATACTTCTGCATGCAAAATCCGATCCCGCATTTTGCTAATTCCTACCCTCTGTGAGAAGGAAAGTATTTCTTCGAAACTCGGCGGATTGAGGACTATCCATTCATCCTGTGTTTCCTTTTCAGATTAATATGTTTTTAACTCATTTCAAAGTGTTTTAACATATTTTTTAACTGTTTGTTCACACACACACACACACACACACACATACACACACACACACACACACACACACACATATATATATATATATATATATATATTCAAACACGGCAGTGTTTGAATATATAGTTAAGTGACAGTTAAGTCATTTAGAACTGCTTTAAACTTCACTGCTCACTCATTTTTCAACGAAATTCCCATCAATTGTTACAGTTTATAGATCAACTGCTCAGTTATATTGTGAAAGAAAATTCAATTTTCGTTCAGTAAAACCAAAGTTATAATGAAGTGTCTGCTGTTCAAAATCGTACAAATATGTAAGGATGTAAACGAAGCTTTTTATGACTGCTTGCCCTTCAGCTACATCACTTCAGCGACTACTTTTGATACTAATTCGAAAAGAGAAGTAACAAGTGAAACAGAGAGAATGAAAGCATGAAAGGGGAGACAATTGGGGGGTTATATTGGAAGCAGACCAATGCTGTGCATTGTTATTAAATATTTGTTTATGGGGGAATAGATTAAGACTGAAATTAAACAAGAGACAAGTGAATTTATTGGAAGACTGGAAAATCATGGATTACGGTAGAAAAATACGAGCATGAATAATAATATGGTTAAGCTTTAACATGGGAAAGTATAGGACGAATTAAAACTGGAAAGGAAAATGATAAGATATTCTAGTAAAAAATATAAGAAATTTATTATTTAAAATATTGCAGCATTGAGAATTTTTTAAAAATGTAATTTATAACATTCGTAATTCTGGAAAATTTTAAGATTTAAATTTATTATATATTTTACTAGAATATCTTATCTTTTTTTTTCTAGGTAAAACAACTAGCCCTTTACTTTTCCATGTTTAAGCTTAAACATATTACTTTTCATCGTCGCATATTTCTATTGTAATTATATATATACATATACATATATATACATATATATATATATATATATATATATATATATATATATATATATATATATATAACATTAACGGTCTAACATTTGCGTGCAATATGAACTGGAACAAATACATAGAGGACATTGCAAAGAATGTGGGTACCATAAATCGAGCTGGAAGACTACTCATGCTTGAGAGTATTCTGTACATTTACAAGGTCACCATTTGTCCATGCATGGGGTATTGTTGCCACATAAGGTGCATCTACCACTAGTATCTCCCTCTTAGATAAAATCCGAAAAAATAGTTGTATATCTATTGGTCCCATTTTATCAACTAAGCTCCAGCCCCTGTCTCCTCGCCGCAATGTTGCATTACTCTGCCTGTTTTACAATTATTTCAATGGGATGCGTTCTGATAAACTTGTTTCACGTGTGCCCCCTCGATGTACATATCCCCGACAAACCCGCTTAGCAATAAGATCTCACCCCTTTACTGTTGTTGTTCCCAAATGCCAGAAAGCTTTCTATTCTAATAGTTTCTCCCATCGAACGGCTGAACTTTATAATTCCCTTCCTGCTGCTTGCTTCTCTGGCTGTACTGATATGCGGATGTTTGACTGTAACAGAAACACATATCTTGTTAATCTTTTTAGACATGGCCCAAATAGTAACCCCATTACGTGCAAGTTGCGAAATGCTTTGTAAGGGGCGAACATTAGTAAAATTAAATAATAATAATAATAATAATAATAATAATAATAATAATAATAATAATAATAATAATAATAATAATAATAATACAATGGTTCGTGTATATTTCCTTTGAAATTACAATTTTAAAAACTACTTATATAAAAGCTTCTCATGAGTAAAATTATATAAACACCAACAAAACGGGTTTACATTTTGACAATTTTAAATGCCTTGCATCGCGATCAGCATTAGTTATTATAAAACAGTTGGCGAGACGGTTTATGTCGTTGAAATGTCAATCGAGGCATAGATAAAGATATGGTACCGAAATTGAAAGCCACTGACATAAGTAAATGAATCGAATCCTAATTTCGCAAAATAAACAAGACTTGATTATCTGCGCAAAATGAAACCTTTGAGGTTTTAGATGTGCGTCATGACGATAGCGCATTTTTAATGCGTCTTCATTTTCTATCTTTATTTGTTTTATTCACACACAGGCCAATATGCGAGTTTGACAGAAGTGTTTCACTAGAATTAACTGAATTTGAAATTGGCACAACCATAGTTTAAACAAGTATGAGAGCTGCATGAAAATACTATTTTAAAATGAAGCGGGAAAGACGGAAAAAGGTGGCTTTAGACTTTGATGTTACTTGCCGACAAATGAACATGAGCAATCAAAAATTTACTTAATATTTAGAAATGAGAAATGGTAGCATTTCATACATGAATTTACTCATGAAAATAAGGAAATACACCGTTTTTGACTCCACAACAGAATATGTATTAACTTAATTTGTTGAAAATATCATTGCAAGATAATTCTTTGTTGACTCGAATTATTCATGAACAACATTGAAATTACATCAATATCCACAGATTCGATTAGCTTACTTCTAAACGAAGACATATGAAACGTATTTACTGCGTAGTAATTTAATAAATGTATAGAATGATATTATATATTGTAAATGATGAAATGTTGTACGGAAAATACGGGCTAGCTTTCTATTAACTTTAAAAAATGTTCTCTTTAGTTGTTATTTTTGTAGTGTTTCAGATTTGCACCGACTCGGCGATGACTGGGAGTCTTTTTTGGTTTCTATTTGGGTAAGGGGAGAAAAGCACGAATTTTTAAGCTTTTTTGCAAGGAAACTCTTTCAAAAATTACGTGAATATAATTTCAGTCAGCTTGATGTTTTTTGATAAGGAATCATCCTTTGTTAAAGCCCTAAGCCCACTTGAGGATAAGTGCTAATGAATCTAATGTACTAGTGTATCGTATCGGGAGTGTTGCCAATATCAAATTGGCTTGTTCCCTTCACAGGTCTAAGGTAGATCTTCAAGTTAGAAGCCAGTTTCTTCTGTCAATTATTCTGTGTACGTCTTGGCAGGTTTTCCTACTTTAGCGCTTAAGTGTTTAGGATCCCACAGTACCATATCATTGACGACCTCATCTTTTTATCTTTAGCAATGTCCGGCATATCGTGTTCTTTCTCTTAATACTGAAGAGATGCTGATCAATCGATATACAGACAGCTCATGATTGAATATGCTTTCCAGTTCATATTTAACAATGCCCGGAACATTGTAGTCTAAGTTTTATCTAATTTTCAATTTTTTTCTGAAGGTCCATACTGTTACACAATAAAACAGCGCCGTCCTCACTATGCCTCTTAAATGTGTTTCTAAATCTATTGCGAGAGGGAAGAATTATATATAACTTTTAGCCGATTAAATGCACTCCAAGCCTTTCATATTCTAATGTGAAACCTTTTTTACAATGGATGTGATGTGGCTGCAAAAATATTCGACTTCATTTATTTGTTTGACTTGCCGGTGTTGTGGGAGGACCTAGATTTCTTTTTAGTTCCGTTATATACAGTTTAATTGTGACAACCAGGATATGTATAAAATTTTGTGCATTAACATTGTCATCAGCAAAGCAAGATCATCAGCATAATCGATATCGGTAATCCTCTTTGTCGCTGGCAGGAAGTATGAGTAGAAAAAAAATTGTGCCAGCGCTAACACACAGACACACACAAATATATATATACATATACACATATATATATATATATATATATATATATATATGTAAATATTTCTTACTATAACAATTAAATACCTACAGACACAAGTATTTCATCCTTTCGGGAATCTTCAGAGCAGGGTGTTACTATTAACACCAGTCGAACAAGTCGAACCCCGCAACACGAAACATCTCTGGTTCCATTAGCGAAAACCGTATTAATTCGGTTACCATTAACCGTGTGAATTAATGTTGAATTTAAATATTTTCATTTTAAATGTTCATTTACGTCAGTCAGACAGTGATCTAGTCGTTATACGATGATCTATGCATGAGAACGGAATTTACCGACTTTAATTCAACTGAAAGTGCTCAATAATAAGGAACGAATTTCTGACATAATAAGGGCTGACATAATTATGTTTTTACTAAAATAATTAAATACCTACAGACACTAGTGCTTCATCCTTTCGCGAATCTTCAGTGTAGGGTGTCACGATTAACACCAGTCGAACGAATCGAACCTCTCAACACGAGACATCTCTGGCTCGATTAACGAAGACTGTATCTATTCGGCTTCCATTAACCGCGTGAAATAACGTTAAATTTAAACATTTTAATTTGAAATGTTCATTTATGTCAGTCAGACAGTGATTTAATCGTAATACGCTGATCTATGCATATATATATATATATATATATATATATATATATATATATATATATATATATATATATATATATATATATATATACGAGCAAACAGTTAAAAAAATAGGTGTTATCGAGCTTTTACATCCGGCTGAGATAACTTTATTAATATTGATTCTTTAATATTTATAATATACCTTAGTTTTACCATCTTGGATCATTTTGGTCAATTTAATTGTAATTTTTATTTTATTTTATTTTATATATATATATATATATATATATATATATATATATATAGAGAGAGAGAGAGAGAGAGAGAGAGAGGGATAGATAGATATATACATATATACTAGACTTATATGTAATATACTAGGTTCGTGTAATTCAGTAAATCTTCATATACCAATACGTTTTAAGCAAACATTGTTGACTTAAGGATTAAGCTACAAAATTATCACATTTCATAATTGTGCATTAATATACTGTGTGTGCAAAATCAAGTATTCAAGACAAGGTGTTGATGGCAACAAAAAGTGGATTTCATTTTATGCTACAATTTTTCATTGCCCAGTTCGACAATTTCAAGCATGATATCGTTTGTAAATTTTCAGAAACAAGCATTACTTTAGATTTTATGAATAAATACACTCTTGGAAATGTAGCATTTTTTTAAGAGAAAGAAAAAAAAGGTGGGAATCCCTCACGGGAAAACAGGCGAAAAACATTTACCTTGGTTGTGGTTTAGGTAAATGATTCTCGCATGCTTTTCCCGTTAGGGACCCCCCCACCGTATTTTTTTCTTTCTATTCAAAAATTGTTACATTTCCTAAAGTCTAAAGAAATGCTGGTTTCTGAACATTTTCAAACGATAAAATGCTTGAAATTGTTGAACTGGACATTGAAACAATTGAAACATAAAAATAAATAGACATTTTGTTGCCACCAACACCTTGTCTGGAAGTCTTAATTTTGCACTTACAGTAAATATATATATATATATATATATATATATATATATATTATATATTTATTTTTATATATTTATATATATTATATACGTATTTATATATATAATGTATATATATTTATATATAATCCATAATATATATATATATATATATATATATATATATATATATATATATATTAAATATGATTTATATTAAAGATGTATTATATTATTATATTATATATATTATTTATACATCATATATATTCTGGCCCCCAAAATCGCCATGGGCATGGAATATGTGCCTATATTAAAGATGGCTTCCTGTGTGGCAGGGATATCTCTAGAGGAGATCCTAATTTACCCTATATGTGATTCCGGGTTGCACTTGCAAACACCACTGCATTTATATTTGCCCTCTATCGCCCCCACAACAGCGGAGTTACTATCTTTAAGATCATATCTAAGAAAATAGACCACATCCTGTCTGCACATCCCTCGGCTAACATCCACATATGTGGTGACTTCAACGTCCATGACGTGGAATGGCTGACCCAGTCACATAAGACAGACGATAAGACAGATTGTTCGCGAACCCACCCGTGTGCCCGATATACCCGGTCAATATGCAAGCCTCCTAGACCTTTTTCTCTCAACTTCCCCTGAGCTATGTTCATGCTCCGTTCATTCTCCTCTAGGATCCTCCGACCACTCCGTCGTATCAGTTAAGATAAAAACGAAATGTAATAAGTCCCCAGACGTACCCCTCCACCGTACTGTATACCGATACACTATGGCTGACTGGAATAGCTTCCGTACATTCATATATGATTTACCTCTGCACTCCATGTTTAAAAAGGAATGTCCTCTATAATATCAGATCTGACCGAATGGTTATTGTAGGCATAGACAAATTCATGCCATCTAAAAAATTCCAACAAAAACCTAACAGCCAGCCATGGTTCTCCCCAGTATGTGCTGCTGCTATCGCGCACAGAACTCACTTTTTCCATAGCTACCAACGTAATAGATGCACTGAGACTAAAGCTGCTTTCAGGACTGCCAGCAACCACCGTAAAAGAGTCATAAAAAATGCAAGAGAGCTATATGCCCAGTATGTTAAATCCAAGTTAGCTGATCAGCGGCTTGGTTCCCACCAGTTTTGGCAAATAACAAATAGGATCCTGAACAGAAGTGTGCGTTCTATCCAACCATTATCAATGGACCAGAGGTCATCGCGTCAGCATCAGACAAGGCCAACCTATTTGCAAAGAACTTTGCAGCTAATTCTACCCTATGCGACGAAGGCCATCAACTCCCCATAGTTCCTCCTATAACAAAGAACACGCTAGGTAACATACAAATATTCGTGCATGAGGTCGCCAAGTTAATCAAGAACTTTGATTCCAGTAAAGCAACTGGCCCTGACGGCATCCCAAGTATAGTGTAAAAAAACTCCCATACTTACGAAACTATTTAAGCGCTGCCTTAAGGAGGAATGCTTTCCGACTCCATGGAAGGCCTCATCAGTTTGCGCTGTATTTAAGAAATCAGGTGATAAGTCATCTCCCTCTCAGTACAGACCAATAAGTCTCATGTGTGTTATGAGTAAGTTGCTGGAATCCATATTAAATAGAGAAATATTCAACCTCAGCAGAAGCAACCTTCTTAGTGACACACAATATGGTTTCCGCTCTGCAAGATCTACCGCAGATGTGCTGATAGTTATATCTCACACGATTAGTGAATCTCTTGACAAAGGCTTCCTTTCTAGGGCAATTGCTCTTGACATATCAAAGGCCTTTGACAAGGTATGGCATAAGGGTCTACTTCACAAGATTTCCAGCTACGGTATAACTGCAAATGTTTTCTCAATCATTAAATCATTTCTCTCCGATAGGCTCATAAGAGTAGTGGTCGATTGACAAAAAATCAGAGGTCTGCAGTATTAATGATGGAGTCCCTCAGGGGCCAATCCTTGGCCAAACTCTCTTCCTGATCTACATCAATGACTTCCCTAACCACATACTTAAATGACATGGCCATCTACGGCAACCCGTCAAAGGCTGTAAATGACAAAATTCTCTCTGATTCTCTCTCCTCTGATCTCGAGCTCGTGGTTCAGTGGGGGAAGACGTGGCTGGTTACCTTTATTGCATTTAAACCCACACTCCTATCCCTATATCATCAACGCGCTGATCCCCATCTGGCATCAATTGGAATGGATGCTCTCGTCTGGGAGAGGCCCCGTGTTTTGACAAGCTTCTGGGTTTGACCTTTACTCCTGATCTGAAATAGAACACATACATCCAGACTGTTGCCAAGGTCACTGGAAAGATGGAGGGATCCTGATACCTCTCCAGAAGATATCTCACTACTGATGCAATTCTCTATCTATATAAAAGCCAAGTACTTCCAAGGATGGAATACTGCTGCCATATCTTGGCAGGAGTTGCTAAAAACAGCCTATCCTGCCTTGACACGTACAAAATAGACTTCGTGGTTTAGTTGGGGATGCCCTTTTCTCTACCCTGCAACCTCTCTCCCACAGAAGAGACGTTGCGAGCCTATCCTTGTTTTATCGTTATTTCCATGGCAGGTGCTCGTCTGAACTCCAATCTCTGGTACCCCCTCGCCAATTCTTCACGAAAAATACCCGTCTAGCTGAATCCACTATGACAAATTTCCCCCACTCTTTATCTGTGCCTAATTCAAAACGTGGATTCAATGAACAAAGCTTCTTTCTTAGAACTGCACGCCTGTGGAACTCTGCTCCGTCTGCCTGCTTCCCACCGGATTACAACTTGGATGTGTTCAAGTCCAATGCTAACAAAATCCTAATGAACCGCCCCCTAAAGAAAATACTTCATCAAATCTCCACACTAACGTAATGTACTGGCAATAACCCTTATCCCTGAGTGGCTTCCGGACCTTGATAAGTGGTTACCACTGTGTAAAAAAGAATTATATATATTTTGTATATATTATGTATATTACATATAAAGATTATGTATATATTATATAAATAAATAAATATATATATATATATTATAGATATATAAAACATATATATAATATATACTATAATATATATATATATATATATATAGTTTGTGTAGGTATTTAATTATTATAGTAAAAAAAATATTATTATGCCAGCCTCTTTATAAAATTCGTTTCTTATCGCTGAGCACTTTCCGTTGAATTAAAGTCGGTCAACTTAGCTCTTATGCGTAGATCATCGTATAACGATTAGATCACTCTCTGACTGACGTAAATGAACATTTAAAATTAAATATCTTTAAATTCGGCGTTGTTTGCCGCAGTTAATGGTAGCCGAATTGATTAGGCCTTCGCTACCCGAGCCAGAGATGTCTCGTGATACGGGGTTCGAATCGTTCGACTGGTATATATATATATCTATAATATATATATATATATATTTATTTATTTATATAATATATACATAATTGCGACACCCTGCACTGAAGATTTCTTAAAGGATGAAACAGTAGTGTCTGTAGGTATTTAATTATTATAGTAATATATATATATATATATAAATATATATATATATATATATATATATATATATATATATATATATATATATTGGTCCAAACATATTTCCCTCAGATCATATTTTTCAAAATTTTTACTCATTGACTCAAGTGTTAAGATGGAATAGCTTTTAAATAATTTCAGTGTAAGGCTTCTGAAAACTGGTTTTTCTAGCGTTACTCTGATTCCTTGATACTCTGTTCATGGAAAGATGTGTACGAAGGGTTAATTTAAGTTTTCTTAAACGGTTTTACTTAATTAAAAATGTTAAAATTTCTCTTAGTTATCAATTGGCTTTGGCATTTATAAGCGCTGATACATTACTAAAATCAACATGAGCGAAATTAAACTTAAAAACCTCTGTAAAATCGTTGCAGGTAAATTACTACAGTTCCGTGGAATCAGTATCAGTCAAGTCTACCATCTGGATGGGTTAGAGTTAAAACTATCATGATAAAAAACGCATTAAACATACTGAGAGAGAGGAAGCACCGAGTCATTGGCCGAGGAATGTATATGACTTTACCGACGAACGTGCGTCAGGGGATGAAGTGTTTGTTGAACATGCACTAATATGATTTATAGTTATTTGACCCTTGGTTCGACAAGTGGTCAATAAATATCGCCGCCAGGATTGTTGATTGTGGATTTTTCTTATTCTCCTATCTGGACAGGGTAAAGTGCACGGTGTAATCTCTCAGCGTATGGAATTTACGTTTGACGTCAACACAGCAGTTTTTATAGTCAGTCATACGATAGAAAGGTGCCGACCTTAACCCATGGAATTATGGGAAGAGAAAGAAAAATGATCTTAGATAAAATATTCGGTGAAAGGCGTTGTATGTTCAGTATGATGGCATTTTTGGAAAGAATAAATTTTCCTCAATAACGTCCGGCACAGATTTATTATGTGGAAGTTACATTTTTTTTAAATAAACAAAATGTTATGCAGTAACATGCCTTAAAGCAGTGGTTCCAAGCCTTTTTTTACCCATGGACCTCTTTTCCCTTCTTTTTATCTTGATGGACCCCTTTATAATTATTGTTCATGAGACAATATTCTTTTTTACACTAATATAAATTTTGAGATTTTAATAATCAAATACATCTTATATAATTAAGATTTATTTTTAAATGAAAATTAATTTAATGCAAATAAGGTATTCTACAACAACAATAATAATTATGATAATAAGTAATAATTATGATGATAATAATAATAATAATAATAATAATAATAATAATAATAATAATAATAATAATAATACTCTAAATTAGAGTGATAATAATTATTTACCTGTGGACAACCACCCCTAGGGTCCATGTGGACCCCGGTTGGTCCCCCTGTTTTAGAGTTTAGATTCGTGTTTTAATTATCGCTACATGTAACTATATTTTGCTCCCTATGGATTTTAATCTCATACATTACGTCGACTCAGAATGAAACAATATGAATATATACATTATTAGATACTGTAATGGGAATTTCACGTTAAGCAAAATCAGAGTAACGGTAATTATGGCTGTTTTGCGGTTCACAATTATACATTTTATCAGTACGAATGGCTGCAAAATAAAGTGAAAATCTAAATTATTTAGTGTACAAAAATAAATTAATAATGATATATGAATAAGAAAGGATAGAGACTAGCCCATACACAGACAGATATAATGAACTACGAAAATGCTATTTTTACATCTCCAACACATTTTGAAAATAATTTCTGAAGAAGACGCTTCACAGAACGTCTGAAACGCGTTAAAAACATTTCAATGATTAAAAACATTTTTACAATGGTCTAAGCATAATTCTCAATGAAAAACCAAGACACGGAATAATACAATAATGTTCAACAATACGCATTGTTTGTGCCTAACCCCTTATATATATATATATAATATATATATATATATATATATATATATATATATATATATATATATATATATATATATATATATAGTTATAATTAAAACACGAATATAAACTCTAAGGCAGGGGGTTTCAACCGGGGTCCACATTGATCGTAGGGGTGGTGGTCGACAGGTAAAGAATTAATTTCACTCTAATTATTATTATTATTATTATTATTATTATTATTATTATTATTATTATTATTATTGTTGTTGTTGTTATATAATACATTATTTGCATTAAATTAATTTTCATTTAAAAATAAATCTTAATTATATAAGATGTATTTGATTATTAAACCTCAAAATTTATATTAGTGTAAAAAAGAATATTGTCTCATGATCAATACTTATAAAGGGGTCCACCAAGATAAAAAGAAGGGAAAAGAGGTCCATGGGTAAAAAAAAGGTTGGGAACCACTGCTGTAAGGCATGTTACTGCATTACATTTTCATAAACAATACACATTGTTGGTAACTACCCCCTTATATATATATATATATATATATATATATATATATATATATATATATATATATATATATATAACAATTTTTCTTGTTTGCATGAAATACTAGGTTATTTTACATAGGTTATATATCTATCAAGCTATCTATCTGTCTATCTCTCTCTTTCTCTGTGTGTGTATATATATATATATGTATATATATTAATTAAGAATGTGTGTGTGATGACACTTTTACAAATCATATACTTAACGAATGTGTGTATCTACAAATTTGAAATCTAGTATATAGGGTCTTCAGATGAGTGGAAAATATTAGATCGGTTTTTATATTGAAAATAAACTAAGGCGTCAAAATTGAAGAATTGGTACATTGGATAATCGGATTTTTATTTGTTTGTCGACTGTTTCATGAATTCGCATATGCGGCTGTGAAATCTGACAGATTCGTTGTGTTAAGAATATAAAATGAATTGCATAGAAAAAAAACAATAATACTCGTATTTATACGTATTTCACAACCGGACAACGCCAGGTGGCCGCCTAGTATTGAATATTAATGAATAAATTCAACCATATAATAGTTTATAGAACTCTTGTTCTACTTACTGTTTTTTCTTAACTGCATACTTTTCTTTGAAAGACAAAAGTCGATTGATATCTAGTTACTTCCCAATAAAATGAGAAATTTATTAAATTTAGACATTGACAAAACGTTCCTATCAGATGAAAACAAAATGAAATCATACTGATATAAAATTATGAAAAATATGGTTTAATGTTTTGAACTTTGGAATTATTACTCCCTTTTTGTATTCGCACTATATCATCAGAATCAGTCTACACATATCACTCCTGTTTTTTTTCCAGTGTCTTTGCGATACATCAATTATTTTGTTGGTCCGTCCAATTTATATTGAAACGCAAGTTTCGTGTTTATCACTTTTATTGATTTCGTTGGAATTCGGTGCAGAAAGCCTCCATGATGCATAAAATCATTTATTTAGTATAAATTTAATTTACATGAGCTTTGTAGAATATGTTTTAGGCAAAGGTAAAAATAGTCGGAGCACTTCGTGCCCATAACATGTATCTATGGAAAGATAAAAACAATATCTATATTCTTGGACTGAACATATAACCAGCTTGTAAAAGATTCACTGCAACACATATTTTTGTCTCTCTTTTATACTTGTTAAGTTCACTATAATATCGCTGTTATTGATGGTGGCTCTGTAGTTTGGTTCTTGCTAATGGATACACAGATGGCTTCGTTTGGCTCCCCCGACCAGTCGAAATCATAATTTCCAGCACTTTTGATTCCGCGAGGTTAAAATTCTAGTGCAGTTAAGTATTGAGTATATATATATATATATATATATATATATATATATATATATATATATATATATATATATACATATATATATGAGCGTGTGTGGGGTGGTGTGTGTGTACGTGCGTGTGTGTGTGTGTGTGTTTAATAGGGGGAGTGTACATATCGGGGTCGACATTTATAATGGAGGATGATAAACTTCTGGAGTATGCGTAACTATGATCATACCCGTATGGATTACGTAAGTCGCTTAATATTCTATTTCATCAAGCAGTTATAATATTACTAACCTAAATAAGTACCTGTATGAAGGTATATTTGAACCAAACGAGTAATAGATTGTTTTGGGTGAACCTCTTAATAATGTATGCATATGGGTATTGTTAGGTTTATGCATGTATGGATATATGATCTTTATATACCTGGGTAGCAAAATTAATATAAAAAAAAGGATAAATGAATAAATAGATGAAAGAAAGTAAGGAATGAAGGGGGAATGAAAGAAAAGGGGATAAAGAAATTAGGGTGAATAAATAAAGATGAAGGTAAGTACTACAATATATAAGCTTGTATACTCAGTTTGTATAACCTAAATACTCGGATTTCTGTCATGTGTTATTATATATTATTATTGTATCGTTATACATCTTATGTATATCTGCCTAACCATCGAAAGAGTGTTTGCTTAATATGAAGATAGGCCTATGAACTTCATGCTGAATTCAATATAAATTTTTACGTAGTATAAATTTTTACGTAGCAAAAAAACCTACAACGTAGGAAAATGTAACAAGCGGGTGGGGCCATGAAATATAACTATGCGTGTGGAGTTTGATAGAAAAAGGAAATTCATGTAGTAAATGTATTCATGTCTGTTTCTACTTTAGATGTATCATTTGGTGGCAGGGTACACACATATATATATATATATATATATATATATATATATATGTCTATATTTGTGTGAGTATGTATGTATAAGTGTATTTTATGTATGCATGTATGTTTGTATATGTATATATATGTGTATCTATATATATGTGTGTATGTTTGTATATGGATGTATTTTTATGTGTGTATGTATGTATATGTATGCATATGCATATGTATTTCTGAACTATTAAAATAGGCTGTCTCATATATGATTGTTGTAACAATATAGATTACAAGAATATATGGATGTCCGAATGTTGTTTATATGTATGTTATATATATATATATATATATATATATATATATATATATATATATATATGTGTGTATGCGTATATATATGTATATATATGTATGTATATGTGTATGTATGGGTATATATATATACATATATATATATATATATATATATATATATATATATATATATATATATATATATATACACTCGTCTGGAGTGTAGTAGCATACTATTTCATATATGAAGGGGTTACCATGCTACTGAAGAAAAGAAAAATGCCATTATTTGTCTCCGTATGTCTGTATGTGTGTATATATGCGCGGGTGTAGCAAAGTGTAGGTGTTTATAAGTATATTGATATATTAATATATATATATATATGTACATGTGGGGTTTAGATAACTTTCGTGTTTTATGTTTATTCATATTTTGTTTGTTTATTTGTTTTTATTTTTATTTTTATTTTATTTTTATTTATTTTTTGTTTTGTTTTATTTACCTTATTTTAATTCTAACTTTATTCCTGCATAGTTTAGAGTTATTGCCTAGTTTCAGTACGTGTGTTGTGAGTAAAATAAAAGCGAACAGCATAGATTCGCTTTTGAATATATGTATTAACGTGAGTGTGTGTGTGTGTGTGTGGCGGTCTCTGTGTATGTGTGTGTTGTGTGTGTTGCATGTATGTGTGGATGGATGTAGATTGAAAGGCACCGGTCAGTACTTAGTGACCATAGCTAATGTTCTTTACAGACTCCAAGACAAAAAAACTAAATTCTCAAGTACCTTATGCCATAAAACCCGAAAGATAGGTTTGATAGGAGGAAAGGGTAATGAAAAAGATGTTTATTATCTTCAAAGACATCACTTGTCCTCTCACCGTTTTTATGATTCCCACCCAGGTTACATTCTAATTTGACAAACGAAATAGGAAAATGTTTTTGGTTGAAATATCACTTTCGACTGTAATTCTTGGCCTGAAGACGTAATCCCTCAACGCGGGTGGTTACAGAAACATGTATGCACATATGTAGCAATTAATGTTTGTATAAATAAAATTAATATATATATATATATATGTTGATTGTTCTGTATTAAGCAATTAATATATATATGTATATATATATATATATATATATATATATATATATATTAATTGCTTAATACAGAACAATCAACATAATGATTTAAACAATAAAAAATGAAAATAAAGGTTAGCTAACCAGGTTTCGTTCCTCGCTCAACAGAGAAATACGATCAAAAAATATCAATATGGCGAGGGAGAAAAAAAAAGCGAAAAATAAACGGGGTAAAAATTACTTATAGACCAAATTAAGTCCTAACAGATTTTCTTTTTGCTTGCAAAGACAAGGTCTCAAAGACTTAATGAAAATAGTCTCCGGAATTTTTAAATGAAAGAGCGAGTGCGACCTACTCAAGATCATAAACATGTCAGCACACGCATGGTTATTTATAAGGTGGTCGCAAATAGCAGAACCATACGTATTATTTAGAACATCCGAGGGTGAAAAATTCGCATGACGAATCTTTGATGATATATGTTGTTTCAAACGGGAATCTAATATTTGCGATGTTCGCCCAACATAGTGCGCACTGCAACTACATTTAAATAAATAAATAGAATAAATAGAATTATTATGGTGTGGGGGCGGGGAGAACATAGTTCTGGGTGAAAAAACAACACGTATATTCGATGCAAAATAACACCGTTCCACATACAAAGAAATTTGCTTCGCAAATCGGTCGCTGATGTTACCTAAACCGGTAAAGATTGGTTTACGATAAACAGAAGTAAGAAAATACGAGGATGTCTTGGACACAAGAAAACCCCAAAACAGGAGACTAGAATTCGTTTCCTTGTCTACCGTAAACTTAAGGGCTGGCTGAACGTTATTGAGGGACACAAAAAAAGCGACCGCATTGGTTTCGTTGTCAAATAAGCAAAAACTGTCATCTACGTAACGAAAGTGAATGTCCGATTACGATCTTGAGTAAGTCGCACTCGCTCTTTCATTCAAAAATTCTAGAGGCTATTTTATTAAGTCTTTGAGACCTTCTCTTTGCAAGCAAAAGGAACATTTTTAGAACCTAATTTGGTCTTTATGTTATTTTTCTCCAGATTATTTTTCGTTTTTTTTTCTTCTCCGCCATATTCATAACCTTTTTTTTATCGTATTTTCCTTGATTTAGCTCTGTCGAGGGAAGAATGAAACCTGCTTAGCAAACCTTTATTTGCATTTTTTTTTAATTTTTTAAATCATCATTTTGATTCGTCTGTATTTAGCCATCATTACATTATGTATCCCCTGAATGTGTGTGTGTGTGTGTTATATTATTGTGTACCAAAGAGGCACCGAAACGATTTATGTTGTATAATCGTCTAAATGTTGATATGCGTACTTTGGACGAAGGGTTCATCCTGATGTGTATACGTTGCGTCTTCACTATTTGAACTCTAGAATTGTTGTGTTGCTGTCGGTTAGTGTTATATTTATATATAATTGTTCATATTCGGGTGTGTCTGTGTGATACATGTATTTTGGACATAGCTTCATACGTCGTTAATCTTGTCCACCTGAAATGAATCTTGTTATTGGAAGGGAGACTGGAACTTGTTTGGATTTATTGGGTTTATATAGCTTTTATTCATTTTCCATGTGTCGATCGCAGAAGAAGGGAAAGTAAATATCTTTGCTTCTGTGGTTAATTCGAAGTCCCATTCTGTGACACGTCAGCCCTTTCCCCACTGACGGGGGACGACTTGTTAAACCGTCCGCTCTGTTCAATGCCCAAACCTCAACTCTCAATTATCTCCATGTAACTTGATCTGCGTAACATGCACGTGACCAGCTCTTCCCGTAACTTGTCTACAATATGGTTTACCATATTTTGACAATCTTTCAACATTATTCACATTCATATCCCATCCATCTCGCCAGTTAGATAGATAGATAAATAGATAAATCGACACCGATACATATATATATACTGTTATATATACTATTATATATATATATGAATATATATGCATATATATATATATATATATATATATATATATATATATATATATATATATATAAATATGTATATTTGTTTGTGTATTTAGTTTGGATCTCATTACTATATATTAGCTTCAATATATTAATCGATGGCGAATTTGACTTGGATTATGAATACATCATCTGAATGCATACATAAACCATATTTACACTTATCTCACGCCTGAGAAGCTCCCGGCGGCTTGCTTGTATAGTATCAATACTTATCGGTATACAATTTATATTTATGCAGTTATTTTTAATTTGTCTGTTCAGTTTGAAATAAACATATTTACTTGTTTGTTAAAAGCAATCGGTAAAATCAACATTACTAAACTAGTCGTATTTTACGATGGCTCTATAATTGAGTTGTAATTTTACATATAAGGGGTTTTAAATATACATGTTATGAACTTAAACAATTCTAGCTAACAAACATAAGGGCATTGCATATTTAAACAAACGCTTAACTTATTTCCTGTTAATTCGCGAATCCATGAGGAAGATGTATTCTCTATTACAGCAAAGTGAATTATTCTTGTTTACGCACATAATATTTTATATTATTTGCTAACAATTAAAAAATAAATACAGTCATCATAGTTAATAACACTCCTCTGCAAATAAGCAATAGCGCATTTCACACGTGATTTTCTTCGGACTAGGTATAAGTTAATCATATTTTGGGCAAGGATTATATATGTCTAATTATTAATCAGTTTTTTTCTGTTCTTTATCATATGTGTTACAAACCTATTCATACTAGAAAATGGCTCATTTTACCCATCTCTAATTTACTATGATAGCTAGATGCAACTTATGGAACTCCAAACTATCGAAAGACAATTAATTTAAAAGAAACCCCAATTTGATTCAAACACAACTTCCGACTTTGCACCAAGTACCTACTGTAGAACTTGTGTACGAAAAGAAATACAAATACATTGAGAACTTTGCAAAGAAGTTAGTCCACATTTACCGTGGTAAAAAGATTACTCACAGCAGAGAGTGTCGTATATTTTTACAAAGTCACCATTCGCCCATGTAGTATTTTTGCTACATCTGAGCTAGTGAATATACCACCAATTTCTCACTATTAGACAGAGTTAAAAAAATAATCGCAAATATAATGGCCGCCACACTGTTAGCAGAGTTCCAGCCGCTGTCCCATCGCCGTAACGCCCCATTTGCAAGCACTTTAATGGAATGTTCTATGAAAAACAATGAACACTTCGACCTCCGAGTAACTGCATCAGCTGCAAAATCATAGCTCTTCGTTGCTGTAGTCGGTAGATATCGGAAGGCTTTAATACTGAATTAATGTTTTCCCCTCGTACTTGTAGATGTTGGAATTTCCCGTAATCCCCTTCGTAATCGTAATTTCTTCCCTTTTTCCGGCTTCGATGACTTGACTAACCTGTAGAATTTATGCGAACATACATTTCGCGGCTCAACCTCTAACAGTTCTCTCTTAGAAATGATTGTAAATAGTAGTTCTTTAGTTTTCAAGTAGTAATATGAATTGTTTGAAGTGAAGAGGAGATCTACGTCTGCTGGGTTATAGTAGTACTTTAAAAGTTAATCAGGGGTCGGACATTTTATAGTTATGTATCTCATAAGTAATTAGTGTGACGTCACTGAAAGCATCGCCAATACGTGTTCTTTGTTTTAATGAATGATTCTGGGAACGGGAATAGGAGGTCTGTTGTGTCGACATTTATTAAACATGCTGTTTTGCTTGCATAAAGAAAACGCTATTGAGATAAACTTCTATTAATTTCTTGAAGATATCATAAATAAAAAATAACTAGACAAAATATCGCATAGCAAGAATATATGCCCAAAATCTTTTCTAAACATTATATACATTGAAAAAATCTGTTCTTATATTCTTATTTGATATGAATTTTTTACAAAATTTAATCTGCATTTTCTGATTTCTTATTTCGCGTCGCTGTTTGGTTTGATATGGTCGGTTCAAATCGCGTAATATTGCGCGCTTGAAATGAGTAATTTAATATCTCTATTTAGATATCCTTTCCGCCACTAGGTGGAGCTTTCTTTAGTCTCATAGATTCTACCGTTACGAATCATACGTGTAGTATATTTTCTTCAATGCTTTTTTTATTGGCTTGTTCCTTGTCTGCTTTTTCTCTATGCTGTTCGTTTTGCTGAGTCCCTTTTCTGCAGTGCATATAATTTCCGTGTACCGCTTTATGTATTTTCTCTTTTTTTTTGGTGTGTCGGGCACACTGTTTTCTATACTACCTGGTCGTTTTCATCCATCTTTCTAGTCCATATGATTTCGATCAGCATCATACTTTTGTTGTAAAATATTGTGTCTCACCAAAAGTTTTGCGCTTTTTTAGACCAAATGTTTCAGTTCCTTTTTTATATGGTTCATAATATATAATTTAATGTCAATAGGTTTTCTTTATATTTTTAGGTATTCCTTTTCAATTTTACGATTTATTTATGTTGCTTTAATGGTGACTATTTTCAGAAGTCCCACATATATTTACTTATTGTAGCCATTGCTTCTTTATTTGGTAGTTCGATAGCGTTCTGTTGCCTCCAATTTTACATTTCTCGTATATAGCTGTGTCCATTGTTCCAATTCGAAATATTATTATTATTATCATTATTATTATTATTATTATTATTATTATTATTGGGGTGCAAGGGTAAAAGTTCATTCACCATCAGGAGCTGTATGGTGCCTCCCTCACTCTGATTGCCATTAGAGCACACTTGAGCACGGTCGAGTATCCCCCTTGATCAAAATACATGAACTACTTACTTGTGACATGGCCACAAGGATAGACATAGAGACAGAAAAATTTCCGACATCTCAGACTACTGTTCATCAAGTACTACCGACCTTTAAGCAGCTTTTTCTTCGCCCTTTGTCAGAAACATCACTCATTGAATGAGGACTGAGGGACAAAAAAAAGAAGAAGCGAGAGTTACTGGGGCTGCCGATAACACATCCACTGTATTATCTACTCTCCATTAAAAATAGGGGGAGGAGGGGATGGGTACAAGTAACTTATTTATATCTTAGTAGTAAGTCCGGTGCTAAGTTATCAGAATATTTAATGCATCTAAAAC
Organism: Euprymna scolopes; assembly: GCF_053919585.1. NCBI lineage: Eukaryota > Metazoa > Mollusca > Cephalopoda > Sepiida > Sepiolidae > Euprymna > Euprymna scolopes. The sequence goes on from NC_136491.1 coordinate 129,101,079, forward strand.
CAAACTCCTATCCTTACATCATCAACGCTCTGATCCCCATCTGGCATCAATTGGGATGGATGGCTCTCGTCTGGGAGAGGCTCCGTGTTTTGGCAAGCTTCTGGGTTTGTCCTTTACTCCTGATCTGAAATGGAACACGTACATCAAGTATGTTGCCAAGGTCGCTGGAAAGATGGTGGGATCCTTCTACCGCTCCAGAAGATATCTCACTACTGATGCAGTTCTCTATCTATATAAAAGCAAAGTACGTTCAAGGAATACTCCTGCCATATCTGGGCAGGAGCTGCTAAAAACAGCCTATCCTGCCTTGGCAGAGTACAAAATAGACTTCGTTGCTTAGTGGGGGATGCCCTTTTCTCCACCTTGCAACCTCTCTCCCACAGACGAGACGTTGCGAGCCTATCTTTGTTTTATTATTATTTCCATGGCAGGTGTTCGTCTGAACTCCAATCTCTGGTCCCACCTCGCCAATCTTTCACGAAAAATACCCGTCTAGCTGAATCCACTATGAAAAATTTCCCCCACTCTTTATGTGTGCCTAATTCAAAACGTGGATTCCATGGACACAACTTCTTTCTTAGAACTGCGTGCCTGTTGAACTCTGCTCTGTCTGCCTGCTTCCCACCGGACTACAACTTGGATGTGTTAAAGTCCAATGTTAACAAAATCCTAATGAACCGCCCCCTTAAGTAAACACTTCATCAAATCTCCACACTAACGTCATGTACTGGCAATAACCCTTATCCCTGAGTGGCTTCCGGGCCTTTATAAGTGGTGACCACTGTGTAAAAAAAAAGTCACAGCAGACAGCTGAAGAATATTGTCTTTCCAAGCCTGATGGTTTATTCGGAAATTACTCAACTCTTAATTGTGTTAGGCGAATGATACCGACTAAGACTACCAGTGCGGTCATGAGCAAGTAACCTTTTATGATCACTATACTGTAAGGAAAATCCTGGCTAAACGGTTCCGGAAAAGAAAGTATGTATGAGCAATGATCAATAATGATTTGAAAATTACCTGATACGTGAAGAAAATATTATTATTTTAATCTTCTTCTTCTTCTTCTACTTCTTCTTCTTATTATTATCATTATTATTATCATTATTATTATTATTATCATTATTATTATCATTATTATTATTATTATTATTATTATTATTATTATTATTATTATTGTTAGTACTAGTAGTATTTTAATTTTCAGGTATCTATATATACATTTTTCAAACATTTATATATATAAACAAACACATTATATATATATATATATATATATATATATATATATATATATATATATATATATATATATATATAGATATAGATATAAAGGGTTACCCAGAACCGAAAGCTAAATGGAGACCATCTAGAAAATATGCTGTAGAACTGAGAAAAAAGGGCAAATACCCTAGTGTTTTGATGAGATGTTTTGAATGTAATAAACTAATTATGGCCAAAGTTTCATTTCATTCGGACAAAACACTAAGCAACGGGGCCTAATTAGAGAGTGGTCCCTTCTTGGGGTCACCCTGTATATATAATTTCTTTTTTGGAAATATGTGTTTTGACTTGTATTGTTGACGCCCTAAGTGAATTAAACATTCAAATTATTCATTTTTCATTATTATTTTGAATGAATATATGGTTCTATAACGTTATTCTGATATTTCTATTTCATTTTCCATAAGTTACATAAGAATACAAATAAATTGCTACTCAATATTGTAAATTGTTTATGTTAAACTTGAAAGATTTACTTTTCGACCTCTTTCTAAAGGAAAGGAAATATAGAAGCTGCCTTCAATAGGATTCCAGACGTTTTCCCTTGGAATCATTTATGGATAAAGTGTGACCCCAAAAAAACCAAACAACATAGAAAGTATATCTAGAACATATGACGGAATAAAAAGGCCAAAGACCCTAGTGTTTTGATGTGATGTTTTGAATGTAATAAACTAGTTATGACCAAAGTTTACTTTCATTCGGACAAAATACTAAAACCGGGGCCTAATTATAGTTCGGGACCCGTTTTTTGGGGGGTCACCCTATACTACACACATGACAATTTAATCCCCTTCAAAGTAATCGGCTGCAATGGACTTGTTGTACCATTCAGCCAACTTCTGAAATCGCTCATAGGAGCTCTTTGGTGTGAACGTTTTAATGACCCTCATCAGACCCTCATTCATCTCCTCAATTGTCGCATAAGCACAACCTTTAAGGTTTTTTTTTCTTGAGCTTAGGAATAACTAAAAGTCACAAGGGGCAAAGCCCATACTATAGATCTGTCTTGATGCCCACCTTGGTGAAATAGTCTGTGATTATTTCTGAGCACACCTGGAACACACTTCTCGCAATTCTTCCGCATTTTCAGTTCCCCGCGAATAATTGTTTCGCTAAGTTTCCAAACTGACATCAAATTATGCACTTATTGTCTCTATAGACGCGGCAGTCCTCATCCTTTTATCTGGCTATTCAACTCTGGTGTTATGAGTTCAATCACCTCGCACACCTCACATCCTCCCTCATAGACTCCGTGCCTTTCTTGAATTTCTTATGCCACTAAAAAAACTGATTCTAAATCCTTTCAAACTGGCCTAAAAATCAGTTTGAAACATCTAATACCTTTCTGTACCTTTTTTTCCAAGTTTAAACAGAATTTTATTACACAACTTTTTTCTAAAATGTCTTCACGTTTAGACTGCCTTTTGAACATTCATCACTGTGACTATCACGCTTTAGTAGTGTGTATTCCAATTCCGGATGTAGCTGTTCTTTGAACCTTAAATAATAAAATTGAGTGACTCATCTCATGAGCTGTATAGTGTTAATACACTGAATTTTCAAGTAGCTAGACAATTTTAAATGCTTATAAAATAACTATGAAAACTTATTTAAGGTACTTTGCGCGGGCGTGTGTGTGTGTTATTTATTAACTTGTTCTTTATTCATGAAACGATCTCTGCAACTGAAGGTTACTTCTCTCACGTTTACTTTAATGGCGACCTCCAATATCTTAGGTCGAATTCATTATGGGTATAGATGCATTATTATGGTTTACTTGGAATCATTACGCAGGTCACCACACGCGATCGCTCATTGATAATAACCGCTAGTGTTCCTCTCCTCAAACTCTCATACTTCGTAGCTCTTTCGATTAGCGTTTAAAATGATTTTACCTGCTCGCGATAGTTCTAGCGATTGAATGTTCGTTGGAAACAGATATTGGTATGTCTCGGTCGTCATACGTTATGTATGTTTTATCTGAAGTCTTTTCCAGATTTGTTTAATGTTTTTTTTTCTCTTTCAATCCCGCTTTTTACTTTACAACAATTTGGTGTGCGACTGGCTGAAGCCTAGACCATAACTTATTTTTTAAGGATAGAGGAAGGAGGGCAATTACCGTAAATAGTTTAACTTAGTTCTATTGTTCTTACGTATTCTTAACGTTTGGTTTTAGTTTTGTTTGGGTTGAAACTTCAATATGACTGGTCAGTGTTCGCAGAATATTATTATTATTATTATTATTATTATTATTATTATTATTATTATTATTATTATTATTATTATTATTATTATTTACGGGCGTCCTCACGAGTGCAGAGTTAAACACAGGGTTTCTAATTTGGGAGAAACACAGCTCCACAAAAAGGGCCGCTCTCGATAAGAGCAACAATTTTAAAATACCACAGTCATGAATGATTTCTCCTCCACTGGCAGAGGACAGAAAAGGGGACGTGTAACATAAGAACGTATACTATTATTGCTGTAGTTGTTGTTATTATCGTTGTTGTTGTTATTATTATTATTATTATTATTATTATTATTATCATTATTATTATCAACAGTAGCAAGCATATTAGTTGTCAGAGTAGAAATATCATCTATCGTTTTCTATCTTACTCTCTTTCTCATCCGATTTTTCTTTGACAAGATGAGCGGTGATGTCGTGAGGAAGTAGAGATGTAAAAGACGTTAAGTAATCTTGTGTGAGCAGACCGCAATCCGACCCGATCTCAGATCTGGCCGCAGGTCAGTCGGCGGTCGTCGGTGTCGTCGGCGTCATTTCAAAGAAGACACAATAAAAGAAGTAAGGAACACAGTGTGGGGTTATGAAGATGGAGATGGCAGGTAAATGGGGAAAAGAAGAAAGAGATGTACTGAGGAAATAGGTGGACGGGTGTGGGGTTAGCGAGCAAATTTTCTTGTTAAAAGGACAGGGAAAGAAAGTTGTGTTGACGAAAAGGATAATCGCCGTAGGGTGTCGGTATTTTCTACCCGATGTATGGGTGGGGACGGATAGATATATATCCACAAAGACATACACACACACGCACACACACAGCTATATACACATACGCATTTCTATGTGTACACAGCCTGTGTAAGAGAAACATTTTACATTTAGTGTGACGCATAAATAATTGCAGTACACATTTACATATGTTTATGCATTTTAGTTGGGTACATTCCCTCTCCTCTCTATCACACACACACACACACACACACACACACACACACACACACACACACACACACACACATATATATATATAAATGTGTGTATAAATACTCGTATATAATATATATACGGTATAATATATATATATATATATATATATATATATATATATATATATATATATATATATGCGCGTGTGTGTGTAAGGGGTGAATTTGTGTTTATAAGTATGTTGCGAATAGCATTTGCAAGTAATAAAATGTGGAATAATGCCTTAGCCCACCTCTGATTTACTTCTCTAGTGTATGCATATATACATACACATACACACAAACACACACACACAACCACACACAAACACACACGCACATATATATATATAGAGAGAGAGAGCAAAAAGAGAGGGAAAGCTGAGAAGAAGAGGGTTAAACTTACATAGGAACTTTATTACATTATCTCGTCAAAATTTTCTGAACTTGTTAATTAATTCTTATTCACTTGTTTGGAATATTCTTTTGTCTTTGTAGTCGTACTTTTTCATACTCAATCCACATTCTAACCAAAATCCACATTCTTCGGATTTTTAAGTGGTTTTCTTTTTTCTATCTCCCCCCCCCCGCACCGTAATATTTCAGTCCTTTATCTACTAATCGAAGATGTATTGTAAATAGGCGCCGTCTATTTTGCTCGCACATTTATATACTGCTGATTTTATCTCCCTTTTTGACGAGAAATATTTAATTCGAGAATGACATAACTTAAAGATGTTCCAATCCGTTTTTCTCCGAATTTTTACCGTCTGTAAATCTATTGCCATGATATTACATTAAATGCACTATGTAGTTGTAATCCTTATTTTCTTATCTCGTCATTTAACTTACTCTTTTTTAATCGGATAGAGCTTTCTATCCGAATAGGTTTGGTTTTTAGTTGAAAACTTACTTCTTTATACATCTTATAAATCCGACTGCATGTCTGTCTCACTGTCAATCTATCTATCTATCTATCTATTTATATATATATATATATATATATATATATATATATATATATATATATATATATATATATATATATATACTAGCATGGCTACCCAGCGACCAAGCGTTGCCAGGCTCGACATGAAGTTCGGTTTGACCACACCTGCTATACTAAGAATATGTAACAGTTTTTCATTATTATATGTCAAATCTATCGTTACCCAACAAAAATTCCAAAAATACAAGAAGGAACGAAAACACAAAAATATACCCCCTCCTCATCGAAAAAAGAAATACGCGACAAACTTTCCATCAGATATTTCGGAAGAAGGGATACGAAAAGATTTATTCACCGGATATTGAGCACATTTTTATGACTGTATTCCAGTTTAAGCGACTTTTTTATGCTACCTCAGTCGAAAAATATATGTCTTGACGGTCTGTTGCAACGAAAACAAACTGCAAATAATTCTGTTTAAAAAAATACCAAAGTAGAATGTGTGTTAACCGAATGTTTATGTTATAAAAATGATGAGTTATGACTTATTGCGTTATTAGAAGAATAAAAAAAACTAGTGATGATGTCAAAAAAATGTGAAGAAAAAAAAATGGTAAAAAAACGTAAATGAAAGTTTTTTGTTTTGTTTTTGTTTTAAAAAAGGAATCGTAGTTGAATTGAATTGTTTATTTATTTTAAAATAAAAATTCACTGGACCACAACGTTAATTTCGAAATCACGGACATTATTTTATTTAAACTAATATAAACCATAATGCTTGAAAGTTTTTAGTTTTAATATCCGCTGAAAAAGAAAACAACAAAAAACGAACACCGTTCGTGCCTAAGGGAACTAACTCCAAGCGATTCATAAAAATCGATGTCGGTAAAATAAATTAGATAAAACATGTTACAAATATAAATCAATTTTAGATAATAAACTAAAATACAACACTTAAAATAATTCTCTCACTATAAACAATAACTAATACACCGCTATTTAATAAAGTCGATTTTCCTTAATGAAATATGCAAATGACGTCACCTCTTTAATGTTATATTTTGCAATAATCATAGTATATATAGGAATGAATTATATGATAAGGTAATTGATTTTTGTATATATTAATTAATTCGTGAACAAACAAATAAACAAACAGACAGGAAGACGAATTTATATATATATATATATATATATATATATATATATATATATATATATATGTCTATCTATATGAATATATGTTTATGTATCTCTCTCTCTCTCTTTAGATTGATTTTATAAATTTAAAATCCAAAATTTAGATATTAACACATCTCATCGGGGTTGACAAGTCAATTACGAAATTCAAATTGAAAATGTTTACCAAGCGGAAATTAATTTTATTAAACCTGCTATGAAAACGATGCATGACATGCCTTTTTATTTGTACTTATAATATTAAAATCCAGATATTACGAAATTAAAATTGAAAATACTCTTATTAATTCGAAGAGAAATAATTTCATTAAACATGTTATGAAAAGGATGTCATACATTTTTACATCAATTTCATAACAGAATCCCGATATGTTACCTTTTTTTGTATTTTGATGTGAAATAAATTTTTAAAATTGACGTTTCACACACGCGATTGTATGTACTTTTATTTTTCACGTGGAATATGTAACGATTTGTGATATTTTATTGTGTTAGTAGCATAGGTATTTTTCTAAAGATTTCTAATGTTTATAAAAATATATATTTCATGGCGTAACTTTAACGTTACTTTAACGTTACTTTAAGCAACTGTTAATAATTATAATACATTTTATGTAGGCTCTTAAATTGGAATATGATGTACCAATACACATTTTTGTCATCAATATACATATATATATACACACGTAAACATAGCTATACATTTTGCGATGATTAAAATACACCTGCAATTTCATTTATCTCTGTTCTCGCGTTGCTTCATTTTACTTTAGATGAAGTTCCACAAAAAACAAGGGAACCACTTGCCGGGTCTTATATTGTTCGTTATTTTAAATATATATATATTTGAATATTCGATTAAAGTTCTCCTTAACACCTCAAGCACTAGGTTAATAAAGATTTTGGGAATATACATTTCCTCTCCTCAATTGGCTATTCATATTTGTGCGATGAATACTACGTGATTTTGAATATTCAGTCAGCGCTCACCTGTAAGGAAAAGTATCCTCATGCGAGATTTTCTTGTCAAACCCACGTACAGAGAAACATTACTGTCATAAGGTTAAATGGGAACAAACGAAAGGAACACAATATTTTTAGGAAACGACCATGTATTCAAATATATTAAAGGCAAACCGAGTTGAGTAATACCATTCCTTAACAGTGGGCGTTTGCACACGACCTGACTGTCGGGAACCGGGATTCGATACAGGAAGTGACGTCACCAGAGGAAGTGACATCATGAGATTATCCATTACTCCTATCGAGGTGCGTCTCCAACATCCCCCTCTCAAGAATTTTGTTCGTAAAAGCTGTCAGTACCTCTTCATTTTAGGAGTTACCATCAATAGCTCGGTAACCTTTCTCTCACGAAACGAAAGTTCAGGTGTTGATTGTGGAGGTACAAGATCAAAAGTTTCGAAGACAGTGTATAGCAGCTCATCTTCCATGGTGGACTGTCGCTGGTTTCAGTTCATCGACATCTTCTTAGTTGGTTCTGGTGACGTTTGTGGGTATATATTGATCCTTGGATGATATATACTATGTCACCGACTCTCTTAGTAATTGTACCCACCTACCAGAATGATGCTTGTTTTCATAACTTTTGAAAGCACTCTCTCACTTGATCTGAAACGTTCACTGGGTACACACCTGGTCACTAGTGACCTTGAATGTTGGGTAAGAGATTGTCAAAAACGCATCTCATTCCCAGCTAAACATCGTTTCTGCAGGTGAGACTGCTGTTGGTTATGGCAGGTCGCTTTTGGAACCCCGGCGTGGCAATGGTGTTGATAGTTAGGGTTTGACATAGAAAAGACCTATACAAAATATTTTTCTCAAAATCGTTATCTTTGCTTAAGGAAATGACAGTAAAAGTTGAAAAAATTGAAGCGATTAAACGTTTTTCGGTGAATTGTCAAGAACATCCCGTCATCAAAACAATCCGTACTGTTAAGAAAATAGAACCATTATTTAGAATAATTTTTAAACTACATTTTAAAAAAAATGGAAAGGATAATGAATTAGAAAAATAAATATTAAGTGTAAAGGCAAAATTATGTTTTTTTAAAAATAATAACAACCAAAGTTCGCTTTTTCATTTCAGGAACTTTTGGGGGGTGGAAACATTTTAGATTTCACCGTCGCAAAACACGTTCGTTATTGATATTGAAAATTAACGTGCGTTTATTATTTAATTGGAAAACATTACGATTTAGGCTTAATTATTTCGGAAGGAAAAACGAAAAAGACTTGTTAAACTATATATTATTATATTTTAAGTGTCTGCCGTGAATTAAAACACTTGTTTTATCTTTTTAAATTTGTTTTTCTATTAGCTTGGCGCTAAAACAATGTCATTTTTTGAAGTTCAAATGAACGTCAAAAGCATTATTTTTGCACCAACTTAATATTTCTCATCAAATTCTATTTGAATGTTTTATTAAAATATGGTAATACTCTAGTTTTATATTAAAACAAAGAAAATAGTTCATACAATTTTATTCTACACATTCTTTACGGAAAAAATAGCCACATAAATTTTCAAGTTTTTCTACTTAATAAAAAATACTTTGCAGAAAATTAGTGTCAAATTTTAATTTCTTTTATTTTTAGGGAGTAATTGTTTTTAAGTAGTGTCTTTCTTCTAAAGTTATAGTTTTAAAATCAGATAACCAACAAAGATTAATACGAGTAAATAAGGAAACTCCTTTAGAGGTTTTTCGTTAATTGTGCATCTATGTTATTGTGCTAAAATAACATTGTTATTAAGAAAGCAATTCCTAATACTGGAAGGAGGCTGTATTGTAACTATTCTGTACATTCAGCTTAAAATTTAATAAACAAAAATTTCATAAGAAATTATTTTAACTTGAAAATACTATAAAAAATAGCATAGTAACATAGATACACAAGCACTGGTTTTTCAAACTGTAAACACTAAACACTCGTTTAAAATGACACAGCTACAGCAAGAATGAAACTCTTTATAGATAAATTCATGTTATCGAAGGAGGAGGTAAAATTTACTAAAAATGTCTAAACTAAACACTGCTATGCCTCTGATTTGGTTTGGTCCTCTCTCTTCAATAATCTAATTCAACTCTACAAAGTTTTTCATTTATTTTTTTACGTATGAAAAGTGAAGACAGCCTAATACAGTTTCCTTCAGTTATACTCCATTTATTTATTTTACTTTTCAGATTAGAATGTCAGTAAAAGCACGACGTTCAGTTATAACGCGTGGTTCACAAAATTTGCTGTTCCACTTTATCATTTGGATGAAACAGCATCCCCAACTTTACAACAAGTCATCCAGTTTAGTTATTTCCTCGGAAAGAGTTATCCCCGCTTAAAACAAAGTGAAATTTCTAAGTTAATTTCCAAGGAAATAATTAGATTAATGTGTTTATGGACTAGATTTGTCTACCCTCAAAAAATATTATAAATTTAACATTTTGGTCAACTTTATCATCCAAGTGTATGCAGTTTGTTGATTTGAGATCAAAACCAACAATATTTTTTAACCAACAACAGTATATTTTAATATGATTCAGAGAACAAAACAGTTAACTGAAATCCAAATTACTGTTTTAAACAGTTCAAAATATAATGCTTTTGCACTACTTCCGGAAAATATAATATCGATGATAAACTCAGATGAATTGGATGTGAGAGAAGAGGCCATGCAAACGATTTTGTCCATTAGGTAAATAAATATTTATCCATTAAATTTTATTAGTTTTCTTAATTTACCCAAACAATATTTAGTTTTATTCATATTACATCGCAAAACATAAAAATAAGTGTTTTCAAATAATTTTTTTTTGTGTGTTGTTTTTCCCAGAAATTATGAACAACTCCAAATAAAAAAAATGAAAGAGATTGCTGCTATCAATGTTACAGCCTCACACTGGTCAAATTTGATTGATTTTTCTCAATAAGTTGTATATGGGCAGGAAGCAAGACACGCACATTATTACTAACTCATCGTGCCAGCAAAATAGAGATTCATTTTCCTCATAGGAAAGTATACAGAACAATTTAGTTCTATTATAACAGTTTATATTATTGCGTTTAATAAAAAAATACATGGTTCTGTAACTTGTATCAAGTTGTTATAGTGTGTAATACATCTCCACATATCATTTTGAAATGTAAAATTTAAAAGACGCAGTTTCTAATTAGGTTTTTATATTTTTTGTTTAATTAATGTATTAAAGGTTGAGATATTTTGCTAGTTGTGATTCATACTTAAAATTATAATTCATTTATTTATTTTTCTTTCAATGTATTTCATAGAAATATATCAATTTTAATTGCAAATTTATAAAAATAGTGAAATTTCAAAGTCAGTGTTGTGAAAAATGCTATGAAAATGAAGGATTTCTCAGCATTTTTCTACACGACTTTTAAAATTAAATGCTCAATTTTCTGTTCAAGATGGGAATATAATTTTTGGTATATGTTCTTATTACATCCAATCCCAACTATCATCACCAGTGCCATGTTGATTTTCTGAAAAAAGTTGCAAATCGACAAGCCCTACTGTTGGTGTGTTCGGGTTGGATGTAATAATATACACGTGTAGAGATTTTTGAAGTGCTTCGCGTTTAATCTCCGGTAGAGACACAGGGAGTTCTCTGATTGTGTTGCCCCTCATCGTTTCTATTTTCCCGTCCGTCCGAAGAGTGGTAATGGTGGAATCTTCAAACGGATCCGTTTTCAATGTTATCAGGCTAGATAGGCTATCTGCATGGTTAATTTGTTCCATATCAGTTTTATCAGCCTCCTTAGGTTACTTTGGTTTGTGGGAATTCTTTTGGCGCGGTTTTTTTAGCTTCCGGCTTTGCAGTTTTAGTTGTTTGCCTCGTTTGGCATATTCCGTTGAATGTTTTTTTTTCGATTGCTCTGTTGCTGATAATGGGGCATTTTGTTTCTTCTTGAAAATGGGCAGAGTGATTTGTTTTAGTTGACTCTTGCTATAGCCTTTGTTCATTTTCTTAGTTCTGGTGAGAATACTTCTGGAAATTCCCCTTATAACTCGTCCTTCAGCTGGTGCGCTTCCGTAGACGAGTCTTCTACTCTATGACAGAATTTATTTATAGGTTGGTCCCACAATTCGAATCGTTCCATCCAGTCATTTTCGAAGAGGTTTTCGGATGGCCTATGTACATACACTTTCACTTTTTTAGTAACACCATTTAAGGTCATCGGGAGTGTAAGCTCTCTCTCAAATTCCACTTTATCGCCTGTCACAGCTCGAACCGATTTGTTCGTCTTCCGCATGGTTGGTTTCTTAGCCTTTTCCATGTCTATACGGTTAATGGTGGACAGGTCTGATCCGGAATCCAATTGTAGATCCACGGTTTTATTTGCGATGTTAACTCTGACATATTTGCGCCGGTTCTTCTTCTAATTAAATCGGATCTAGTCTGTCGGACGCTGTCTTTGACCTTGTTCTTCCTGCAATGGATCGATTTGTGGCCGTTCCTGTCACATTCGGTGTAGTACTTATCTATGTAAAAACATTGACTCGACTAGTGTTTTCCGCCGCAGTAGTAACACAGGCTTGTAGGGGATCCGGGTCTTGTGACTGGTTGGTTCTTATTAGGTGTAGCCTGAGTTTGCTTACTTGCCGCTTTGCTTTTTCGGGGTGAGTATTTCTTTGGTCTGAAGGTCGTCCTTCTAACGAGTGTTGCGCCTGACTACTTGACGTGTCTCGAGTTGTTCCTTAAGCAGACTACCCGTTGTAATCCCCGGCCAACTTCTGGAGGGCGTGGCCCTGTTCGCTCTCAAGTCTAGAGTAGAGAGAACATGTTGTCTAATTTCAGCGTTTTTGGATGAGACTAGACCCTGCGGACAAAAATTAAACAGTTGAAGTCATCTGCCGATGAGTCAGATAGACGGAAATCCTCGCAGTGTTTAATTACCACGGACGCAAAGTTAAGTAATCGTCGTGGACGCTTTTTTGCAGGTTAAAGCACTGCCATCTATGAAAGAGCGTAGAATTCGGGCTGAACAGTTAAGATAAAAGTTTGGCCGATTCATAAAATTCCAATTTACTCGTCTTTCTCGGGAGAATATAATCCACAAACATGCTATGTTCTGTGGTACCTAATTTCCTCAAAAGTAGGTGAACATTTTAGCGTTGCTCCACTCTTGAGAATCTATGGTGAATCGGTCCTCATATCTCCGATAGAAAGCATCAAACGTCCCATCCAACTCCGGTTGGTAGTTGAACGTTTATATAGCGTTCCATATTGTACTTTAGGAAAAAGTAAACCTGTCGTCCCTGTGTTTCGTTCTATCGAATATTTTTAACAATAGCTATTCTTGTCTCTGTTGTTGAAGTAGCATTGCTCCTCCAACGCTTGTTGCAACTCTTGAAATTGTAAACGGAGCTGTTTGTCACGTTGTTTTAAATTCTCCTCAGTTTTCTGCTGCTGGTTCATCTGAGCCTGTATTAGCTGTATTTATCCCTTACTTCTCGGAAAAACCTTAGAGATAACCCAATAGGGCGGTGTGCAAAAAAATAATTTTCCAATGTACACTACAGTAGCAAAAGAATAAAAATAAATGTGGAATTATCTGGAAGTTAGTCAAAATGGTTGATTTTTTCTCATGTTTGTGTGTGGGGGGAAGTTTTTCCACGCGGAAGAAAAAAAGTGTTTAACCTTAGGACCGACAGTTAAAAATAGAATATTTCAGAAAATTTCACTCAATGAAAAAAAGTATTTCCTTTAGTCCAAGTAAAACGAAAAGGGGACAAAAACATTTCTCTCCCGTTAAAATATTACATGAAGATAGCAGCAAAAAAAAAACAAAGGCAAAAATAAACTTTTGACTTCATTTGAAAAAAGTCCAAATTTGCATTAGAATAAACCGTAGTTAGTTACAATTAGAAATTGTTCTCGCGGTTAAATTGGGTCAACATTTTTCCTTTTTTTCTTTCTTCTTTCAATGAGACACTAAACTAACTTTTATGGCCTTAACCAAATACGTTTATCAAGTTCTTTTCATTTCAAATATAGAGACAAAAAGATTACTTACAATTGCATCGATAACTTTTCCTTGTGCTCGTTTTCTTTTTTTTATTTTTGAATTTTGTTTTAGAACGTAATTGTCATCCGACTTCTTAATTGTAATCCGAACTTCTTTTGAAGGTAAATTAAATTCTTTTTTATAGAGCCAACTCGTGTAAAAGTCGAATCCGACATCGCCAGTTGTTATGGGGTTAAATGGTAATAAACGAAAGGAATACAATATTTTAGGAAACGAAAATATATTCACATATATTACAGGCAAAGCCAGTTGAGCAATACAATTCCTCAACGGTGGGCGTTTGCACCCGAACTGCTTGGCCGCGTGCCAATCTCTGACTGCCGGGCACCGGTTCTAGAGACCGGAAGTTACGTCACTAGAGAAAGTGACGTCATGAGATAGTCCATTAATCCCCTGGCATTCGAGGATAGTATCTAGTAGGAATGCAAGTTCTCTCCATACGTGAGTATATATATATATATATATATATATATATATATATATATATATATATATATATATATATATACATCGGAAATTACTTAGATTAAAAAAAACTAAAAGTAATATAATTCTAAGTATATGCGTAACTACTGTTACTTTCATCTTTTTTGCATACAAGCATGCTGTGTATATGCAGCTATTCCGTGTAATTTTCTTTTTACTGGTTACTGTTTTCTTTTTCTTTCCTCGTTCTACTTAATTATTAAGGCAAAAAAGGAGGGTTCGTAGTCTGAAACATGTCTGGAGTTTCAGATTTATATTTGCCCATTTATACTTTTTATTCAATAACATACTTTTTCAATAGAGTGGATGCCTGCTCAAAATGTTAGAATTCCCTTTATAGCACCTGTATCTTGATTGTTTTTAAATATTTGTAGTGCCATTATACAGAGGTAAATAATACGATAAATGCATTATACTGATTATATTATATGTTTATATAATATATATCTTTATTTAGTTTGCTATAATTATATAAAAGTGTTTGTGGGGGGTGAGCTTCTCCGTCATATGTTCCGAAATAGTTCAGCCTATCTTTTGCAATTTTCACACAAAAATAATTTATATATCTGGATGTATTGTTAAATATGTTTTATACAAACATTCACCAGATAATATCGGAAATCGAAAAAATTGGATCTTAAAATACGCTTTATCTCTCGTAGATAAAAAGAACAATTACAGGGAAATATTTTACGTTACACCGGAAAAGGTAAATTATCTGTGTTGCTTATTTAGCGACTTCCCCGGTAGATCAAGTGATTCATTTTGCAATTTAGCTAGTAAAATTTTGATCAGGCGACTTGAAAATACTTTAAAACATAAACTAAACTCATTTAGATAAGGAGAAAAGTAAGAATAATTGCTTTCATACCAAGTATTTATTGACTTTTGTATTTTTCACTATTTTTCTCCATTAAACATTCTTAAGCTCGCTATAAACCACGATTTTGAAATATGTTATTGTACTTCCAGCCTCTATAGATTGAAATAGGAAATGCAATCTAAGAACTATAGGATATTTATTTAATATGGAAATACGATCTAAGC
Organism: Euprymna scolopes; assembly: GCF_053919585.1. Classification (NCBI taxonomy): domain Eukaryota; kingdom Metazoa; phylum Mollusca; class Cephalopoda; order Sepiida; family Sepiolidae; genus Euprymna; species Euprymna scolopes. Next base: position 129,116,320 of record NC_136491.1, read on the forward strand.
ACTCCCTTTAATTTAAAAGTATTTATTCGCTCGGTAAAGGGTGGAAACGCTAAGAGATGAAAACATATAAATATAACGGCCACAATAGCAAAAAAAAAGGCAAAATAAAAATAAAATAAGTTAAAGGAAAGGAAGTAGAATTATTATCTACCGACATGTATGCATTTTACTTGCTAAAATGTAAGTTGTTTTTTTTTTCAAAATATGTAGGGCAAAGTGATTTTTAAACATAGAATTAAAAAAAATGTCGCTGATCGCTTAACAAGTAAGGATGCTTAGTTCCTGAAAACTTGAAAACAAATGACTTATTTTACGTTATTTTTATTATTTAACTCTAAACATAAGTTGCTCCCAACTTAAAGGTGAAGTGTAGTCATATATTTTTTATACGATTTCTCAAGAATGAAGTCTCCGACGGTTTTGCGACAAACGATCAGTTATTTATGTAAAAATAGCTGACAGAAATGAAATAAAATAAAACGTAAATATAATTTCAGCACGGATAAAAACTACTTGATTTTTATTGCATTTACTATCAGGTAATATATGTTGATTTATGTTAATGTTTAGTATTCCTCGACGAATGTCTATTCTACAATCCAACAAAGAGCCAACATTCGTTATTTTATTTATTTTACTTTTTCAACGTTTATTATTATATTAAATTGTCAGCGAGAAGCAACTTTCTTAAGACGCGGCATATGTTAACACCTTAGCGAAATTTATTACGTTTATTTTTAGCAAACATTAAAAACAGAACGAAGTTTTCCACGTGTGAAAAATACCTGTCTTCCTACGATAGCAACTTTAGGCACAAGGTCAGTTTTTATTATAGTGAAAACCCCGCTGCCCCCTCCCCAATAGGTATTCAGGATTGGGAAAACTTGATTAATCTCCAATCATTGTAATTTTTGCATTTTTCAAATATTTTTTTTTTTTTTTAATTATATTTTCACCCCAAACAAGGCACATTGCCACTTTGGTGTAGGGGGCTACTATCAGGGGAAACATCTACTGGGGCACTATGTAGGGATTAGGGCAGCGAGATGTTGGTTCACGTTGCGCTTGAACTTATGCATGTCAGTACAGTTGGGGAAGCAGTGACCTGGAATGGAATTCCAAAGTCTAGCAGTTCTGGGGAAGAAACTACTGGAGTAGAACGATCTTTTACATCTAGGGATCTCTACAGTGTGGGGGTGGGATTTTGCAGCTTGTCGGGTCTGTCGAGGGTGTTCACGTCGTGGGGGCACAAGTGCTTGCAGTTCTTCAGAGCATTCACCATTATAATACTTGTAGAACAGGCAGAGGGATGCAACGTTTCGACGATGGGACAGAGGCTGAAGTTTTGATGCCAGTTTAGGGCCTATCAGATTTGCGACTCTCTTTTGAACCCTGTCAAGGAGAGAGAGACTAGTCTAGTTTGGAGACGGAATGCGTTGTTGTGATAAGTGATTTTCTCTATTAATTCGCACATTTTATTTTAAGATTCAAATATTAATAACTACATTTTATTTCAGTATTTAATTTATGTATTTCTGTTGTATTAAATGCTAGCTTTAATTTTTTTTTTTTTTTTTTTTTTTTTTTCTCGTCCATAAATGTTTATCTACCAAGTTGATCTTAAATATTGTATAATCAATCCATTATATTATCATTTTCAGCCCCCCCCCTAATTTCTGGCTTCCATCTTATCTCGCAATTACTTATAACGTCACCAACTAACCTTCGGAAGACCCCCCCCCCATCCGATTTTGTTTTATATCATAAGTTGCTTAAAACGTGATTAGTTAAAGTTCAGAATAAAATCACGCTTTCTCTTAACGGTTAATTTAAAAAAAAAAATCTTCTGAACGCTATTAAAAGTTAAATTCTTCACTAGTTTGGAGACGGAATGCGTTGTTGTGATAAGTGATTTTCTCTATTAATTCGCACTTTTTATTTTAAGATTCAAATATTAATAACTACATTTTATTTCAGTATTTAATTTATGTATTTCTGTTGTATTAAATGCTAGCTTTAATTTTTTTTTTTTTTTTTTTTTTTTTTTTTCTCGTCCATAAATGTTTATCTACCAAGTTGATCTTAAATATTGTATAATCAATCCATTATATTATCATTTTCAGTCCCCCACCCCTAATTTCTGGCTCCCATCTTATCTCGCAATTACTTATAACGTCACCAACTAACCTTCGGAAGAAACCCCCCCCCCCATCCGATTTTGTTTTATATCATAAGTTGCTTAAAACGTGATTAGTTAAAGTTCAGAATAAAATCACGCTTTCTCTTAACGGTTAATTTAAAAAAAAAAATCTTCTGAACGCTATTAAAAGTTAAATTCTTCACTAGTTTGGAGACGGAATGCGTTGTTGTGATAAGTGATTTTCTCTATTAATTCGCACTCTTTATTTTAAGATTCAAATATTAATAACTACATTTTATTTCAGTATTTAATTTATGTATTTCTGTTGTATTAAATGCTAGCTTTAATTTTTTTTTTTTTTTTTTTTTTTTTTTTTTTTCTCGTCCATAAATGTTTATCTACCAAGTTGATCTTAAATATTGTATAATCAATCCATTATATTATCATTTTCAGTCCCCCACCCCTAATTTCTGGCTCCCATCTTATCTCGCAATTACTTATAACGTCACCAACTAACCTTCGGAAGAACCCCCCCCCCATCCGATTTTGTTTTATATCATAAGTTGCTTAAAACGTGATTAGTTAAAGTTCAGAATAAAATCACGCTTTCTCTTAACGGTTAATTTAAAAAAAAAAATCTTCTGAACGCTATTAAAAGTTAAATTCTTCACTAGTTTGGAGACGGAATGCGTTGTTGTGATAAGTGATTTTCTCTATTAATTCGCACATTTTATTTTAAGATTCAAATATTAATAACTACATTTTATTTCAGTATTTAATTTATGTATTTCTGTTGTATTAAATGCTAGCTTTAATTTTTTTTTTTTTTTTTTTTTTCTCGTCCATAAATGTTTATCTACCAAGTTGATCTTAAATATTGTATAATCAATCCATTATATTATCATTTTCAGTCCCCCACCCCTAATTTCTGGCTCCCATCTTATCTCGCAATTACTTATAACGTCACCAACTAACCTTCGGAAGAAACCCCCCCCCATCCGATTTTGTTTTATATCATAAGTTGCTTAAAACGTGATTAGTTAAAGTTCAGAATAAAATCACGCTTTCTCTTAACGGTTAATTTTAAAAAAAAAATCTTCTGAACGCTATTAAAAGTTAAATTCTTCACTAGTTTGGAGACGGAATGCGTTGTTGTGATAAGTGATTTTCTCTATTAATTCGCACTTTTTATTTTAAGATTCAAATATTAATAACTACATTTTATTTCAGTATTTAATTTATGTATTTCTGTTGTATTAAATGCTAGCTTTAATTTTTTTTTTTTTTTTTTTTTTTTTTTCTCGTCCATAAATGTTTATATACCAAGTTGATCTTAAATATTGTATAATCAATCCATTATATTATCATTTTCAGTCCCCCACCCCTAATTTCTGGCTCCTATCTTATCTCGCAATTACTTATAACGTCACCAACTAACCTTCGGAAGAAACCCCCCCCCCATCCGATTTTGTTTTATATCATAAGTTGCTTAAAACGTGATTAGTTAAAGTTCAGAATAAAATCACGCTTTCTCTTAACGGTTAATTTAAAAAAAAAATCTTCTGAACGCTATTAAAAGTTAAATTCTTCACTAGTTTGGAGACGGAATGCGTTGTTGTGATAAGTGATTTTCTCTATTAATTCGCACATTTTATTTTAAGATTCAAATATTAATAACTACATTTTATTTCAGTATTTAATGTGTATTTCTGTTGTATTAAATGCTAGCTTTAATTTTTTTTTTTTTTTTTTTTTTTTTTTTTTCTCGTCCATAAATGTTTATCTACCAAGTTGATCTTAAATATTGTATAATCAATCCATTATATTATCATTTTCAGTCCCCCCCCCTAATTTCTGGCTTCCATCTTATCTCGCAATTACTTATAACGTCACCAACTAACCTTCGGAAGACCCCCCCCCATCCGATTTTGTTTTATATCATAAGTTGCTTAAAACGTGATTAGTTAAAGTTCAGAATAAAATCACGCTTTCTCTTAACGGTTAATTTAAAAAAAAAAATCTTCTGAACGCTATTAAAAGTTAAATTCTTCACTAGTTTGGAGACGGAATGCGTTGTTGTGATAAGTGATTTTCTCTATTAATTCGCACTTTTTATTTTAAGATTCAAATATTAATAACTACATTTTATTTCAGTATTTAATTTATGTATTTCTGTTGTATTAAATGCTAGCTTTAATTTTTTTTTTTTTTTTTTTTTTTTTTTTTTTCTCGTCCATAAATGTTTATCTACCAAGTTGATCTTAAATATTGTATAATCAATCCATTATATTATCATTTTCAGTCCCCCACCCCTAATTTCTGGCTCCCATCTTATCTCGCAATTACTTATAACGTCACCAACTAACCTTCGGAAGAAACCCCCCCCCATCCGATTTTGTTTTATATCATAAGTTGCTTAAAACGTGATTAGTTAAAGTTCAGAATAAAATCACGCTTTCTCTTAACGGTTAATTTAAAAAAAAAAATCTTCTGAACGCTATTAAAAGTTAAATTCTTCACTAGTTTGGAGACGGAATGCGTTGTTGTGATAAGTGATTTTCTCTATTAATTCGCACTCTTTATTTTAAGATTCAAATATTAATAACTACATTTTATTTCAGTATTTAATTTATGTATTTCTGTTGTATTAAATGCTAGCTTTAATTTTTTTTTTTTTTTTTTTTTTTTTTTTTCTCGTCCATAAATGTTTATCTACCAAGTTGATCTTAAATATTGTATAATCAATCCATTATATTATCATTTTCAGTCCCCCACCCCTAATTTCTGGCTCCCATCTTATCTCGCAATTACTTATAACGTCACCAACTAACCTTCGGAAGAAACCCCCCCCCCATCCGATTTTGTTTTATATCATAAGTTGCTTAAAACGTGATTAGTTAAAGTTCAGAATAAAATCACGCTTTCTCTTAACGGTTAATTTTAAAAAAAAATCTTCTGAACGCTATTAAAAGTTAAATTCTTCACTAGTTTGGAGACGGAATGCGTTGTTGTGATAAGTGATTTTCTCTATTAATTCGCACTTTTTATTTTAAGATTCAAATATTAATAACTACATTTTATTTCAGTATTTAATTTATGTATTTCTGTTGTATTAAATGCTAGCTTTAATTTTTTTTTTTTTTTTTTTTTTTTTTTCTCGTCCATAAATGTTTATATACCAAGTTGATCTTAAATATTGTATAATCAATCCATTATATTATCATTTTCAGTCCCCCACCCCTAATTTCTGGCTCCTATCTTATCTCGCAATTACTTATAACGTCACCAACTAACCTTCGGAAGAAACCCCCCCCCCATCCGATTTTGTTTTATATCATAAGTTGCTTAAAACGTGATTAGTTAAAGTTCAGAATAAAATCACGCTTTCTCTTAACGGTTAATTTAAAAAAAAAATCTTCTGAACGCTATTAAAAGTTAAATTCTTCACTAGTTTGGAGACGGAATGCGTTGTTGTGATAAGTGATTTTCTCTATTAATTCGCACATTTTATTTTAAGATTCAAATATTAATAACTACATTTTATTTCAGTATTTAATTTGTATTTCTGTTGTATTAAATGCTAGCTTTAATTTTTTTTTTTTTTTTTTTTTTTTTTTTTTTTCTCGTCCATAAATGTTTATCTACCAAGTTGATCTTAAATATTGTATAATCAATCCATTATATTATCATTTTCAGCCCCCCCCCTAATTTCTGGCTTCCATCTTATCTCGCAATTACTTATAACGTCACCAACTAACCTTCGGAAGACCCCCCCCCATCCGATTTTGTTTTATATCATAAGTTGCTTAAAACGTGATTAGTTAAAGTTCAGAATAAAATCACGCTTTCTCTTAACGGTTAATTTAAAAAAAAAAATCTTCTGAACGCTATTAAAAGTTAAATTCTTCACTAGTTTGGAGACGGAATGCGTTGTTGTGATAAGTGATTTTCTCTATTAATTCGCACTTTTTATTTTAAGATTCAAATATTAATAACTACATTTTATTTCAGTATTTAATTTATGTATTTCTGTTGTATTAAATGCTAGCTTTAATTTTTTTTTTTTTTTTTTTTTTTTTTTTTTTTTTTTTCTCGTCCATAAATGTTTATCTACCAAGTTGATCTTAAATATTGTATAATCAATCCATTATATTATCATTTTCAGTCCCCCACCCCTAATTTCTGGCTCCCATCTTATCTCGCAATTACTTATAACGTCACCAACTAACCTTCGGAAGAAACCCCCCCCCCCATCCGATTTTGTTTTATATCATAAGTTGCTTAAAACGTGATTAGTTAAAGTTCAGAATAAAATCACGCTTTCTCTTAACGGTTAATTTAAAAAAAAAAATCTTCTGAACGCTATTAAAAGTTAAATTCTTCACTAGTTTGGAGACGGAATGCGTTGTTGTGATAAGTGATTTTCTCTATTAATTCGCACTCTTTATTTTAAGATTCAAATATTAATAACTACATTTTATTTCAGTATTTAATTTATGTATTTCTGTTGTATTAAATGCTAGCTTTAATTTTTTTTTTTTTTTTTTTTTTTCTCGTCCATAAATGTTTATCTACCAAGTTGATCTTAAATATTGTATAATCAATCCATTATATTATCATTTTCAGTCCCCCACCCCTAATTTCTGGCTCCCATCTTATCTCGCAATTACTTATAACGTCACCAACTAACCTTCGGAAGAACCCCCCCCCCATCCGATTTTGTTTTATATCATAAGTTGCTTAAAACGTGATTAGTTAAAGTTCAGAATAAAATCACGCTTTCTCTTAACGGTTAATTTAAAAAAAAAAATCTTCTGAACGCTATTAAAAGTTAAATTCTTCACTAGTTTGGAGACGGAATGCGTTGTTGTGATAAGTGATTTTCTCTATTAATTCGCACATTTTATTTTAAGATTCAAATATTAATAACTACATTTTATTTCAGTATTTAATTTATGTATTTCTGTTGTATTAAATGCTAGCTTTAATTTTTTTTTTTTTTTTTTTTTTCTCGTCCATAAATGTTTATCTACCAAGTTGATCTTAAATATTGTATAATCAATCCATTATATTATCATTTTCAGTCCCCCACCCCTAATTTCTGGCTCCCATCTTATCTCGCAATTACTTATAACGTCACCAACTAACCTTCGGAAGAAACCCCCCCCCATCCGATTTTGTTTTATATCATAAGTTGCTTAAAACGTGATTAGTTAAAGTTCAGAATAAAATCACGCTTTCTCTTAACGGTTAATTTTAAAAAAAAATCTTCTGAACGCTATTAAAAGTTAAATTCTTCACTAGTTTGGAGACGGAATGCGTTGTTGTGATAAGTGATTTTCTCTATTAATTCGCACTTTTTATTTTAAGATTCAAATATTAATAACTACATTTTATTTCAGTATTTAATTTATGTATTTCTGTTGTATTAAATGCTAGCTTTAATTTTTTTTTTTTTTTTTTTTTTTTTTTTTTTTTCTCGTCCATAAATGTTTATATACCAAGTTGATCTTAAATATTGTATAATCAATCCATTATATTATCATTTTCAGTCCCCCACCCCTAATTTCTGGCTCCTATCTTATCTCGCAATTACTTATAACGTCACCAACTAACCTTCGGAAGAAACCCCCCCCCATCCGATTTTGTTTTATATCATAAGTTGCTTAAAACGTGATTAGTTAAAGTTCAGAATAAAATCACGCTTTCTCTTAACGGTTAATTTAAAAAAAAAATCTTCTGAACGCTATTAAAAGTTAAATTCTTCACTAGTTTGGAGACGGAATGCGTTGTTGTGATAAGTGATTTTCTCTATTAATTCGCACATTTTATTTTAAGATTCAAATATTAATAACTACATTTTATTTCAGTATTTAATTTATGTATTTCTGTTGTATTAAATGCTAGCTTTAATTTTTTTTTTTTTTTTTTTTTTCTCGTCCATAAATGTTTATCTACCAAGTTGATCTTAAATATTGTATAATCAATCCATTATATTATCATTTTCAGTCCCCCACCCCTAATTTCTGGCTCCCATCTTATCTCGCAATTACTTATAACGTCACCAACTAACCTTCGGAAGAAACCCCCCCCCCATCCGATTTTGTTTTATATCATAAGTTGCTTAAAACGTGATTAGTTAAAGTTCAGAATAAAATCACGCTTTCTCTTAACGGTTAATTTTAAAAAAAAATCTTCTGAACGCTATTAAAAGTTAAATTCTTCACTAGTTTGGAGACGGAATGCGTTGTTGTGATAAGTGATTTTCTCTATTAATTCGCACTTTTTATTTTAAGATTCAAATATTAATAACTACATTTTATTTCAGTATTTAATTTATGTATTTCTGTTGTATTAAATGCTAGCTTTAATTTTTTTTTTTTTTTTTTTTTTTTTTTTGTTTTCTCGTCCATAAATGTTTATCTACCAAGTTGATCTTAAATATTGTATAATCAATCCATTATATTATCATTTTCAGCCCCCCCCCCTAATTTCTGGCTTCCATCTTTTCTCGCAATTACTTATAACGTCACCAACTAACCTTCGGAAGACCCCCCCCCCATCCGATTTTGTTTTATATCATAAGTTGCTTAAAACGTGATTAGTTAAAGTTCAGAATAAAATCACGCTTTCTCTTAACGGTTAATTTTAAAAAAAAAATCTTCTGAACGCTATTAAAAGTTAAATTCTTCACTAGTTTGGAGACGGAATGCGTTGTTGTGATAAGTGATTTTCTCTATTAATTCGCACTTTTTATTTTAAGATTCAAATATTAATAACTACATTTTATTTCAGTATTTAATTTATGTATTTCTGTTGTATTAAATGCTAGCTTTAATTTTTTTTTTTTTTTTTTTTTTTTTTTCTCGTCCATAAATGTTTATCTACCAAGTTGATCTTAAATATTGTATAATCAATCCATTATATTATCATTTTCAGTCCCCCACCCCTAATTTCTGGCTCCCATCTTATCTCGCAATTACTTATAACGTCACCAACTAACCTTCGGAAGAAACCCCCCCCCCCATCCGATTTTGTTTTATATCATAAGTTGCTTAAAACGTGATTAGTTAAAGTTCAGAATAAAATCACGCTTTCTCTTAACGGTTAATTTAAAAAAAAAAATCTTCTGAACGCTATTAAAAGTTAAATTCTTCACTAGTTTGGAGACGGAATGCGTTGTTGTGATAAGTGATTTTCTCTATTAATTCGCACTCTTTATTTTAAGATTCAAATATTAATAACTACATTTTATTTCAGTATTTAATTTATGTATTTCTGTTGTATTAAATGCTAGCTTTAATTTTTTTTTTTTTTTTTTTTTTTTTTTTTTCGTCCATAAATGTTTATCTACCAAGTTGATCTTAAATATTGTATAATCAATCCATTATATTATCATTTTCAGTCCCCCACCCCTAATTTCTGGCTCCCATCTTATCTCGCAATTACTTATAACGTCACCAACTAACCTTCGGAAGAACCCCCCCCCCCATCCGATTTTGTTTTATATCATAAGTTGCTTAAAACGTGATTAGTTAAAGTTCAGAATAAAATCACGCTTTCTCTTAACGGTTAATTTAAAAAAAAAAATCTTCTGAACGCTATTAAAAGTTAAATTCTTCACTAGTTTGGAGACGGAATGCGTTGTTGTGATAAGTGATTTTCTCTATTAATTCGCACATTTTATTTTAAGATTCAAATATTAATAACTACATTTTATTTCAGTATTTAATTTATCATTATTTGTATTTCTGTTGTATTAAATGCTAGCTTTAATTTTTTTTTTTTTTTTTTTTTTTTTTTTTTTTCCTCGTCCATAAATGTTTATTTATCTACCGAGTTGATTGCAAAAATAGATTACCTAATTGTACTCATTTTTAGTTCGTGGGAGGGGAATCTATCACCATGCTTTCCCTTAAACAGGTCCGTTGGACTTTTATTAAGTACAATACTTAATAGTTATTTTATTTTTTTATTTTTATTTTTTTAATGGAGAGTAGAAAACGCATTGTGGATGCGTTATCGGCAGCTCCTGTTACTCTCGCTTCTTCTTATTTGTCCCTCAGTCCTCATTTTTAAATGAGTGATTTTTCTGACAAAGGGAGAAGAAAAAGCTGTTTTCTAGGTTGGCAGTATTTTTGCGCGAACAGTTGGCAGAGTTGGTGGAAATTTTCTGTTTCTATGTCTATCCTTGTAGCCATGTCACTAGTAAGGGTGCTGGAGGTAAACGTTTTGTCTGGGCTGACGTTATCCGCCTGATAGTCAGGGACCCGAACCTTGGATTAACCACTAAGGAGGCTGTCCTATCAGCAGGTGCAAAGTACTGGGGCTGCTGTATTGCCATTTGGTGAATGGAATCTGGACCATGTAGTAGCTTCTGGTGGGGCCTCTCGATGCCATACTAGTGGGTAATTGTTACGGCTTTACCTTATCATGTGGTACAAAAAAAAAAAAAAAAAATTCTTCGTTTCTTTTTCTCTCTTAGTTTCCCCTCTCTGTCCTGCTCTAAGTAAATCTGTCGACCTAGTCCACAAATTCCAAAATTTCATCATGACAAGTTTCAAGAAAAAATACACGATTAAACCCGGTTCTCCAACTTCCAACGTAGACCCCTACTACCATGTCTCCTTCTCCAACATCAGGGGTCTACGTTCTAACCTTCCAGAGGTTGAAACCCAATTACAGGAGACTAAACCAGACCTTTTATTTTTAAGTGAAACTGGCATTGGACAGGCTATTTCCCTTGATGAGTTTGCAATTACAGGATACTCTAACTTAACTTCTAAATCTGACCCCCAAGATCGCCATGGGCATGGAATATGTGCCTATATTAAAGATAGCTTTCCATGTGGGAGGGACATCTCCAGGGAAGATCCTAACTTACCTTATATGTGCTTCCGGGTTGCTTTAGCTCACACTACTGCATTTATATTTACTCTCTATCGCCCCCACAACAGCGGAGTTACTATCTTTCAAAGCATATCTGAGAAAATTGACCAAGTCCTTTCTACTTATCCTTCAGCTAACATTCACGTATGTGGAGACTTCAATGTTCACAACGTCGAATGGTTGACCCACTCAAACAAGACCGATGATGAGGGGAGGTTCTGTCATGATTTCTCCATTGCCTATGACCTCACTCAGATTGTTCAAGAACCTACCCGTGTGCCCGATAATGACGGCCAGTATGCGAGCCTACTAGACCTTTTTCTCACAACTTGCCCTGAACTATGTTCAGTTTCTGTTCTGTCGCCTCTTGGATCTTCTGACCACTCTGTTGTATCAATTAAGATAAAAATGAAATGTAATAAGTCCCCAGACGTACCTCTTCATCGTACAGTATATCGATACACTAAGGCTGACTGGGATAGCTTCCGTACATTTATATCTGATCTACCTCTGCATTCCATGTTTAAAAAGGATGTGTCCTCTATAGTATTAGACCTAACTGAATGGTTAATTGTAGGTATTGACCATTTCATACCCTCTAAAAAATTTCAGCAAAAACCTAACAGCCAGCCATGGTTCTCTCCAGAATGTGCTGCTGCCATTGCGCACAGAAATCACTTTTTCCACTGCTTCAAACGTAATAGATGTATGGAAACTAAAGCCGTTTTCAGGACTGCCAGCAACCATTGTAAGAAAGTAATAAGGAATGCAAGAGAGTTGTATGCTCAATCTGTTAAGTCCAAAGTAGCTGAGCAGCGGCTTGGTTCCCACCAGTTTTGGCAAATAGCAAACAGAATCCTGAACAGAAGCGTGTGCTCCATCCCAACTATTATCAATGGATCTGAGGTAATCTCGTCAGCATCAGACAAAGCCAAACTCTTTGTCAAGAACTTTGCAGCTAATTCTACCCTTTGCGACCAAGACCGCCAACCCCCAATATTTCCTCTTGTATCAGAAAACACGCTATGTGATATACGTATATCTGTACGTGATGTTGCCAAGCTAATCAAAAACCTTGATTCCAGTAAAGCAACTGGCCCTGATGGTATTCCAATTATAGTACTCAAAAAACTTCAACCTGAACTAGCGCCCATACTTACAAAACTGTTTAAACGTTGTCTTAAGGAGAATAGTTTCCCATCTCCCTGGAAAATCTCATCAGTATGCCCTGTATTTAAGAATTCAGGTGATCGCTCATCCCCCTCTCAGTACAGGCCAATAAGTCTCCTGTGCGTCATGAGTAAGTTGCTAGAATCTGTATTAAATACAGAAGTAATCAAACATCTCAACAAAAATAACCTTCTTAGTGACACTCAATATGGTTTCCGTTCTGCTAGATCTACAGCAGATGTCCTTACAGTTATATCGCATAGGATTAGCAAATCTCTCGACGGTGGCAATCTTTCTAGGGCAATTGCTCTTGACATATCTAAAGCCTTTGATAGGGTATGGCATAAAGGTTTACTTCATAAGATCGCTAGCTATGGTATAGCTGGAAAAGTCTTCTCAATTATTAAATCATTTCTTTCTGATAGATTCATAAGAGTAGTAGTTGAGGGGCAAAAATCAGAAGCTCACAATATTAATGCCGGTGTCCCTCAGGGATCCATCCTGGGCCCAACTCTTTTCCTGATCTACATTAATGATCTTCCAAATCATATCCTTACATCATTTGTAGACATTTATGCTGACGACACTACCATTTATGGTACCACATCTAAGACAGTAAACGAGCAAGTTCTCTCCAATTCTCTCTCCTCTGATCTTGAGCACGTAGTACAATGGGGAAAGGAGTGGCTGGTTACTTTTAATGCATCTAAAACCAAGCTTCTCTCTTTACATCATCAACATTCTAATCCACATTTGTCATCAATTGAAATGAATGGCTCTCGTCTTCAGGAGGCCTCAAGTTTTGACAAGCTTCTGGGCTTGACCATTACTCCTGATCTTAAATGGAACACGTATATCAAATCTGTTGCCAAGGCCGCTGGAAAAATGGTGGGATCTTTCTATCGATCCAGTAGATATCTCACTGCTGATGCTATTCTCTATCTATATAAGAGCCAGGTACGTCCAAGGATGGAATACTGTTGCCACATCTGGGCAGGAGCTGCTAGAAAGAACTCGTCCTGCCTTGATAGAGTTCAAAATAGACTTCGTAGCCTCGTAGGAGATGTCCTTTTCTCCTCCTTGCAACCTCTATCTCACAGAAGAGATGTTGCGAGTTTGTCTCTGATGTATCGTTATTTTCATGGAAAGTGTTCAACTGAGCTTCAATCTATGGTCCCCCCTCGCCAAACTTTCACAAGAAACACTCGTCTAGCTGTAAACACTATCAATAATTTCCCCCACTCTTTATCTGTGCCTAAACCTAAACGTAGATTCCATGAACAAAGCTTCTTTCTTAGAACTGCACGCCTGTGGAATTGTCTTCCGTTTTCCTGCTTTCCGGCTGACTACAATATGGTTTTGTTCAAGTCTAAAGTAAATAAGTTCTTGATGAGCCGTTCCATATAAGTTATTAAATTTACCAAATTTTCATTACTAATGATTACTATATTGACCAACTTCTACTGTACACTCTTTAACCCTTATCCTTGAGTGGCCTCTGGGCCTTGATAATGTGGTGATGCCTTTGTAAAAAAAAAAAAAAAAAAAAAAAATATGACAGCAATACTCCATACATGGGCGAATAGTGGCCTTATAGAGGTACAGGATACTTTCGGGTGTTAGAAGTTTTCTAGCACGGTAGAGAGAGCCCACCTTCCTCGCAGCGGCCCTGGCAATGCCCTCGATGTAATTGTTCCAGCTCATGTTTCCTGTGAACGTTAGGCCAAGGAGCTTGAAAGACGTACTCTCAGCTAAAGAGTTGTTGGCCATTGCTATAGGTGGTAGAGAAGGTTTCCTGTATTCAGAGCAGACTCGATTGTGAATGGTGGACGTCAGAATAAGTGATGGCTAATTAAATGTAAGGTAACAACTTTATTTCCAAGTTTTTTTTTACTCGTTTAGGATTCACAATTGTAAAGCATTTTTTGCTATGGGAGATACATTCTGCGTGTTTTACTTTTTATGGTGATTTCGTGTGGTTTATGACATTGCAAATCAGACTTAGAGGAGACAAACATTAAAAGTTAGTTAACTGTCCTTAAAAGTTAGAATGTCTTAGAAATGAGGAATCATTTTAACAAACACATGAACGAAAAATGAACCCGCACTTTAAATTCTATTTTTTCGGTATATTCCAAGTAATAGCCAAACACCGTAGAATCTAATTTTTTTTGGGTGGGACAGCTAAGTGTTTTATCTGCTTTTAAATCTCTGCTCCTATAAATTTGAGGTTATTTTTTGTCTATTGATAAACATAGTAAACCCCTTTTTTCTATTTATTTAAAAAGAAAATACAACGGTGTAGAATTGCATTCCCTTGCAACAAATATAGCTAATTTGCATATTCTTTGACACATTCTATTTTAATTAATTCCCTATTAGTTTTTCGGAGTCCTTATAGGATGATCATTTTTAGTTAACTATTACGTGAAATTATATTAATGCCCATCTTCTACATTATTTATACTTGCATAATATTTGCGTAAAAATTTATAGTAAACAAAAACAACTCTTTCCATATATATTCATGGATACGTATATAGTTTGTTTTAAAAAGTTGCCTACCAAACTCCTCGTAGAGTTTTTGGTCTACAGACGTAAACTTCATATATAAGTTAGTTGAGAATATGCGAAATTTTATAGTTGGGTTTTAGGCCGGGAATATCGGTACAAATATGTGAAGATTTACAAAAAAAATAAATTCGCGAGGTGACGGTGCAACGACGGAATTACGAATATGCATACATAACGTAGTAGCTATTAGTTCATGTTTTAATATTTAGTCTTGCAACAAACATGACTTCATAGCTCAGTCATTAACGGCAGAGGAAATTTAATCGTAAGTTAAACGTTTCGTTTTGATTCTTGGCGGTGGCGGGCAAGTTATATTTTTTAAACATTTAAAATCCCTACGATATGTTGGTTCGAAATTAATATAATTATAAACAGGAAATTTACATTAATCAAAATAACATATTTAAGCGTATTTTTCGTCCGAGCAATGCTGGGTACCCTTCTAGTATAGATATACTTTTTTTTTCACATGTATAAACTACTTATATATTCTAAAAAAAAATTAATCCCGTGCTATTTTTCATATTTATACATTGATGCCATTTTTACCGATCTTCACCAATCTACCATTCACAATCGTTCTAAGATATACCAATCAATTCACGTATGAATATGATTATTGCGTTTTTTATTTTTTTTATATTTTTATATTGCATTAATAATTATTTGGATATTTGAGTAGCATTGATTCAGCAATATTGAAAGTTTAGGTACACCATTATTGTGAGGTTTAATTTGTAATATATTTTAATTTTATGTTAATAAATTAAGCAGTTTGATTGTATCAAATATTGCTAGGAAAATAAAAAATAAATAACACTAGCTTAAGAAAACGTTATCAGAAGCCAACAGCTTCAATATGATTCTAAAAATATATAGTAGGAAACCACCGAACACTTTGTATATTTTTAATATTTGTTTGTGTAGTGGGAAGCTAAATATAACGTTTTGTTTTTTTATTTGTTTTGTTTCTGTGTTTAAGAATTTCAGACCCCAAAGCTCTAGAAAATCGCTAGATTTTCTAGAGATTTATTTTCCTAATCTAGCGGCATTTTTATACAGCTCGGTTGGCAACACTAAAAATAATAAAATCTCAGAAAATCATTTTCGAAAATGGAAAAAAATCAATCTTAAAAATAGTATTTCTATCGTATAGTTAGTTTTTTCAAAGGGGCATATTTTACGTTACACCGGCCAATAGAATAAAAAAAAATCTCAGAAAGAAATTACTTCTTTAAGAGAAAAAAGAACATATGTATCGTCCTCTGGAGATATAGATCAAAGGTAGAGGATTAAAGACACGCCCTTTACCATTTTATTTTATTTTTTTATTAATGCGTTCTATTTATGATGAAAAAGGCATACCATTTCAAAACGCCGAAAATCCTTTCCTCGTTTGCACATTTTAAAACTAAACGTTAACCAAGAGTGACTTTTCCAGGGCATACATCGCCAAGCCCAAACATCAGCTGACGTGATATTGTAAACAAACATATACGAAATTTGATTAACAATATTTTCATTATTATTTTTTCAATTCTAAAAATGTATTTGCGAATTACTTCACCCGGCAAATTATTAATCGTAATATAAAATATTCAATAGAGGATTGATTCTAAAATAATGCATACATAATATGCATGAGGTAAAATATCATATTTAAGCGTATTGTACGACGGGGTAACGCCAAGCGACCTGCTAGTATAATATACAGTAGCGTCCAAAACTAAGGAACAACATTTTTAAAACCTAATATTTGTGAGAAATAACAATTGCGAAACGCTGAAATTTTGAAAACTGATAGTCGTTATCATCCATAATAACATACTAAAATGTTAATCATTTGCAACGTATAGAACACGCATTATAAGAATTATTTATTTATTTATTTTCAAAAAGAATGTCCAAAGGTAAGGGATAAAATTGAGAAAAACAATGTAAACGGTATACTATATTCCAATTTATTATTGCCCCTAAAGAATAAGTCTTGCTTAGTCATTTGTAAACGTTGCATCAGCCGGCACCATGGCGAAACGCCAAAAACTTGATTACTCATGATATTGTGAGTTTTCACAAGGAAAAGCACACCATTAGACAGATTTCAGAGAAAGTGAAACGTTCCATGAGTGTTATAGGCAAGGTTGTTAAACCCTACAATGATACTGGCAAACTATTTAGTGTTTTTAAAATCGGCAGACATCGCAACACTTCTGTAAGGGAAGATCGAATAATGCAGCGTATGTCATTAAAGGACCGTTTTAAGATTTGAACAGAAATTAAAAGGGTTATGAACAGTACCTCATGTGTTAATGTTTCAAAACAGACTGGTTCTAGACGACTGCAAGAAATAGGGCTGTTTAATCGAACCCCAGGGAACAAACCACTTGTTAGTTTGATGAATAATAAGAGATTAGAATTTTCAAACAGGTATGTCATTTGAACACATGATAATTGGGCAAACGTATTTACAGTGATGAACGCAAGTTTAATTTATTTAAAAATGATGGAAAAAAACAATGTAAAGAGACGTATTGGTGAAAGATTAAATGCAAAGTTTACTAAGAAAACTGTCAGGTTTGGGGGCGGAAGCATCATGGTATTTGGAATGTTTTCCAGCCAAGGTACAGCGCCTCTTGTCCGGTTAAACACTCGTGTAAACGTGCAGATCTATAAAAACATTGTTCAAGATGATGTTGTGCCAATCATAGAGAATTCAGGTTTTATGCAAGATAATACCCCATGTCACAAGGCAATAACTATAAGTTATCTTAGCTATCAAGATTTCGAAATTATAGATTGGCCACCGCAAAGTCCTGACTTAAATGCAATAGAAAATCTTTAGAAGACCTTAGGGGTTAAAATTATCGATAGAAATTGCACTAACAGGGAGGATTTGTGGGCGAAGCTTTAAGAAGTATGGTCTAAAATTAGTGTCCAGGATTGTCAAGAACTGATTTGTTCTTTTAGTCGAAGATGTGCAATTATCATTGAGAGCAAGGGTTCATTTACTAAATATTGATTGTACATGTAGTTTATTGTTTTTTTCTCCGCTGTTTACATTGTTTTCTCAATTTTGTCACTTACTTTGGGCGTTCCTATTTTGAAATAAATAAATAATTGATATAATTCTTTTTCTATCCTTTGCAAATGATTAAAATTCTACTATGTTATTATGGATGATAACGACTACCAGTTGTCCGAATTCAGTTTTTCACAGTTGCTATTTTAAACAAATATTAGGTTTTAAAATTGTGTCTCTTAGTTCTGGACGCTACTGTATATATATATATATATATATATATATATATATATATATATATATATATAGCTCTGTTATCTCTATATTTCCTCTCATCTTGATTCTCTCTCTTGATCTCTCTCTTTATCTCTCTCTCTATCTTGCTCTCTCTCTCTCTGTATATATATATTATATATATATTATATATATATATATATATATATACATATTTTCTTTTTCTATCGCATTAGTTAGTGTAGTTCCCCTATCTCGCTCCACTGTTCCAATGTTTATTTTGTTTACACCCTATTATTTTCTTCCTAATTTAAATATCGCTAAACGTTGCATCTCTATCATGTTTTGCAGCGTCTTTTCTTCTCTTCTGATGAGAATCATTAGGAAATACCTAGGTACAACAATTTTACTTATCGTACTCACTTAATTGATGTAATTTCCATATAAGACAAAGCGCTGTATGCAACATTTATGGTATAACATGCGTAAATATGATTTATATTTTTCTTTACATGTTTATCCCTATGGACCCCTTCCCATTTCTTACCGTAGATCATATATTAAGTTCCCTGTCAATTATCATAAAAAAACGGTCCGACATAATTTCAGCAGGATGAGTTTAGTAGTATCCGAAAAACTTTTATTGGGCAAATGTTGTATTGCGGTGACTAATCTTTTAAGTTGTAATGATAGCCAACAAGGAATCAACTAGATCAGGGGTTCTGAAACGGGGTCCACATGGAACCTAGGGGTCGAGGGAATATTTCTGGGGGTCCACAGGCAAAACATAACACAACTTATATATTATGAAGGGGCCCACCAAGATAAAAAGAAGGGAAAAGAGGTCCATGAGTAAAAAAAAGTTGAGAACCTCTGAACTAGAAAAAATAATATAACGTTCGTTGAATTGAAATGTGGAAAAATGAGCATTCGTATTGAATTCACCATTTAACATAAATTTAACTATATAGATGCGATCATCAATTTGACAAAGAACACTCATTCTAGCACAGCAAGCTATAACTTTATAAAGTTATTTGTTAGATAAAACAATGCCTGCTTGAAGATAATATTTTAATTGATGAACATATCCTATTAATTATTATCGAACCAATTTTGTGTTTGTTATTAGATTTTTTGCAATATATTGTAATAGTTACAAACGTTAATTAAAATATAACTTGTGTGCTATAAGCTTAAAAAGAAACTAAAACATAAAGCTTTCAAGAAGTATACGTGACCACCTAAGTTTAGATAAAATTTTAAAAAAATTACTTTTTTACGCATGCTTAGAACTAATTTATTTAGTAGACTTACGCCTGCCAAATTATTTTTTTCTAAATTTCCACCTGCTGAAATCATAATCTGATTAATAAAATTCACTATGTCTATCTGCCTGTGTTTGCGTCTGTCTGTCTCTATAGTTCCAAACTTTTTCTCTCGGAAACTAAAGATAGCAGAACGCTGCTAGAGGCCTCACATGATTGCATTATTATCGAACGTTTTTTTTATTAATCTTTGGCTAGTTAACATAGTTTTTTTATGTGTCAAGAGAGGGTCAAAATTGAAAAAAATTCGTTATACATTTTGTAGATTCATATTAATTTATTTTAATCAGTTCAAATGTATGTCACGTTGATACTAAAGTTTTGCTTTCGGTTTCGATTTAAGCTGATGACACCCATATACGTTTTTTTCTTTTGAAAACACGACTCTATAATGATATATACGAAAGCCGGACAAATTAAAATATCATATGGTAGTGCATTTTACGACAAGGCAAGGCCGCCATCACACTAATTTATGAAACTTACAAAGTTGTTCTGCCTCTCTATTTATAAAATCTATCTTTACCGAATATAAATATCGCCCAGCGACGCTTGGGACCTCAAATAATTGAATTTTTACGGGATGTTCTTTCAGGGGTTTTTAGTTGATAAAAATACCATTAATGGGTCAAAAAGGAATCCAAATTGAAAAAAAAAGTTATACATTTTTTACATTCTATGTTAGTTTATTTTTATTACTTCATAAGCGTGTCACACTCGTACAGTGGTAACGTCAATAATAAAATATAGGAACTCCGGAAAAATTAAAATGGTTTATATATATATATATATATATATATATATATATATATAAATATATATATATATATATATATATATATATTTATTGATATATATATATATATATATATATATATATATTTATTGATATATACATATATACATATATATATATATATATATATATATATATATATATATATATATATATATATATATATATATATATATATATAGTTGCCCGGTGTTGCCCGATATTATATTACGCTTTTAGATGATATTTAAATTTATGCAAATTTTCCATTTATTATTATAAAGCAAACTCTTATTGATTTTTATATTCTACCCAGCATAAATAGTATCAGATTTCGTGACCTGTGGTAAAACAGACAAAACTATGATATGTATATCCAAGCAGAATTTGCATTTATTATGGGAGAACCAGTCTTCTCTAAATTCTAATATTTTACCCCTCATGTATTAGTAATTGGAAAAAATTAAAAAGTTATGATTTAGTGCCATCAGATAGAATCGAAACCAAATAATATAATCTACAGCATTATCCGTTACAACCTGAGCAAAGTCTATACGGATATTGCGCTGTAAAAATTAAAATTGTATATTTGAAGGAATAACTCGTTTAAGCGACTTACGTTCCACTTTTTCAATCCTGACTCCGTGTACACCTATTGTAACCCTAACCAAAAAACAAAACAAAAAACGAATGAAATATGTTCCAACTATCAAATATCCCTACATATCAAGAGTCAAATTTGTAAATCATACATGAACAGAGTAATCTGGTAGCATGTATTCCACACAATTACCCACAAGGAAGGTTCATTATAAATATATATAAAAGAAAACACCTGTTTTGACCTCTTTATCTGTACATAATTTAATATAAAAGTAGATTATCATTCATCGTAGAAAAAATGTGCACTTTCAATGCTACAAAATATAAACATATAAGCGCATACTGAAAATTCTTTATCAAACCAAACATCTCAGTAACAAAAATTCTCATTACGCAATATCCTTAGATATTCAAATACATATACATAAAAGCATACTTGTGTAACTTTATAGAATATATTTTACATATATATATTAACATATATGGCTATATATATATATATATATATATATATATATATATATATATATATATGTGTGTGTGTGGATGTGTATGTGTGTGTGTGTGCATAATATTAAATCATTGCATAAGAAGATCATATATGTTACTATTGATCAGATAATTTCCTCACAGGTATATATTTCCTTATTGATCTTTGAAAAGTTTCATAGGTACATGCTGATATTGATCTGAATTTTGCAGTTTCCGTTCATATGTTATCAATATATTCATAAGCTGCATATACTTCTGTATAATATGAATACACACATACACACACACACACACACACATATATATACATATTTTACATATATATATTTATTGAATATGAATATAAATACATATTTTAAATATGCATATATATACATATATTAAATATATATATATATATATATATATATATATATATATATATATATATATATATATATATATATATATATATATATATATATATATATATATACATGTGTGTGTGTATAGTGGCGGCAAAAAGAGGGTCCGCATTCTTTTCAAACCCGAAAATTTAAGCTAAATTAAATGTAATTGTTTGAAACTCTGATTTAGTTCACCTTTCATTTCTTTTATAATTTTACCTGGAAATATTTTACACTTCATTGAATTATTTTAGTGTTGGTGTCAATTTAAAAACATCTTAAAATCGAGAAGGCAAAAAGAATCTCCGCAGTAATGAGATTCAAACCAGCTTTAAATATCTACTTTTTAGGCAACAGAGTATTTATAATCGTAATTATTGTTTTTCCAGTTTATACGACGTAACCTTTAGTTTATATGACTCGACTTTTCGTATTGATTGTCAGAAGCTCATTGACCTCCATCTTTCTGGCTTAGTGAATCTAAAAATTGGCATCAGATTGAAATGTTACTGTGCAAATCACGAAACCTTTGGCAGTGGTTTTTGTCCGTAAATCTGGTCCTCCTAGAATTATTCTTACACGGAATATCTGTAGACTTGTGCACCGATTTGAAACGGCTCCCCAAATCTGAAAACAGTGTAATCTTGTAAAAACTGCTCTCTTTTTACAGCTAAGAAGATATTGCATGAATTTAATTTGCGAAGCTGTGTGGAAAGACACAAGAAAATTATTTCGGAAAAGAATAGAAAGCGCCATATGGACGTCGTTAGATGCAAGGAAAAACGTGACTCTTTATATTGGTCTAAAATGATATTAAACGACGAAAGTTCAGTATACTAGCCAGTGGTATTAGGCTGCACGTCCGTCGAAGTAAGACCGACGGATGTAATCCTAGTTGCACAGTTTCAATTCTGCAAGGCGGTGGATATTCAGGGTTTTGTGGGGCGTATTTCGTGCCAATGGTTCAAAGTCTATAGTTCGCTTGCATGCAGGATATCGCTCTTATTCACATAGCTGTCAGTGTCAAGAGGTTCATTGAAGAACATGATATTACATGTTTTGATTAGCCAACACAATCTCCAAACCTCAACTCTATAGAAAACATATGGCATTACATCAACCTCCAGCTACGCAATGATAAACTTTGGATAAACATTAAAGAGAAGTAGGATGCCCTTTCACTGGAGTATTACCATAGTTTAAGCAAAGATAATGCCCAAAATTTTGCAGGCTGTCAAATTGCAGTAGAGCTATGCTACTTAATATTAACGAGTTCATTGCGTTCCAGTTGTATTTTTGTGCATTAATCTTCACAAGTTATATTTAAATTAAAAAAATTATAATGTGGTGAGTTTCTTTTCGCCTTCTCGATTTGAAGTTATTTTAAAAATTCACGTAAACACTAGGATGTCAAACGTCAGATATAAACAGGTAAATTATAGAGGAATAAAAGGCGAATCAAATGGGGGTAGGTTGTTTAAAGAGTTACATTCTAATTTTTCTAAACTTTGCGGTTTTTGAAAAAATAAAACTTCGGACATTTTATGTGTCACTGTGCATATACGCATATACCTACATATAGATAAATTAATATGGAATGTCAGTAACGTCTAATCTATTAGTATTGTATTACTACATCAGATACAGGACATTTTTTTCCTAAATAAATAGTGTGGTGTTTCGCTAGTAAGAAAAATACCAGTTGCCGTTTAATGAAAGATATTTGTAAAATCATGTTATCATATGCTTTTAGTCGATTTTTCTATTCTGTGTAATGAGAGTCTTTGTTAATAAACTATAAATTTTTCTTTGTGAATTCTCGTATGGTAATGAGTGTATTTGTGTTTATTGATGTATATTTGAGATAGCTTGCTCAAACATGCAAATGTGTGCACTGTTGCTTCTTGCACATAATTTGTCAATGTGAGCGAACGTAATGTGCCAATTACTGACATGTCATTTATGTTTTAATTTCTGTGCGCTGGTGTTTGAGATATTGCCATTTATTTTTGGTAGTGTGCTTGATAATTAAACAATTTTGTTAGTGGTGTATATGAGGCTGCTTTGTATGTATTGATATTTTCTCACATGTGCATATATATCGTACTTACATATGTTATATATATATATATATATATATATATATATATATACATTCATAAGTATATATATATACATATATATATATATATATATATATATATATATATATATATAAAGCTGAATGTGTGTGTGTGTTCACGAATAGGTTCATATATGGTTGACTATTTTTTATAAAAATGATTACATTACTTAATTGATGATCAAGAATATCTCATTTATATTTGATGAATGCATATATTCTTCGCAATATACACCCCTGCAGTATGTACTTTAAATCACTGGTCACCAGATTAGTCGCACGGGCGAAGAACAAACCTTATTATATATGACTGATACTGCCAACCCCAAAGTTATCCGTTAGTTAATGGTATTTGCGCGTGGGGATCCTGACAGAGGTTATAAAGGATTCATTTTTCCAAATACTTTTACAGCCAGGGTAACTCACACAATCGGTGTCCATTCCGAACGCTGTTATTAACCTGACGAGGTTTCGAGTGCGAAAGTTATTCTTAACATAAGGAGGTCGGGAGTATCCATTCTGAAAACCATTCTTTACACGAGGAGATTAGAGGTGTTTATTCTAAAAACCGTTATTAGCATGAGGAGGTTCGGGTTTGGGCAAGAGCGATGGCAGCAAAAATAACAACAATAACAACAATAGTACCTTAATTTTTTTACGAGAATAGAATGTTATTACCAGGCAACGCCAGTTTAGGGTCATGCTAATATATATATATATATATATATATATATATATATATATATATATATATATATATATATATATATACAGACATGCAGTTGCATATGCGATCAGATACAAAGATATATGTTAGAAAGCAAAATATACACTTTACTTTTATCTTGACCTTTTTATCATCTCGCCCTCAATGTATGTATATATTAATGTATATACATGCACGCACTCCTTCGATCCATCGCTCTCTGTTTCTCTCTGTTTTTCTTTCATTCTCTCATTATATATATATACATATAGAGAGAGAGAGAGAGCGAGAGAGAGAGAAAGAGAGAGACATGTATATATATGCATACATATGTATGTAAATATATATATATATATATATATCTTCTCTCTTTCTCTTTCTCTCTGTATATATATATATATATATACATATATATGATAGATATAGATATGTATATATATGCATACATATGTCTGTAAATATATATATATATATGCATATGTATATATATATAGCTCTCTCTCTCTTTCTCTCTCTCTCTGTATATATATCTATATATATGTACTTATACATATATATATGTACTTATATATATTCATACACATATATATATGTGTGTGTGTGTGTGTGTGTGTGTGTGTGTGTGTGTGTGTGTATAAATGCTCTGGGATTAAAGAGTATGTCAGGTTTCCCGTTTGCAGAAAAATTATATATTGATATGTGTAAAAAAAGACTAAGACGCTGCAACCCTCACTCTTTTCGGTGCTGTCTTTGGATCCCCTTTGAACTGACACACACCCACATACACACACCCACACCCACATACACACACACACACACACATATATATATATATATATATATATATATATATATATATATACATATATATGTATTGCCAAAAAAATAAAGAAAAAATATAATATTGTAAATGGATAATCATTTCCAGCACAGTAAAACGTATCTTTTTTTCTTATACACTCTTATGTACACAAATCAATATATGCTATCCCCCAGGTGTGTGTTCATTTTTCTTCATGCTGATGTCGCTATTAACGGACATCCACATGTACAACCGCACAATCACATACATAGAAGTGCGGGTGGTCGTGAATATATACATTTCTACTTCCCTGAACGAGGCATATTATATGAACTTTGCAAGAAACTGTTCGTTTAAAAAATAATAAGACAAATACATATTATATATATAATAATAAAAAATATATATTATCCAAACCGTAGCACGTATTGACGAAGAGAAAATCCAAGTCGTATCCTGGGTGGGAAATGACTTTTTTGGAAAAAAAAAATACAATTAATTTCTTTTCACGAATCATCAATAAAACATACTCGAAGGTATTTAATAACCATCTAATGGTACGGATGAATATGTTATCAATATATCTTCTTGCATATTGTTGTTTGCTTTTTGTATCATTAGTTCAAAACGGATTTTACATTATGTATTATTCCGGCAACAAATAATGTAAAACATTCGAGCCAAGCAAACAGAATGTCACATTGGATCTCTACGTGTATAATAATTCGATTATTTTAATATTTAATTGGTAAAATATGAAAATATAAGAGCATTTATTAATATATATATATACATATATATATATATCTTCGTATATCCATCCGTTTCTCTGTTTGTTTGTTAAACATGTGATTTATATATACAAAAGGTCTATTAATTTACTATTTCATTTATTTCTATATATACTTAAACTCTTGAAAAATACACAATTAAAATTGAACCTCATTTGTATATTACATTAAGGAAAATGGATCTTCTTAATAGGTGAATGTTATTACTGTTTCTAGCTAAAAAATAGTTTTAAGTCATTGTAAGTCATTATCATTGTAAATTAATCAACTCTAAATAAAAATAATTTTGATAAAACATTAATTTAATTTATTTGGATTTTTTTCTAGCATTGATTTTTTTAAGAAACGAGTCTAGAGTTGTTCTTCCCCTGAAAACTTCGAAACATAAATAATAAATTAATAAAATAATAAAATAATTTATTGACTCTCAATAAGTTTTTCTGTGACAAAATGATTTCGTGTAGACATAGTTTTTTGAATATTACAATCAAAAACAACTTAACAATAAACTGTTTAATGAATTTCATCTGTTTGTAATTATTATTCTCGATACTAGTGTACAGAATCTTTGACCGTTCCGAAAATTGAAACTTAAGCCAGAACTTACAGAAACCAAAAAAAACATCCCAACAAAAACAATCAAAACTTCCCATTATTTACAAAAATAATGTCAAGAAAAAATGTGTCTTTACAAAAAAACAAAAAAAAAGCAACAAAAAATAGGCCAATGAGAGGCACTCCATTTTGTTTTTAAATTTGTTACAAGTCATGCACACATTAAATATTATAGACGTTATTTTTCGGGGGCATAACATCATAAGTCGTTGGCAAAACCGTTTCAAATTACCTTTTCCTTTTTCTCGCGTTTCAGGTTCTAATCTGCCACGCAGCTATTTTTTTGCGATCGCTCGGGCACGCGCTGCTATTTGTATTGAAACAAATAGATTTTAGATTAATTTATTTTTAATTTTTTTTGCTGGGGGGTATTTTTCACCGTCTGTAGCTTCCTCAGACTTTTACAGAAATGTTCATTATGATGCGATGAAAGACTGAATGATGTCAGGGGAGGGGTGCGAGAAGAGCGGAAATAAGGAAGGGAACAAGGGGAAAGGTGGGAGGGGGATGCTTGGTATGTCGGTAATGTTTTAGTTTTGGAGTTTAAAGAACTTGTGGGGGAGGGTCTGGGAAGTTCATTTATGGTGTGGCTGAGGGCATAGGGATACATGGGGGGGAAGAGGGATATGTGGAGGTAGGAGGAGGGGGTTACTTTAAAATTCGAGTCTTAATGTTAAAGTTTTTTGCGTCTCGTTGGTGAGATGATTTCTTGATAAGTATGTCTTGACCTATTGGGTGTTCGCTTAGGTTCGGAGGCGGGAGGGGGGCTATGATACGGTTTATTTATTTGTTTTTTATTTCTTGTTAATTGTTTGGAGAGGGTTAGCTAGCGGCCGCGCGCGCGAGCACACACATGCGCACGTACACACATATATACTTTAAGAAACGTCCAAATGTACACATACATCTCCGCCCTGGCGTGCAAATATATGCACATATGCGTGCATGCATGCATAGACACCCGCGCCGCACCCGCTGACGTCAAATTTTCCTCAAGGTGCTAAATTGGGTACGTGTGCGTAAGCATGAATGCGCTCATACACAGATACATATACACAATGACACCCACGCCCACAAGGAGGCGTATACACCGGCATATATGCGCATATTGATTCAGACATATCTGCACCCCCACACATACATGCAAGCGCATGCGCACATACAAATACCAATACCCGTGAACATATACATCAACATATATACACAGCTGCACGCTCTCACACACGTATGTGTGTGTAACTTATCAGAAAAATACGTTAATAAAAAATAAAGCGTATATATATATATATATATATATATATATATATATATATATATATATATATATATATATATATATATATATATATATATATATGGAAGATCGAAGGATCGGTCGAAAATTATGTGCTTTTGAAGGAAACATTCTCATTATTTTCAAAAACACTTTTTGTATTCCTACATGGCAACACTCAAGAAATAAATACAGAAAAGATATAAACATTTATATATTTTCGTATTATATATATATATATATATATGTGTGTGTGTGTGTGTGTGTGTTGTTTTGAAAAAAGATAACCGAATGAATCTATGAAATGATCAAAGTTTCGTCCCTATTGCAGAGGACATCTTCAGGATATTAGCAGGAAAAATGCAAAAAAAGAAAACGATCATAGGCCATACTAAAATGAAAAGG
Source organism: Euprymna scolopes (assembly GCF_053919585.1). NCBI lineage: Eukaryota > Metazoa > Mollusca > Cephalopoda > Sepiida > Sepiolidae > Euprymna > Euprymna scolopes. The sequence continues at coordinate 129,144,644 of NC_136491.1, forward strand.
AAACAGTGTTAGAATCCTACCCATATCGGGAAGAAAACTATGTGCGTGTATGGGAAGGTTGGTTTGTTCAATGTCTATGTATACACTTAAAAAAATACGTTAAATAAATAGGTACACTTTTTTCTCTAAACTTATTCATTTTGATGAATTATTTAAGGATTAAGGAAAAAACGGTTAATCAGGATCTGTTTTAATATTTTGTTCTTTGATTATTATTTTCCATATACTAGTTGCTAAATGGTAGAAGCCCTTTCTTTGCGTAATAGTATTAGTGTTTAATATTAGTGCTGACTGTAAAAGTTTTCTTTTAGCTCTATCTATCACGCATTTTTTAATTTTCGCGCGATCTAAATTAAATGAATGATCGTGTTCTGCACAACGTCAAAAGAGTGCATTTACGGCGTTACCATTCCTTATATCTCTTCTCTGTTTACGCTGTGTCTCACCTATGTATGCTTGTTGACAATTGTTACATGGGAGGGAATATATACCGGTGTCTGATGTGAGGGTTTGGGGAGAGTGCTTGGTAGTTTTTAACGTATGTTTTATTGTTGTGCAAGTTGTTTGTATCAAATGAAAACCAAGTCTATTAAGAGTGTCGTAGATTTTTGTATTTTTAGTGTGGGTGGGAATGAAAATATGTCTCTTTAATAGTGAGATATTTGTTTTATTTTTCTGTCTGTTTATATTATAGTGTATTTTCGTAGCTCTTTTCTTTGCGTAAGAAATGAAATAGGATGGGTAGTGTAGTTTTTTTTAAACATTCGTACTGTATTGAATTTCATCATTAAGATATTGGGGGCTGCATATTCTAAAGGCAAATAAGAAAAAAAAACAATGATCATGCCAGTCTTTATTTTATCATTGTGGTGCGAGTATTAGTGAATATAATCGTTTTTGTGTGTGGTCTTTCTATGTACTTTGAAACTCAGATCGGTTTCTGATCTGATGAGGAGTATATCTAGAAAAGCAAGGGAGTAGTCTTGTACGGAATCGTGTGTAAATTTTATGGGTGGTTCTATTGAATTTATTTATTTCTAAGTTGTTCTATTTGTGCGTTTATGGGGAGAAAAATAAGAATATCATTTATATATCTAAAGTATGTGGATTTTTTAGTCTGAATTTGAAAGAGTTGGTCTCTAGGAATTCTAAAAATAAGCAAGCTAGTTTACCACTAAGGGGGGTTACCCATAGGGAGTCCAAATTGTTGTCTGCAGTAGGAATTATTAAACTGGAAATAGATTCTATCGGTGATGAGTTTTATTATTTGTATTAATGTATCCGAGGAAAAAAGTAGATCGGCTTTAATTTGGTTTAGGTGCTTGTGGAGTATATTAAGGCCTTTATTATAGGGATATTGGTGTAGAGGGAAATTATGTCTAAACAATGTATGGTTTTATTTTGTATGTCCATATCTTTTATTTTATTTAGGAGGTGGCCAGAGTTTTTAATATATATATATATATACATATCTATATATCTATATCTATATCTATATATATATATATATATATATATATATATATATATATATATATATATATATAACGACTATATTCATTCGAAACTAATTAGAAATTGCATCGTAGCTTTATTATGTCAGTTGGCTACACTGCGTTAAAAAATTTCAGGTATTCCATGTCATAATGTTACATGCACGTTTAATGATACAATATTCATGCTATTAACACAACAAGTAAACTTTGCGATGTTTGTAATAGTATTTTATTGTTTTCGAATTGATAATTCCGAGGAAGCCTAGAAATAAAGGCAAAATATAAAAGTTGGATTGTTCCTTTTTATCTCTTCGTCATGTCGGAATATTACTATCATATTTTTATTATTATACTGTTAAAGCCGAAATTATTGGCAACCTTCCAATTTTTGCGGGTTTTTTTTGGATAAAATTTTTTTTCACTAATTATTTTTATTAAAGTGTTGATGAATATTTATATCGACCATCCACAGATCCCCTGAAACACATTTAGGTTATAAAATATTCAAAATAAATATTATTAATAACAAAAAAAAACAGACGACATTAAATTTATTGGCACCAACGATTTTATCATAGAATTCACGATATTTTATGCAAAGAAATACTTGTTTATTATGATTTGAGTATTGCTTTATCTTCTATAACGTTTCAAAGCCTGCTATGCCTATAGTGCAGTACTCAATCCTTCACTTTATCAATAACACCAGACTGCAAAGATGGCTAAAATTAGGAACACAGTTTCGATGTAACACAGAAAATAGTGGATACACATAAGAAAGGTAGCGGACACAAATCCATTTCTAAGCGTTTTGAAGTTCCTCTGTCAACAGTGAGAAACATTATCAAGAAGTATAGTGTTTTCAATACGTTTCAAAACTTGACGGGTCGAGGCCGTAAAAAGAAACTTTCTCCCAGAACTGTACGACAAGTCATTCGAGACGTGGAAAAGGACCCGAAAACTACTGGTAACAATGCAGTCCAACTATTGGACTCATAAGGCTCATAAGAGTAGTTGTTGATGGGCAGAAATCAGAGGCCCACAGTATTAATGCTGGAGTCCCTCAGGGGTCCATACTGGGCCCAGCTCTCTTCTTGATCTACATCAATGATCTCCCAAAACACATACTAAAATCTTTCGTTGACATCTATGCTGATGACACGACCATCTATGGCAACACATCAAAGGCTGTAAGTGATGATGTTCTCTCTGATTCTCTCTCCTCTGATCTTGAGCGGTGGTACAGTGGGGAAAGAGGTCGCTGGTTACCTTTAATGCATCTGAGATCAAGCTCCTATCTCTACATCATAAACGCTCTGATCCCCATCTGGCATCAATTGAAATGAATGGCTCTCGTCTAAGGGAGGCCCCAGGATTTGATAAGCTCCTGGGTTTGACCCTTATACCTGGTCTTAAATGGAACACATACATCAAGTCTGTTGCCAAGGTCGCTGGGAAATGGTGGGATCCTTCTACCGCTCCAGAAAATATCTCACTAATGATGCAATTCTCTATCTATATAAGAGCCAAGTACGTCCAAAAATGGAGTGCTGCTGCCACATCTTGGCGGAGGCTGCAAAAAACAGCCTATCCTGCCTTGACGGAGTACAAAATAGACTCCGTGACTTTGTGGGGGATGCCCTTTTCTTCACCCTGCAACCTCTTTCCTACAGAAGAGATGTAGCGAGCCTGTCATTGTTCTATCGTTATTTCCATGGCAGGTGCTAGTCTGGGCTCCATTTTCTGGTCCCCCCTCGCAAATCTTTCTCAAAAAACACCCGACTAGCTGAAACCACCGTCAATAATTTCCCCCACTCTATATCTGTGCCTAAATCAAAACGTAGATACTATGAACAAAGCTTCTTTCTTAGACCTTCACGCCTGTGGAACTCTCTTCCGCTTGTTTGTTTCCTTCCCGACTTCAACCTGGATGCCTTTAAGTCCAACACAAACAAATTCCAGATGAACCGCCCCTTTGTAATGACACCTTACCAATTCTCCAATATTATTGCTTCACTATCCCTTTGATTACTATACACACAATAACTCTTATCTTTGAGTGGCCATTCGGCCTTGATAAGTGGTGAACTGCATGTAAAAAAAACAACAAAAAAATTGAGCGATCAAGGTATTGACATTTCTGTTTCGACATTGAGGAGGGCATTGACGTCACACGCGATTCAGGGGCACTGAAATAGGAAGACTACTCTCCTCTCCAAGAAACATGTTAAAGCCCGCTTATGTTATGGAGAGGCAAAGTGCGAATGAACTCAAAATCCGGGCCAACAAAAATGGAACCCGGGAATTGGATGACCTGGTCCTATGACGCAAGTCGTTTTATGGCTCAGGCCGTTGTATGGAGCAAGGTTCAAATGAACTTAAATACTGGCCGACAAAAATGAAACCGGGAATGGGAGTACCTGGAGATGACGTAATTCGGTCGCAGGTAAGACCAACGCAAACGCCGGGCTGGTCAAAATATGGGTCAATGACGTTAATTGGTTTATGCGTTACCAGGTCGAAAGTCCATAAAAGTGAGATGGTAAACAAAAACAAGGCAGAGACGCGGAGATGGGGAACGAGACAAATACGAAGAACTGCCTGTCACGTTCGGAACCTACACCTCTCCCTCCATCACCTCCACCACCTCAACCGTCGTATTTTGTATATATGAATGTTTGTTAAATAAATCAAAATTGTTTATAACAAAGTGTCTCATTATTCATTGAACAGTGGTCATTTCAATCACTAGACAATTTACAACAAACATATATATATATATATATATATATAAATGTCAAACACACTATCTCTCAGTCTATCCATCGAAATATTCAAAAAATTCTTATAGTTAAATTACAGGCTTCGTGCTCCTATAGATTGGTTGGTTGGTTGTTTTTGTTTTACGGCATATCAACCTTTTTCGGGTTATTTAATGCCGAATCCAAAGATTTTGAAGAAAATTTTTTTTTAATAGAATATATTTGTTTATTTTCACGTCGGTTTCTATTTAACCCATAGTTGGGACCCTAACAGGTACTACCACTCCGGATCAGAGTTGACCTGGGAGCAATGGTAAGTAAAGGGTGGCTCAACACTCCCCAAAGCCCACAAGCTGGGGCCTCACCACTGGATATAGTTTAAGGTCATATCCAGGACCCCCATTGAGGGACTTTTACCCTCTGCAGGGGGGCAGTCGGCGTATTCTAATGCCCCACCGACAGGGCCGTGCTCCTATAGAAGTGTGTATTCTGTCTCTAGATATCGTACTAAGACTCTCCCTAAACGAGCAAAAACAACAATACAGAATATACGTCATCTTCATACCACCCAGTATTTAACATATATACTATTTGGTACCAGTGAAATAGAGCACTTATATAAGAGTGTGGAAAAAAACTCGAACCTGGTGGTTAGAAAAAAAAAATATATATATATAGAGACACAACGAAAAAAGGGTCCTTTAAAAAAATAACTTATTATCACGGACAAATTATTGTAAAAAAACATCCCAAAATCAAGACTGTCAAAAACAAAGAAAAACAAAACTTGAACAAAAGACAAAGGAGATAAGGCGAATCCATTCTTTCTTTGCTTGTTTTGACTCTAAGATTTTATATATATATATATATATATATATATATATATATATATATATATATATATAAAACACTTTAAGCTTTAGGTAAAGAGAAAGAAAAAGAAAATAAATAAATTCGTGATTGTTTGACAAAATAAATCAAAAAGAAAAAAAACATGTTTTTTCTTTTCTTTTTTGTCTTTTAAATTGTACTTTTGTTTTCTCATCTGACGTTGTTTTTGTTGTTCTTTTGGTTAAGTTGAAAAAAAAGAGGGAACGGCAAATCATTTAAAATTTCGTACAGGGATTAACCATGGAGCTTATGAAGGCGGTGGGGGGCCATCTGAAAAAAATTACGGTATGAGTCCCTTTTTTTACATAGGCATCACCACATTATCAAGGCCCAGAGGCCACTCAAGGATAAGGGTTAAAGAGTGTACAGTAGAAATTGGACAATATAGTAATCATTAGTAATGAAAATTTGGTAAATTTGATAACTTATATGGAACGGCTCATCAAGAACTTATTTACTTTAGACTTGAACACAACCATATTGTAGTCAGCCGGAAAGCAGGAAAACGGAAGACAATTCCACAGGTGTGCAGTTCTAAGAAAGAAGCTTTGTTCATGGAATCTACGTTTAGGTCCCTTCTAAAGAATATAAGAACTTTAGAAAATAAAAGGGATGGTGGATATAGGGTGTGGTTGCAAGAGATAAAAAAAATATTTTAGAATAGTCGGTGCTGGGGATGAAGAAAAATGCCAGGCAGCACTATTGACTACTAGGGGCCCGGTTGGACTCTTCATTAACGGATTAATGGCAAATAATGAAGGGCTAACTTGGCTAGAATTGAAAAGGGCCTTAGAAGATTATTATGGGGTAGTTGCAGTTCCAACCAGAACATAATAGAATTAGCTAATATAAGATAGAGTACATAAGAAACTATTCAAGATTATGTGCAGAGAATAGTGAGACTAGCAGAAGGAGCATATAGCGCGATAGATGCAGGTAATGAATTAGTAAAAAAAAAAAAAACACAAGTTCTAGGATTTTTATAGAGGGCCTAAAAGATAAGGATGTGAAAATGGCCGTAATGAGGGATGAACCTACGGATCTCCATGCAGCTTATGAGAAAGCCTTAGCAGTAGTAAGATGGAAAATTCGGCTCAACGCAAACCGTGAATACGATGATGAACCCATGGAGGTTTGTCATGCGAGACGACAGGTTAGAGTCGAAGCCGTATGTCCAGCAAAATTCCCTAAACAAGATAGGTGGAAAAGATTAGAGAATAGGGAACCTGTATATAAGACTAGAGAAAAGGAAAAAAAAACTAGTCAGGGTATAAGGTGTTTCAATTTTGGTAAGGTGGGTCACATGTGGAGTGATTGCAGGCACCGCAGGCAGGGAAACGGAGGCGCACCGTGCGTACAACGCCTTACGGACGGAACGAAGGCATGCCGACGCATGTAATCGGTAACATGGGCGCTGCAAATTCCGTTTCTTTTAGAATAGATAGAAATAGATTACAGGCTTTAGTAGATACAGGCGCAGAGGTTTCTGTCATAAAATAGCGTTTTTACAACACTTATACAGAAACCTGAGCTACATAGTAGATCAATTAATTTAAGGACAGCTAATGGGTCCCCATTAATTGTGGAAGGTATCGCCCGATTAAGGATAAGGATAGGAAGTCAATTCATCCACCATGATTTCTTTGTGGCGAAAAACCTCAATAGAAATATAATACTAGGCCGGGATTGGCTTAAGCAAAATGGGGTGAGGATGTACTTTGACTTAGGGGCGATAAAAATAGGAAATAAATATATAGCGTGAGAAGAAGATGCTCATATCTCAGATATAGTAAGACTGGGGGAAAAACCATTAAACCCCCAGCATCTGCATACGTGCACAGCTCGTGCGGGTATTAAAAAAACGGTCAATGGCTATAGTATGAGGTACAGCAAATAGACAGAAGATTTCTTAGTGATCTTAGTGGTATTTCAGTAGCAAACACCATATTAAAAATTAAAGGATCAAAAAGTTTTCCGCTTTTAATAATGAACAACACCAATCAGACGGTTACCTTTAGAAGAGGGTGTAAAATAGCTCGGTATAGAGCGGCTGGTAAAATAATGGAGATTACCATGCCAAAGAAACATAATGATAAGATCTCTGGTAAAACTTGAAAGGGAGAAAAGTGCCCGCAGAATTCAAGTTAGAGATCAATAAGGTGCTAAAGCGGAATAAGGACTTGTTCGTTACGGGAGATAAGAACTTGGGCAGTACCGATACGGTAGAAATGCATATTGATACTGGAACGTATGAGCCCATACGGAAATGCCCGTACCGGACACCGCTTAAGCAAAGAAAAGAAACAGAGTCTGAAATAGGGGAAATAATGCAGGCTGGAGTAATCAAAAAATCAAACAGCCCGTGGAGTTTCCTGATAGTTTTAGTAGAGAAGAAAGATGGAACTAAAAGGTTCTGTGTAGATTTTAGAACACTAAATAAAATAACAAAGAAGCATGCCCGAGTATTACAAGTACTTGATGATATTTTAGCCTCGCTTGGGTCGGCAAAATACTTCTCAAAGTTAGATTTGATGTCAGGGTACTGGCAGGTTAAATTGAATTAGAACGATAAGGAAAAAATGCGTTCACCTGCCACAAGGCGTTGTTCCATTTTAATGTAATGCAGTTCGGGCTTGCGAACGACCCTGGGGTCTTCCAGGACTTAATGTCCGTAGTTTTACAAGGACAGGAAGAATTCGCTGTACCGTATTTGGATGGCATTTTAATATTCTCCAATACAAAGGAAGACCATATAAAACACATAGATAAGGTCTTAGGTAGTTTGCACAAGTACAATCTTAGATTAAAGCAACAAACGGTGAGTTTTTTTTTAATAAAGAAATACAATATCTGGGGTTCAAAGTTAGTGAGAGGGGTATACATCCAGAATTTGGATAAAGTCAAGTCTATAAAAATGGTTTCGACTCCAACCACTGTAAAGCAAGTAAGAGCTTTCATTGGTATGACATCGTACTATCGGCGATTTATAAAAAAAATCCGATATTGCCGAGCCGTTAATCCAATTAACGAGGAAGCACGCACGATTTTATTGGGACGGTGCATGTCAGTCTGCCTTTGATAGGCTAAAAACGAAGCTTGGAGATATGGTAATACTGGCTTATCCCGATCCGGATAAAAACTACCGACAGTATACACATGCCTCTGATCATTCGATTGGGGCATGTCTGTCACAAATGGTCTATGACCCAAAGGAGGGTAAAGAGGTGGAAGAACTTATTTACCTTTTGTCCCACTAGTTGAGTAATACTCAAACCAGATGGTCAACGATATAGAAAGAGGCATATGCGATACACTATGCCCTGAATAAATTAAATAACTATTTGTATAGTGCTACGTTCACCATCTATACGGACCATAGAGCATTGGAGTTTTTACTAAACTCACCTATACAAAATAGGAAGATACAGACGTAGGCTTTAAGTATGGATGGCTATAATTGCACCATACGGTACCTGAAGGGGGCAGACAACGTTTGCGCGGATCTCTTGTCACGCGCTATAGATTCGAGCCAGGACAATGATGATCCCCCTTTAGAAATAGACAGTAGGAATTACAATGTGAGTGCAATAAACTCAAATCATTTTGAGCCAAAAGATTTTGCATCACATAAGGATGCCGAAGACTCATCGGTAGTACATGAACGGCCCCTATTATCGGGTTTAGATGTATGTAAGAAACAGAAAGTAGATAGGGAGATTATAGATGTAAAAATGGAACGGAAAAAGTACATAATAATGGACGATATAGTATATTACTTGTCGCTACCCGACGGGGAACCGATAATTAGGTTATATATTCTATCGCATCTAAGAGAAAGGGTTATAGTTCGATACCATGATGATAATGGTCACATGAGCGTGGAAAAAACATTTCACGCTATTAAGCAAAACTATTTCTGGCTTGGTTTATATAAACAAGTAAATGAATACATAGGTAAATGTATTCCGTGTCAAAAAAAAGAAATGTGAGGAAACAGCAACCTCAAATGCAGGAGAGCGATTTGCCTCCTTTTCCTTTCGCTAAAATAGAGTAAGATGTTTCCGGGCCTTACCCCAGAATTCTATCAGACAACCAATATATAGTGACTTTTATAGATATGTACAGTAGTTGGCCAGAGGCTTTTGCGGTTCCGAATAAGAAAGCAGAAACTGTGGTGCTGACTGTTGACTGACGAGATTTTTCCCAGATTCGGGCACCGCTGCAGCTTTTAACGGATAATGGACCCGAGAACATAAACAAAATAATGAAAAAGGCATTAGAGGACCTCAACGTGCATCATGTTACCATATCGTTCTTTCACCCCCAGAGTAACGGCAAAGTTGAAAGTTTCCATAAAACGATGCAAGACGTCTTAGCGAAAAAAATAGGGAACGATGAACAGTCGTGGGACATATACGTATCAAATGTTAGCGGCTGTCAGGTTCCATGTAAGCGAAAAGACGAAATTTTCACCCTATTATTTACTCTACAATAGATATGTTTTTCTGCCGTTGGACAATATTCTAAGACTCCGTAGAGTATACTATGGGGATGAGAATCATGAAATCGCTCTACAGGAAATGCATCGAACCTTCACTTTAGTAAGGAGTAATGTAAAGAATGATAGCAAGATCTAAGACGAAAACAAGAGCCGTCGAATTTAAGGTTGGTGATTTGGTGTATTATAAAAACCATCAAAAGCGAGGAAAACTAAATGTACGATGGAAACCGTACTACGTAGTGATAGAAAAGACCGGTTTCATATAGAATTAAGGATCAATTAACTGGCTCTGTAACGAAGGCGCATGCAGAACATCTCAGGGCAGCGTCTATCGATGAGTGGAGGCCGTTAAGAAAAGTTGCATTGTCTGTTCCAAAGGAATCTAGTGATTCAGACAGCGAATCAGCCACAGACGAAGGTGATTATGCAATGCAGAAGAGTCGCCATCAACGAGAGGGGTCGGATGAGGAATCTGACGTACCGTTGATGGAATGAAACATCGTGACACGAAGCATGATGGCGGGACGTGAAACAAATATAGACGAAAGCATCTGTCCGTGTACACGGGAGTAGAAATTCGACCAACCTATCGTAAATAGAGTCAGTACGAGGTTTGGTAGCGGGGAGGAAGAACAGGAGCGAGGGAATTGTTTAGGATAGGTTAGAAAAATACTCTGTATTTAGGTAAATCAAGTAAACTGTGAACACCGTCCTATTCAATAAAAGGAAAAATAAAAGATCCCTTATCTCCATGGTTCAAGCAACTGACGCCTTAGGAAGAGATAGAGCTGCTTCTCATTTCCAAAATGTAATTGGAATGTAAAGTTAAAAATTAAGAAACTTGAGCAGAAGCAAGCATAGTCTATTGGACGTCGGCTGCCTCATTTTTTTTTAAAATTGGGGTGAAAATGCCAACCTATGTTATTTGAAATGGAATAAAAACATACATTGAGAGAGACCCCGAGAAAAAGAAATGAAAAAATAGGTATGTGTCTGTGTGTCTATGTGTGATAATGGATTCGTGTTAATAATGTAAAATTATGTCCACGAACAAAAAATATATATAGAAAAATAGATTACTAAAATACATTTACACTAGTGTACAAGAAAAAAAAGTTAAAATTATTAAAATGATTTATTGTAGAACAGAAAAAGACGTCTTAAAAAAAGAACAATAATAATAAATAAAATCAAAAAAAGAGAATTATGTATGAAATCTAGAATTAAAGAAACATTATTATATGTATATATAATTTTTTTTTTTGGTGGCAGAGGAGGAGTGTTATGGAGAGGCAAAGTGCGAATGAACTTAAAATCCGGGCCGACAAAAATGAAACCGGGAATGCGATGACCTAGAGATGACGTAATTCGGTCGCAGGTAAGACCAAAAGAAAACGCCTGGTTGGTCAAAATATGGGTCAATGACGTCAATTGGTTTATGCGTAACGAAGTCGAAAGTCCATAAAAGTGAGATCGTAAACAAAAACAAGGCAGAGACGCGGAGATGGGGAACGAGACACAGACGACGAACTGCCTGTCATGTTCGCAACCAACACCTCTCCCACCACCACCTCCACCGCCGTATTGTGTATATATGAATGTTTGTTAAATAAACCAAGTTTGTTTATAACAAAGTGTCTCGTTATTCATTGATAAATGAACAGTGATCATTCCAATCCCTAGACGATTTACACCAAACATATATGTATAAATGCCAAACCCACTATCTATCAGCCTATTTATCGAGATATTCAAAAATCTCTTATTGTTAAATTACAGGCTTGGTTCTCCTATAGAAGTGTGTACCATGTCTCTATATATCTCACTAAGAATCTCCCTAAACGAACAACAACAACAATATAGAATATACGTCATCTTCATACAACTCAGTATATAACACTTAGAGTTTGAACGGGAGTTTATTGACAAGGATTCAAATTTTAGGGTTCAGTTTTTTGGTCAGATGAGACTAAAATTAAACGTTTTCGACCATCAGATAAAATAATAGCACATCACGTATTAATCACATACATCTCGATATTAGGCAATTTGGCTTGTATTTGTGCCAGTTAATAGATTAACTATTGTGTGTCGTGGTGTATAAGCAGTACAGTATACGCATCGAATGAAGTGACGGGTTTTGAATACAGAGTTCGGATATATTCTAATGATACTCCGAAATGAAGACGCAATTTCAGTCTAGTATTTTTAGTCTGCGGCTCTTATGTTTGCGTAAGTTGTCACGTTATTCGTTTGTGAATATATATGTGTATATATGTATATGTATGTATATATATATATATACATATATATATATATATAATATCACATATACATGTAATATCGCATTAAAGTAAAATTATATATAGATATATGTTTCTCGTGTCGATTTTGGGGTTTATAATGTATAAGATATATATATATATATATATATATATATATATATATATATATATATATATGAACAAATGATTAATAAAACGTGTTAAAAGCCATCTTGAAAAAGAGTTAAAAACATATATAATTTTAAAAAGGAAGCACAAGATAAATGGATAGTCCTTAATCCGCGGAGTTTCAAAGAAATACTCTCCTTCTCATCAGAGGGCTGGAATTAGCAAAATGTGGGATCGGATTTTGCATGTAAAAGTATTTAATGAAACTACAAGTAAGTCACAGATCTTACTTGGTTCAAAAAAGGGTGAGGTAACTGGAATAGGAGGTAAAAGAAAAATGATAAAAAGATTTCACATGAATGGATAGTCCGGTGAAGGGTAAAAAATCCAAGAATGGTAAAATCCAAACATGGTCGAATTAAAAATGTCCAATGCAACAGGTAAGTTCCAAATGGTCCAAAATGATCCAAAAGGCAGAATTCCTTGGATAAAAATCACAAATGGAATGAGTTCAAAATCATTAAAAGAAAAGTTCAAATGTGCACAGAAAAAGCACTGGAGAGAATATTAAAAACACGTCTGCCAAGGCCGGAGGAATCAAGTAAATTAAAAAAACAAACAAAAAAAAAAAACGGAAAAACGGTGAAAGTTTAAATTTGAAAAGAAAGGTCAAACTGACCCAGACAAAAAGCGCGAAAGTTAGCGTTAATAATTAGGTCAACTAAAGTATGCACATGAAAGTCCCAGAATGAAATTAAGAAACACGAGTCAGAGAAACAAATAAATGGCTAAGTTTATGAAATGGAGCGTCTATTATATTAAGAAGAGTAAAAAATGTACATATATATATATATATATATATATATATATATATATATACGTGTGTGTATGTGTGTGTGTTTGTGTGTGTAATAAAGGATAAAATAATTAAAAGTTAAATACAACTTTATATTTAATTACATTGTATGATCAATAAGGAAAAAAAGTAAGTAAAAAATAATTTCCTAAGCCCATAGCATTACGAAATCATCATCAGAAAAAGTGACAGGCTTAAGTTTCCATAAAATCACGTAAGCTGATACGTATATATTTAAATCAAACAATGAAAAAATATATAATTTTATTAAAAGGCAAAAGATAAATATACAGGGAAAATATATATATATATATAAAACTTAGGTAAAAATATAGGTAAGATAGTGCAATGAACAAATTACAATAATTAATAATTAAAAATTTAAAAGATTAGCAAAAAAATGTATACTAGCTAAAGTGCCCGTCGTTGAAACCACCCAACAGAAAATGGACTCTGGTTTATGAAAGTATGATAGGTTATGAAAAAGGAAGGGTTGGAAAGAGATAGCTTAGAATTTGGGGGTATCAAAACCAAAGCAAAATATGATGAAAGTAAGAATAAAATAGATAAACCCCATAATATATTATACCATACCTGTTCACATTAAAACACTTATCACAATATGCTGAGGATCTATATTAAAAAAACCTTGTTAAACTTTGTGACATATTTCCATTCTATGGAGGTCACGAACGAACACCCCATAATTTTATTATACCATATTTCTTCAAAGTAAAACATAATTATCAAAGTATACTTTCGCAGACCGATATGAAAAATCTTTGTTAAAGTGTGTGTCTATTTCCATTCTATAGAGGCCAGGTGCGAACGCAGATTCCACAATCTCATTATACCATCCCTATTAAAGTTAAAACATACTTATCGAAGTATTCTTATGTACATCTATATGAAGAACACTTGTACACATTTTTTTAATTTTATTTTTTTATATTTCCATACTTTGTGGACCAGGCGCGTACGCAGACCCCACAAGTTTAATTAATCATTATTATGCATGATCAAACATACCCATTCCTGTGTCTTGGTACATCTTCTATCATTATATGCCATCAGCTTTCTATAATAGTCAACCATATATGAGCGTATTCGTGACCAGACACACACACCTAGTTCAGGTTTATATTATATATATATATATATATATATATATATATATATATATATATATATATATCCATCTATCTATCTATCTATCTCTCTCTCTCTATATATATATATACATATATATAAGTGTGTGTGCCTGTATATCTGAGTGTTTCTGTATATATATATATATATATAAATATATATATATATATGTATATGTATTCTAACATATTTTTAGGTAAAGAAGAAAAGGTTACTCTGTATATCTTCTCCTGCTTACCTCTTTCCAAGTGCGCGCTAAAAATATTTCTACTTTTAATGTAGTTCATTTTTGGATATATGCATGATGACAGTCTTCCAGTATCAATTTTTCGTGTGGTGTTTTCTTTATATTAATATTGTACATTTCCGATATGTTTATTTTTTCATTAAATCTGATTGCTAGCCAAAAAAAGAGGAAAAGAGAAACCAACGGATTTAGAATGATAACCATCGTACAACTAAACATATTCGTGTAAGGCATCATCATGTGCAAATGCGCTAGATTATCACCTTAGTAAACTAATTGCACATTACTGCAAAACGCTTGCTTTTTCAACATATATCAATCTCATATCTGAAACAAAAATACGTTAGTAAACTCTATACTCCTATAAATTTGTTTTTCTTTTGTGTGTATTGATATTTATATTACCCCCCTCTTTTCTATTTATTTTAAAAAAATACAATTTTTATTATATATGGGTTGGGAATTGCATTCACTAGCAAAAAGTTTTGATAATTCGCATATTCTTTAAAACATCCACCAGGACCAAAGTAAAAGAAAACCAACCTGGCTCCTCCCTTGAGGCTTGCATTTACTAATATCCGCGGGCTAAGAACTAACTGAGATGATTTTGAGTCATTTCTCCTTGTAAACACCCCGAATATCAGCATTAAGTGAAACTAACCTTCACTCTTCCATTCCCTCTAACCACTTTAACATGCCTGGTTATCTCCCACTCTACCGTAAGGACTCGGACAGACATATGCATGGGCTTGGAGTCTATGTTCGTAACACCCTCTCCCTGAATAGAGAAATAAAACTAGTTCAGACAGCATAGATATAGCACTCTCCATCGAGACTAGCGCACAAGTACATGTATTTGGTGACTTCAATATCCACCATAGTAATTGGCCAGGATTCTCTAATTACACAGACGTAGCTTGTAGCACAACACATAGCTTCTCTATATCCCAATCCCTATCTCATATAGTTACATTTCCGACACGTTTCCCAGACCAGCAAGCTCAACATCCCTCACTTCTAGATCTCTTTCTGACAACGGTTTCCGATGATTGTACAACAAATGCCCACAGCCCACTCGGGAATACTGACTACACTGTGATAATGGTAGAAATCAGCCTAAATTCTCGCCCTAAAACTGAAGACCCACTACTCTAAACAACGGGGTATTACAAAAAGGCTGATTAGGAAGCAATCAGGGAACTCATCAGAGATGCCCCATAGCAAAATAGCGGAACAGTGTGCAAATGAGACTACTGAATGGTTCAAAACTGCAATTGAAGCACGTGTTCCCGCACGGAAATTCTATAGCAAGCCTCACTCTCCCCAATGGTTTACTTCTGCTTGTGCAGCTGCCATTTGTCAAAGGGAGCATGCGTTCCGCATATTGAACCGACATAAGTCCATCTCAAATTAACAGAAGTATATAGAAGCTAGAAATAATTGTAAGAGAGTGATAGAGACAGCTAATACAGACTACTCTGAAGCCACTAGAAAACGCATCGAAGCACAGAAATTAGGAACCCGGGATTTTTGGGAAACTACAACAGCGTAGTAAATAATGGGCAGTCAACTATTCCCCCACTATCAAACAACCATGAGGTTGCTTGCACGGCAACTGACGAGGCTAATCTGCTTACCAGTCGGTTTGCCTCAAACTCCACACTGGACCCGGTACACCACTCCCTCCCTGATTTTCCTCTGCGAACAGACGCCACACTAGACGATTTGAAAATCACCCCTTCTCAGGTACATGCTATTATAAAAAAGCTAGACACCTCAAAAGCATGTGGACCAGATCTCATCCCGGCGGTGCTATTAAAAAATGCTCTGCCGAGGTTGTTCCAGTTCTCTGCAAACTTTACAATAAATGCCTTAACGAATCTTGCTTTCCCGAGTGCTGGAAAACCGCTTCTGTGGTACAAGTCTTCAAGAATTCTGGTTAAAGAACTGACCCACTAAATTATCGCCCCATTAGCCTCCTCTCACTTTTCGCCAAAATATTTGAGTCCTTAGTAAATCAAGCCCTAGTCCAGCACCTAACAGCTGCTAAACACCTGACTGACAAACAATATGGATTCAGCCAAGCCCGTTCAACAGCAGATATCTTAACTGTAGTTTCTGAACGTATATACCGTTCATTGGACAAAACAGGAGAGTGTAGAGCGGTAACCCTTGATAAGGTAAGGCACGATGGTCTTCTAAGGAAAATTAGATCATATGGAATCACTGGAAGAATTCATAATATAATTAAATCCTTCTTAAGTAAGAGAAAAATCCAAGTTGTCCTCGACGGTCGTACATCTAAAGAATATGACATAAATGCGGGAGTACCTCAGGGGTCTATCCTTGGATCTCTATTATTCCTGAGATTCATAAATGATCTCCCTGATAAAATTGTATCGGAGATGGGTATATTTGCCGATGACACCACTCTCTATAACAGATATGAGGGGAAAACAAATGAACACATATCCAAGGAAATGGAAGAAACACTAGAGGATGACTTCCAATCCAATGAAATGGGGATAAAAATGGATGGTCACATTCAATGCTGCTAAGACTAAGCTTGTTTCCTTCAATACCTACAGGACACCTTCTCTACCACCAATAGCAATGACCAAGAACACATTACCTTAAAGTATTTCTTTTAAACTCCTCGTCCTAACGTTTACAGGGAATATGAACTGGAATAGATACATTGAGAGCATTGCCAAGGCTGCTACAAGGAAGGTTGGCTCCCTCTACTGTGCTAGAAAACTACTTACGCCTGAAAGTATCCTGTACCTCTATGAGGCTACCATTCTCCCATGTATGGATTACTGTTATCACATCTGGGCTGGTGCATCTGCTGCTTGTCTCTCGCTCCTGGACAAGGTTCAAAAGAGAGTCGCCAACCTGATAGGTCCTGAACTGTTATCCAGGCTTCAGCCTCTGTCCCATCGACGAGATGTTGCATCCCTCTGCCTGTTCTACAAATACTTTAATGGTGAATGCTCTGACGAACTGCAAACACTTGTACCTCCTCAACGTAACTATCCCCAACCAACCCGACAAGCTAGTAAGTCTCATCCCTTTACAGTAGAGATCCCTAGGTGCAAGAAAGCCTTTTACTCCAATAGTTTCTTCCCCACAACTGCAGGTCTTTGGCACTCCCTTCTGGGATTCTGCTTTCCAAACTGTACTGACATGCAGAAGTTCAAGTGAAATGCGAACAATCATCTGCCTACTCATCTCCCCTCATAATGCCCCTGCAAATTAAGTCCCTGATAGTAGCCCCCTGCTTCAAAATGGCACTGTTCCTTGTTTGGGGTGAAAATTGAAAAAAAACAAACAAAAAAAACATTCATTTTTATTAATTCCCTATTAGTTTTTTCGCTTTTCTAATGGGATGATCATCTTTAGTTAACTATTACGTGAAATTATATTCATGTATATATTCTACATGATTTATACTTGCATAATATTTGCGTAAAAGATTACAGTAAACACATTGTTTCTATATATGTTTATGCATGCGTATATATTCTTGTTTAATCTCTCTATCTATACTCCTATAAATTCGTTTTTCTTTTGTGTGTATTGATATTCCTTTTAAAATCCATATTTTCTATTTATTTAAAAGGAAAATACAATGTTCGTATATGTGGGTTGTGTATACGTATATATATGTGTATGTGTACGTATATATGTTTGTTTAATCTATCTAGCTATCTATAAAAGTGAACGTGTCTGTGTGTGTATGGGTGTGTCTGTGTGTATGTGTACATTTCCCTACGCGATGACTTTGTCAATTTTAAGTCTACATGCACGAAATTTGATATACAGGGCACTGAGATTTAGTAAAATCTGTGCAATTAATTTTCGGCCATAAATTTGGCTATTTAGATGTCAAAGTTCAACGATTTTTCCTCTGAGAACTCTACTAAACTCCTCCGACAATTTTGTATCTAAAGACTTGAAATTTTACTTATATGCTCCTTGGACATGGATCTAACTTAATAACTTTATTTGAGCCCCAAACAATACATGTGAAGGGGTCATAATAGGGGTCAAAGTTTTAAAAAAATTACCTCTGCGGTTTCTACCAAATGACTCAGACACTTTCTGGTCTAAACATTTGAAATTTTATATAAATAGGTATTCAGAGATAGGGCAAGCTTTTCCATCAGTTTTGTTCGAAAATTTTAAGTGACAAATATATAAATGTATATATGTATGTATGTCTGCATGTCTGCCTAAAACTTTCGACAGAGGCGACTGATCTTTACAAGATCAGTATCGTCTTGAAGCTCGACCTTTCAGACGAGAAATATCGAAAAATTGGCTAATAATATCTTCACATTCAACTGAGCAGTTTTTCACGGGTCTCTATTTTTGTTAAACATAAGTCACTTCCGGTTGGCGTGGTCGTAACAGCAAAGAGATCAGGTTATTTCCCCGTTCTTCTCCCCCTTCACTGTATGGGTTCGAGCCTGCCTTTCTACTACCACTTTTTTTTTGCTCAACACACACAACCAAACACCCGAATAACGCCGGGCGTAAATGCTAGTCTATATTATACTTATTTTTTCTATGATTAATAGGTGGTTTTCTTTTTACCAATAGGCCATTTTTTATGTAGGGACAATTATTTATTACCGCTTCCTGTCACGTGACCAGTGTTTTCAATTTAGCGGTTTTTCTGTTAGATCTGAAGATTTCGTTTGCAATCTAGTGGGGAATTCTAGAAAATCTGGAGATATTTGGCACGCACACACCCGCAATTTTAGATTAAAAAATAATGAAAAGCGCTTGAAAATACTTTAAAACATAAAATAAACTCAATTATGTGAGTAAAAAAAGTAGCATTTATTGCCTTTGGTAACAACTATTTATTGATTATTAGTTTTGTTTTTCACCTTTTTTCGGCTAACCATTCTTAAATCTCGCTATAAAATCGATTTTTCCAAGTACATTTTAGGTGGGGGCATTCCAACCTCCGAAGTTTAGTTCAAAATACGATATAAGCAACCCCGCTTAATTTAGAAGTATTTAGTCGAAAATTGTAAAAAGCAAGAAACAACAGCAAAAACAAAAATAAAACCAATACAGTAGAATTTAATTATCTACTAACCTAAATACTTTTAGCATGCTAAAACAAAGTTTTTTTTGTTTTTTTTATTTTTCTAATTTAAAAATATGTTGCACCATTATTGTGATGTTTAATTTGAAGTCTATTTCAATTTAACATTTATTATAAAAAGTTTGAGTTTATGATTTGTTTCTTACAAAAAAATACCCTCTCTGAAAGAAAATAGGTAAAACTAGCTGATAAAATGTGTAAGCCTAATGGAGAGCTAACCGCTTCAATATAATTCCAGAAGCATATAGTGAGAAAACACGGAACATTTTATATATTGAATATACTATATTTATAATTTTTTTATGGTAGGAAGTTAAAATATGGAGTTTTTTTATGGGGGGTGAATTGACGATTTTCTTGACATTTCTTTCTCCTGATCTCGCGGTGTTTTTTTTTAATCTCAGTTTCCAACACTGCATCACTGAAAGGATATTTTGGTCTCAGCACTACAGGCTTAATGTAAGCAGAATGTGTTTACAATATCGGTAAATTTTCAATGGGTTTAATCACAGGATTATTGATAATGTAACCATGTGATTGAAATTTAATTGAAATTAACAACACATGGTCGCTTTTCTATGAAATATTCATCGAAAAATGATAGGGGTTTAAAAATTTCGGTTAGGGGGCACAATTAAAAATAAAGAAAGATTAAAACGGAGACAAATTTAAGTCTCCGTTCAATTTTAACTACAACCGTGAAACAGCGCATACTCAGCAAGTTTTATCGCAATTTATAAGCATAATGTTAAAACACTAAATCAACATTTCAATTATTTTTTTGCATAATTAATGATGGAAGTATTTTTCTGTTTATTTCTGAACATTTTAAAAAAAATAATTAGTACATTCTCTTGAAAAAAAAAGAATCAAACTTTTCTCTACTTTCACATAACTATTTACAGTGTCCATGTAAAGCATTAATCTGTTCTTTTTATAATAAAAATTCCGTTTTCAAAGAGAAACGTTTACTGCCAAATTTCTTTTAAAAAAATGCAAGTTTTCCTGAAAACAAAAATTCACCTAACAATTTATGGTAAAAAATTAATCTTTTTCAGGGGAAAAAATAACAACTTTTATTGATTAAAAAAAAATTGCAAAAAATAATAAAAGTAAATGAACGAACAATATGCAATTTTTCTTGAGGAATGTGTTCCATTTTAACAAACTGAGCCATAGCAACGTAGTGGCCAGGTACAGTTTGTATATAATAATTCAAATTTTGAAAACATACGAGGATTAATATATATATTTATAAAAGTGAAATGTTTGTTTGTCTGTGTATGTAAATTTATATATATATATATATATATATATATATATATATATATATATATATATATATATATATATATATATACTAGCATAGGTGCTCGGCATTCACCTGGTGTTTGGAGGAGTATGCTGAGCCAAAAAAAAACAAAAAGCAAAAAAGCTAATTTTTTTAACTTTGACCCCTCTTATTACCCCTTTACATTTATTGTGTTGGGCTCAAATCAAGTTATTAAGTTAGATCCATGTCCAAAGAATTTATATCTCAAATTTCACGAGGTTAGACCCAAAATTGTCGGTGGAATTTTGTAGAGTTCTCAAAGGTCAAATCGTTGAACTTTGACACCTTAATGGCCAAATTTCTGGCCGAAAACCAATTAAAAACATGTACTCAAATCTCAGTACCCTGTATATAAAATTGTGAGTCTGTAGACTTAAAATTTGCAGAGTTATTGCGTAGGAAAATGTACACATCACACACAGACACGTTTACTTATATATATATATATATATACTAGCATGGGTGCCCGGCGTTGCCCGGGTATTTAGAGGTGTATGTTGACAAAAAAAAGAAAAAAAAACAGTCAATTTTTTTTTTAAATTTGACCCCTATTATGACCCCTTTAAATTTATTGTATTGGACTCATCTCACGTTTTTAAGTTAGATCCATGTTCATCGAACCTATATATAAAATTTCAAGTGTGCAGACCCAAAATTGTCGGAGGAGTTTTGTAGAGTTCTTAAATGTCAAATCGTTGAACTCTGACCCCTTAATCGCCAAATTTCTGGCCCAAAACTTATCACATCGATTTTCCCAAATCTCAGTACCCTTTATATCAAATTTTGAGTCTTTAGACTAAAAATTGACAGAGTTATTGCGTAGGGAAATGTACACAGACACACACACATACACTATAACTTATATATATATATATATATATATATATATATATATATATATATATATATGCTCGATTACTGAAATGTTTATGATGTTGTTTAATATTTTAGTCCATTCATGTCTAAAATTCTCATTGGTGTATAAGAAATACCATTGGTTAATGAATGTTAAGTATATTAAACCTTTGGAATAACCTTTTTACATATATATCTGCTCCTTAAAGTCGAGCTAGCAAATATTTCAATAAACAATACTGTTCTCTAAGGAGGAAATTAAATTTTCATCCAAGAACAGTTTGACACCAGCGACGAACGTGTTCGTGTTGACCATAATATACGAAATTAATGAATTCACCGAAAGAATTAGATGGTGAGTATTTCATCATAACACAAAAAGTGAAGAAAAAATAACAATGTCACACCGGATAAGGAAGATGACGCAACCACGACGGATGAAGGAGAAAATGTAAATTATGGAAAATTGTATAAAATTAAGACCAGGATTTTCCCATCACATATACAATTTCTCCCTGATATGGTCATAAGAGTAGTGCTTGATGGGCAGAAATCAGAAGCTCTTAGTATCAATGATGGAGTCCCTCAGGGGTCCATCCTAGGTCCAACTCTCTTCCTTATTTATATTAATGATCCTCCAAATTACATCCTTACATCATTCGTAGACATCTATGCTGATGACACTACTATCTATGGAACACATCTAAGACCGTGAACAACCAAGTTCTCTCTGATTTTCTCTCGTCTGATCTTGAGCAAGTGGTTCAATGGGGAAAGACGTGGCTTGTTACTTTTAATGCATCTAAAACCAAGCTTTTATCTTTACATCATCAACGCTCTGATCCCCATCTGGCATCAATTGAAATGAATGGCTCTCGTTTTGGAGAAGCCTCATGTGTTGACAAGCTCCTGGCCTTGACCTTTACTCCTGATCTTAAATGGAACACATACATTAAGTCCGTTGCCAAGGCCGCTGGAAAAATGGTGGGATCCTTCTATCGATGCTGATGCAATTCTCTATCTATATAAGAGCCAGGTACGTCTAAGGATAGAGTAATGTTGCCACATCTGGGCAGGAGCTGCTAGAAAGGACTTATCCTGCCTCGTTAGAGTTACAAAATAGACTTCGTAGCCTTGTGGGAGATGTCCTTTTCTCTTTCCTGCAACCTCTTTCTCACAAAAGTGATGTTGTGAGGTTGTCCTTCTTTATCGTTATTTTCATGGCAAGTGCTCGACTATGCCCCTCTTGCCAAACTTTCACAAGAAACACCCGTCTAGCAGAACACACTATCACTAATTTCACCTACTATTTATCTGTGCCTAAACCTAAACGTAGATTCCATGAGCAAAGCTTCTTTCTTAGAACTGCACGCCAGTGGAATTGACTTCAGTTCTTCTACTTTCAAGCTGACTACAATATGGTTGTCTTCAAGTTTAACGTAAACAAGTTTTTGATGAACCGTTCCATATAAGTTAACACATTTACCGAATCTCCATTACTAACTGTTACTATATTGTCCAATTTCTACTGCAAACTCTTTAACCTGTATCCTCGAGTGACCTTTGGACCTTTATAAGTGGTGATGCCTATGTAAAAAAATCATCTGAGCAGCTAGTGTTGTACATGCTGAATTTGGTGAAAGGCCTAAGGCTAAAAAACATAACATATACCTGAACTCTAAAATAAAAATACATAAATAGGACATTCAAAAAATACTAGATAATTCCAATATTATAGTTTCAGCAGATAAAGCATGAAAATTTATAGTATGAACTTCAAAACATGATTATCTCATCGAAAATGAACTGAACAAAAATTATAAAAAAGGAAAATAATGAAGCATAAATTTACAAGGATTGAAACTTTTCGAGAGAATGAATATCCAGGATAAGGTAGAAGTTTACACCCCTCTAAACCCCGGATTTCTATTGAAAAATCATAAACCTGATTTTAACAATACAGCTAATATTAAACTAATAGAACCATGCATATCAGATTATGACAATATTGGTAAATAAATACTAGCCAGCATCACCACACACCTAAAATCCAGGATTAAACATAAACTATGGATTTCATCTGGAGAGGTAATAGAGTTGTTCCTAATAAGCATAAAGGCAAAAGCAGTAAATTTATTATGTTTGATATCGATTCGTATTACCCTTCAATAATTCCTAAATTATTTGTGAAAGCATTAAAATTAGCAGAAAATTTAACGGACATTTCAAAATTAGTAATCGAGATCATTAAACTAGCAAGGAAACCCTTCATTAGATATAAGGATAAATTATGGACAAGGAATAATGGGGTGAACAATTTTGATGTAACAATGGGTGCTCCAGGTTCTGCTATGGTGACTGACCTGGTAGGGCTATATTTATTAGATGAGATTAATACGAAGATATCGGGTTTAAAGGGTATTAATATAGGGACTCTAGTGACAAGATTACGGAAAAATTAGGAAAAATATCAATGAATTCTTCAATGAAAATAAATATAAAATAACTATTGATAGTAACTGTAAGAAGGGTTATTTCTTAGACATAAGCCTTAATCTTATCGACAACTTTTAGGAACTATACCACAAACCAAACTAAACATTATTTTACATTGGTTATGATTACAACCATCCCAAATGTATGAAAATGTGATAATACCTATGATATCTAAAAGAATGTCGGAACTCCCCCAACAGGAAAATATATTTAAAAAAAACACTACTACAACTAATTAATGATTTCTGGTTATAACGGGAAAATAACATTTATAGAGAAAGCTATTGATAAAATAATATGATAATCAATTCAATCTCATATAACATGGCGATATAAAAACGAAGTAAGGCTAAGAAGGAAAGGGGGATAAAAAATAGTACTAAGGACAAAAAGAAAGAAGTCAATACAATTCTGAAAGGCATATGAGTAGCAATAAGGTCAAAAATAGAAACAAGTGTGGTCTAACCCTCCCCTGTACAGTAAGTATATTCTCAATGATTTCACTAGAGAATTCTATAAAATAATCAAGCATAACTTCCTACCTGAAAACAGATTAAGTAAAATTATAAATGAGAACACTGTCAACTTATCATTCTCGATCGTGGCAATCTTCGAAAACACTAGAATAGGATCTGAGAATAGAAAAAATCAATACAGTACTAAATAGAAATAGAACTGAAGCAGGTATAATAAATTCAGGGAGAAAATTCAAGTGTAGGGTATTGAATCCCTATTGGGTTGTAATTGCTTAATTTCTTAAGTTGTATACAAATGTGAGGTTAAGGCGGATCACAGAAATAAAGTATACTTGCGTTATATTTGAACATGTTTAAGGACAGATACAGAAACCACATAGCACCATTTAAACCGGATCGATGAATGAATCTAGTAGTAATAGAATCAATAATGTAAGTGAGAATAGTACAGGAATAATTATTAAAATCAAACAGATAAACACAACTTCATTAGGGGATTGGATCGGATGTGACCTCTAACACCGTCGAAGTCGGAATAGATGTAATCGTCTTCCTTATCTGGGTGATATGCCGGTATCCGCGGAAAATAATTAGCTTCTCATGCAAGTTACAAGAAGACAAACTCAAATGTTTCTAATCTACTCAATTAATTCTCAAAATTTAAAAAGCTTTTACATATGTACAGTTGTTCAGTTCGATCTTATTACAAAAATTCTCCTGAATGTTATTCTCTGTCCTCTACAGTGGTGCTGGCGGTGGTCGAAAATCGCGATCCAGCTCAATGTGAGATTTTTGGCGCGGAATTTTTTTTACATCGTAGTCACCATTTATCAAGGCCCGGAAACTACTCGGGTATAAGTGTTATTGTGTGTATAGTAATCAATGGGATAATATCGCGGTAATCGTTAGTAATGGAGATTTGATAAAGTGTCTTACCTAAGGGGGTGGATTATGAGGAATTTGTTTATGTTGGACTTGAAGACATCCAAGTTCTGGTCAGGTGGGAAACATACAAACAGAAGAGAGGTCCACAGGCGTGCACTTCTAGGAAAGAAGCTTGTTCATGGAATCTACGTTTTGATTTAGGCACAGATAAAGTGTAGAGAACATTTTTGACAGTTGCTTCAGCTGGACGGGTGTTCTTCGTGAAATATTGACGAGGGGGGACCAGACATTGGAGCTCAGATGAGCGCTTGCCATTAGAATAACGATAAAACAAAGACAGGCTGGAAACATCTCTTCTGTGGGAGAGAGGATTCAGGGAAGAGATAAGGGCACCCCCCACTGACATGAATTCTATTTTGTATTCTATCAGGGCAAGGTAGGCTGTTTTTAGCAGCTCCTGCCCAGATGTGGAAGCAGTACTCCATCCTTGGACGTACTTGACTTTTATATAGACATTTGCTTATATTTCGGGGAAAAGGTTGGTTGGGGTAAGCTGCTAGTCCAATCATCGATCAGCACGTCATTCCGGGCAAGTCCCGCGCTGCCTTGCCCTGAGAATATGTGATCACAACGCAATTCCATTCACAAGCTCAGAGAGGTTGACAATTTGACCCTCGGGCTGACCTCGTACTCAAAAGCCAAGGTCCTTGAGTGTGGTTTCGCCAGGTCAAGAACATATGACATACCTTGTTATTTTTCCCAACCAATAAAAGCGTATGTCTGTTTTACAGAAACACAATAAATAAATCCTTTCAGCTATGTTACATGCATCTGCCCGGACTCCCAATAATACTTAACAGTTAATACCAGAATCGTTGCCCGGCCTTACTCAGTGTTTTCGGGGGTATCAATCTCCCCCTAATGGGGAGTTTCACCGATCCCAGAGGCGGTCACGTAACACATAGGGCTACGTAGAAATAATAAATACTTCGAAAGGAAATGGTCAATAGTGGAAAGGAATAGGCGATACCAACCTAGTAAGTTCAAAAGATGAAACCTATGCTTACTTGAAGCTTAGAACATAGTGTGCATTCAAAAGAGGTAACTTAAAAAGAAAACAGGATGCCATCAAAAGTTGTCTCCACAGAAATAAATTTCTACACTCGCGACTTAAACCTGGGTAGAATAAACTCAAAGATATTATCGCTACAAAGAAAATTATAGGGAACACACGCAAATTTAAATATTATAATACGAAGGGCAAAGTAATCCAACAACTGTCAATTAAACGAAGAGGTTGGATAGCAATTGCTGAAACTGTAATATTTATTTCGTAAAATTAGCTGACATCCGGGCAATTTCAACGATTAAGCAACACATTTAAAAACTATAAATAAATAAGTAAATAAATAAAAATTAAATTAGTTACAATTAAATAAGGGGAATTGATTGCATGTGATACCATCCATTTGTTGATAAACAAAACAATAAAATTAAAAGATTAAATAAAATAATTACGCATAAGAACATATGACCCTTGAAATCGGAAAAAAGATGCACATCTTTAAATCAACATACACTTAACTGGTTTTACACAATTAAAGGTCCCATAGATAAACAATTGAAAATGATACACTATAAAAGTAATAATTCATAATGATTAATATGATAAATTCACCTCATCATAATCGAAATAACCCATTCGACATATTTTTGGAGTAATAACCAAATACCAAGAAACTATAATTATTAGATAAATACTTACATAACACCGTAATTTAATTGAATAATGATTAAATATGAGTATGTAGACACCGCCAAATTATTCAAAATCAATCGAAATATAAAACATAGAGCTAATTACTTAACCAGTGACTATTTTAATACCTTAAGTATAATTCCACGGGTTTAAAAAAATAATACGACGAATTATATTTAAATAAATTAAGTTAGTAATTCAGAGTTATTTCCCACTGGAAATTGTGTTGACTTAATTTTCCATCAAAGGGAAATATAATTCTTAAAATAATGATAAATAGTATTCGTAACCATCCTAACATATAAATAGGGATTATATAGTTGTTTTATTTTATATTGTATTGTTGTATGTTATTCATTTTAATGTACAAAATAAAAATAGCAATACAGTATTACCTAGTTTAACATTAAAATCACCGAGTAATACACAAAATACGAAACTTTCTATCTGAGAGGTTTGACTTATAGTAAACGTTAGAATCTAACCAAATTACTTGAGTTTGAGTAAACAATAAAACACTAAAAATAATAAATTATAAGAAGGAAAATCTCATGAATTCAGAAGTTTTGCCCGGTTTCAAATTAGTCCAAAGATGATCGTTCTCGTCGTAATTTAAATTTTTAAAACATATGTGATGAGATGTAACTACGAAAATGTTTAAAGACTATAAAATTTATATGCCGAAACAATTTACATCTGTGTGTGGTAAGATCTCTACCCAACTGCTCTGTCAGTTTTTGTGTTTACAGGCTTGACACTTTATATATAGGCGATCTGAACCTGTGCAACGAATTAGATGTGGCTTTCAACCCATGAAATAGATTGCAAATAGGTGAAAATTAAAATATTAAACTTGGATGATGCAATTGGATTTAAAGGACACCTCTCCACATGCGCAAATAGACATGTATAATGTAAACTGCGATAATGTCTTCAGTTTTCTTATCAATTACTCGTTCACTCATATCGTAGTGGATATTTAAACTATCAGCCCCGCAGTTTGTTAATTTTTGAAACACTGCTATATATTCGTTAAGACATAATGCACAATGAGGAATGAGTTCTATAAAAATAAGTACGAAAACTGAAAATAATTAAAATGTCAGATTTAAGAGGATAAGGACCGGGCAGCGCCGAATGACTTACTAGTAGGTATTATAAATATTGATGTATCTGTCTTGATAAGTTTCCTACTGAGAAAAAGTCTATTGTTTGATGTAAATCGCACGCGCGCGGTAATATGCTCCGATTCTATTTAATGACATTTTGAAATCGTTTTTTTTTCTTCTTTTGCCTTTTCGGCAAATTAGAGAATCTCAATAGATTCAGATTAAATGTACTTGGAAAGAAAAAAAATATTGACTTTATTTTTGGTCTCTTCAATTAAAAAATGATAAAGCGGGAATGTCTATTTTCTTGTTTTTTTTTTTCGAATCTTTTGCATTCCACAGACAATGATTGTAATTTCCGTCTACAAGAGTGTAGTGAATGATACTGCACGAATCAAGTATGCATCCTTCTCTACCGCGAGGTAATTGAGCAGTTTTTTGTTATTACTTATACATTATAATGAACCGTGTTTCCATAAATTCAAATTTTAATAAATAATGACAAAGCCATATAAATGTAGAATTTTACTATAAAACTAGCTGGTCAGGTTTCCTAACGTTGCCCGGGAAAATATATTAACTGAAGTGATTCTCGACTGCAAACCTGAACTATTGAATTATTTGTTCCATATAAATAACAGTATGAAAAAAATACCTTACAGAATTAATGTAAAACGGGTCGTGGGTACCCAGACTCCTTCAAAGAGTATAATTCATATCACAAACGAACTCATAGTTTTGTGGTTTAAACATACCGGGAATCGATACATGTGAAAATGAATAAACATAAAAAAGCGAAATGAACAATAGATCAGTAAGAAAAGTATTTCTGCAGGTTTATTTCTTTCTAGTTGGCTGGTGCGAATTCAGTCCTTGCTATTCAAATGTAAACGTGTTTTCTTTAAAGTAAACATTTTTCATTGTCTTTAAATATTTTATTTTAGAATGTAATGTCATCTTAAGTATGGAAAAGAGACGAAAACGCATATGGAATTTATAACATGTGTAAAAACATAAAGGAAACACAAAACGAAAAAGACATTTTAAAAAGTTGATTTAAAAAAGAGACTTTCTGTAAATAAAAATGCATTTTATTACATATTTATCAATATACTTATTTCATATTGAACATGGATACTGGGACATGTCTTTTCTGACACAGGTCTATGGCAGGGGTTATTTTTACAAAGCCTCAAACAGTTTATATTTGCACCAAATAAATGCAACCATCATAATATGTGTATCATATTTCGTAGTATATTCTGAATTATTTACTGACTATATTCAGATGAAGTTGAATGCATTAAGTTTGTAAATTGGCGAAACTCGATTAGTTTATGTAAAAGAAAGAAGGTATTAATGTTGACGTATGAATCTAAGTGTTTCTGTAAATGCACAATATGGCGTTAAACATGTGAAACAAATAAAATAAACACGTTTAATATGATAATGCATACTTTGGATTATTAATGTGTTGTCCTTATTGTACACCGCATCTTTTTCAAGTTATTCCAAAATACATAGAAAATAACGAACGAATGCTGGCAGAGAATAATAACAATTTTTAAATCTTCCATTAAGTGCAATATACAAAAAATAACGGAGGAAAAAACAATGAAATAATAGCGGCAATTTGGCAATCACGTACAGTTAATAATGCCACGAAAAAGCTGGAATAAATAATAACGTGTAAGTGAAATGCCATCTAATGATCTTGTAAATGACTCTCCTCAAAGAAGCGCCATATCCAGCGAAAATATAAACCATTTAATGTGAACGAAAGAAGACATATTTTCTGAAAACACGCATTAAGAATGGTATAACTGACGGCTTTGATTAAAAAAGGTAAACACTCAATTAAATATAGATTCTCGTGTAGACATTAAAATAAGTTATAATTAATAACTTAATTAGTTTATTGTATAGATTAAAATGCCAAACTATTCTTTCTTTATCCATGTATTACGTTTTAAGATGAATTACGGTTTACATATCTAAAAAGTACGCCACTGACATAGTTAAGAACAGGTACATTTACAAAAAGATTGGCACGCAGACGGAATTGCCATCCTGATTGATTAACTTAATATTTCATTGCATCTAAAACTGATAATAGATGGTTTAATACAAATGTCTGCCATGTTCTTTGAATATGTTAAACTTTCAATATATTGAAAGTATTTCAATATATTGAAAGTATTTTATGTTATACTATTCGTCAACTAAATTTGAGAGTCGGTAAACCATCTAAAAGTTAGCATTTCACGATTGTTGGATATAAAATAAGAAACAACAGACTTTCTTAACGTAAAGATAAGCGACATTTGAATTTTCTGAGAAAAACTTGGCCATACCAAAGTAAAAATCTGCGAACCTATTTATTTCAGATAAATTCTAGGGTCTTTTATAAATTCTAAAGCAAAACGCCACAGATAAAACAAGTAAATATTAATGACCTCAGAACGTCTAATAAATATTACTTACCATAGTTTTTTTTTAAAGTTAAGATATACTTCTCCAGACATATCCAAGTAACCATTAAAGGTTCCAGATTTATATATAAGCTATCGCAGATTTTCCACTCAGAGAACATTGGCAGCGACATTTCAAAGTAAAGATCAGTATCCCATTTTTACATGAATTGATCAGTAACCTTTGTAAGGAAAAGTTGATGAAATGTACAAAAACTAAATCCTTTAACACTTATCGTCTTATGCCAATGTTTTATGTGTCTGTCATCTGTTGTAGCGGATAATAACTTGCATTCATAAATCATAAACTGAATCCCTGTTATGGTCTGCCTTTTTACGCGAGGTCGTTAGTCTTTGTTCTGTTATTCATTCAGTATATACTTTAGTTGGAAAGACCGTAAGTAGACATACTAATAATTGAAACCACCCAGACGATGTAGCCTGAAGATATACGCAGGCATTATAAATAATAAACATAAGCTATATAAGGTGGCTACAAATTAGTTCTATATCGCATGATAGATATTGGTACAAAATAAAAAAAGAAACATTAACTATAAACTACTTAACGAGACAACTAAAACAAACGCCTTTTTATGTTTAACAAAATTTATTTCGGCCATTGTTCTATAAAAATCAATTAGTAATACCAACTAATTTATCCAGCACGACAAGGCAGTAATTAGTTTGTAAATATATGCCGAAACTAAATATGACTGATTGTATCGCTAAAAAAACGGATTCATTTTTAATTATAGATGTTAAAACATCAATAGATGATGAAATTCGCAGCAGAAAACTAATTCAATCTCTTAATTAAATGACCTTTCATATACACGCATAGACCGCGGGGATACATCAATAAAACTAAGCGAATTGGATCAACAGGCCAATGCAGAGTAATATCTTGTTGGCCGCTCCGTTAACCGTGGTTGTCTGAAAGTTATAAATTGAATCAATTAAATTAAATTAGATTGCAAAGTTTGCTTTCGTATAAGCTATATTACCTGCAGAGTTCTCCGATTACTGAAAACTAGCTGACCGAAGCATGCTCATGACTGTGTAGCAATACATAACTTCTTATGGAATAACAAATAAAGAGTATATATATATATATATATATATATATATATATATATATATATATATATATATATATATAAAAATGTGTGTATGTATGTATGAATCTGTTTTGGAAGTTTGTTTAAACTTTTAAAACTATATAAAAAGCTTACTTAATTTATATATTTTTTATAATTTTTTTCAGAAAACTATTTTGTCAGTAATTCATTTAATCACCTGCAATCACTGCATCGTCCTAATCTCCCGAAATAACGATAGTCCTAATCTTCATTTAAGGGATCGTCAGTTGTTAATGCAGTATCTAAAACCATTGTAATGTCTATATTTTGGAGTAATATTTTGTTTCCCATTAGAAAATAACTTTCTTTAATAAGATGACTTCTAAGTAGTTTTCAAATACCTTTAGAAACACTAGTGTTGCTGTTTTTATTTTTACATCAGTAAGCGAGTATTAATTATTGTTTTATTTTTTATAAGTTCGTCATGTGGAGTTTTAGTATATAACGTATGAAAATCATAAGCTGCTATAGATTTTCCTTTTACTCTCGAATTTATGTTATCTAATTTTTCCTTTATTGGGCATGAATTATTTACCTTCCAACAATATATTTATATGAATATAGAATTTTCTTTTCTGGTAGAAACTATTTATTTGATTTATAATTAATTTAAACACTTCACGTACAGCTTTCCTAAAAGATTTGGTAATGCACGACTTTGATGCTACAAAAACCTTTGCGCTAACTGTGTTCTTTGGCTTTTTAGGTATCCAGTACATATATGGAATATTTTTGTATTTTTTACTCTAACGTTAGTCCTACTTTTTCACTAATATGCTATTAATCAGAATCATGCTATCTAAAGTGGTATTCCTAAATTTATAGGTATCTGAAACTGTCCTTATAGTTACTAGTTCTTACAATAAACGTTGTATATAGTATTTTTTTACATATGGAAGCTATACTATTTGCCGCCTTATCAATTGGAACTATACAATTTATCTTGGTTTTAAGTTCCTTAAGGATTTCTGAATTTTTAAGGAGAGGAATAGTTATTTTAAAGTGTTTAAAATGTTGTATATATTCAAGCTTTTTATTTACGAATTCACGTATTTTATTCTTCCATGTATCAAACGTAGCTGTAATTATTTATATTTATTTGTCATGGACATAATAAAACTACCTTGTGCTTTGGTAACTTATTTAACGCATTTACTATTAGTAAGGCATTCAGGTTCCTATAATTGGACATTTACTAAGGAGTTTTATTAATTTAGATTTTTTTACTAACTTTAGATTACGTGTAATTATATGTTTTATCTCTTTTTTTACAGAAAAGAGAGGAATAATATTCACATCCTGGAATATTTATAATATTATCATTTATATGACATGTTCTACGCTTTTTTTTATAATTGAACACCTTGGTAAGTATATATATATATATATATATATATATATATATAT